>NW_016806112.1:1349529-1364919 GCF_001698545.2 Rhinopithecus bieti
ATTTATTGCAAAGGGAAAAGCACACATTCAAGAAAATGGAGCGTAGGCATACTCCTGCACGTGCAAGGGGATTTGGGGTTGCTACCTTTGTGGGTTTCTTTAACTGAGGGGTAGAATATTCCTGGCAAAAGGTGAAGATTTCTCAGAACTGTGTTACCACCTATTTTTACAGCAAATATGGGTGTTCTCAGAACTGCCCTGGTGCTGGTGGGTGTGTGATTTAGTATGTTAGTGAGCATATAATGAGGTCCTAGTTGAAACCTAGGTCAAATCCAGCACCATGTTGGGTCCAGTTGGTCTTAGCCAGCTTTGTCCATACCCTGTTTTTCAGGGTCTTATCAGCCCATAGCCTTTAGTTGTGTGAAAATGTTACCTGGAATTCTTATTCTCCTGTGTCCACCCTATATTATTCCTGTTTGAAAACGGTTATATTCACATAGAAAAAAAGTATGAAAGGATGTGCACAAAATACAAAGAGATTACTTCTGACTTTAGTTAGCAATTTAATTTTTTTTTCTTTTTCTTCCTTCTTTTTTTTTTTTTCTTGAGACAGTCTTACTCTGTTGCCCAGGCTGGAGTGCAGGGGTGTGATCTTGGCTTACTACAGTCTTGACTTCCTGGGCTCAAGTGATTCTCTGACCTCAGCCTCCCAAATAGCTTGGACCATAGGTGCATGCCACCACACCTGCCCAATTTTTAAAACTAATTAATTTAAGACAGAGTCTAGCTCTGTCGCCCAGGCTGGAGTGCAGTGGGACTATCTTGGCTAACTGCAACCTCTACCTCCCGGCTTCAAGTGATTCTCTTGTCTCAGCCTCCCAAGTAGCTTGGCTTACAGGCACATGCCACCATGCCTGGCTAATTTTTGTAATTTTAGTGGAGATTGGGTTTCACCGTGTTGGCCAGGCTGGTCTTGAACTCCTGACCTCAAGTGATCTGCCTGCCTCAGTCTCCCAAAGTGCTGGGATTATAGGTATGAGCCAGCACTCCTGGCCTATTTATTTTTATAGAGACAAGAGCCTCACTAGTTTGCCTAGGCTGGTCTTGAACTCCTGGCCTCAAGTGAACCTCCCGCTGTGGCCTCCCAAAGTACTGGGATTACAGGTGTGAGCTGCTACACCTGCGTATTTAGCAATTTTTATTCCAGTAAGTTTTTTCCCCCTAAAATGAATGTATTGCTCCTTTAATTGTCACAATAATAATGAAACAGAAGATGTTCATGTGGGAAGTTATAAGAAACTCACCCAATTCTGTTTAGAGAAAACCGATGGGCTGTTTTAGATAGAGTTGATTCTGCTTTTAAAACAATGAAATGTCATTATTAAAAACCAGACATCTGTCAGAATCTGTGAGTGCTGAAAAAAAATGTAAAAACTATACAGTACTCACACTTGACATCTTAAACTATCATAGTAATTATCTTTTCTCGATTAAGAAAACCATTGACTACTTGTTTGGTATTTTATTAATCATAGATTCAGAAAATTTTGAATGGCTACTATGTGTAGAGTATAGGCACTGAGGGAAGGAGGGGAAATGAGACCTTTGTCCTCAGGATTAACAGATGAAGATAATAATAGTGTTTACTGTTCACCAAGTGCTTGCTATGAGCCAGGCAGCATGCATCTAATCTACACAGCATCTAATCTACACAGAAATATGATGTGTGGATTATTATTTCTGCGTTGAGATACTGGGTCTGATAGAGATTAAGCAACTTGCCTAAGATCACACCCTGCTATATGGTAGGGCCAGCTTTGAATCCAGCTTCTATTTTTGGAGTTCGTACTATTTCAGAAGAACCACATGTATTAAAAGAAATATTTCCACACATATTTTATTTGCTTGTCAAATACTGTATATGTTAGTAGGATATTAGAGTCTCTAGATTTCCCAACATATTGCATAAGAAAATAATAGCCTAAGCTTTTTCCAGCTTGGTTCTAGAAGAGTACTCAACTCAAGAGACCAGGGTTCTATTACTTACCATGCCACTCGCTTTCTAAGTGGCTTTGACTGCATCATCATACCTTTCTGAGGCTGAATTAACTAGTCAGTAAAAAGAGTGAGAATGGATGAGGTAGATCCATCATTAGAATTACATAATATTATGGTCAATATGAGACATTTAGGAATATTTGGAGACTTAAGTGTTTAGGTTTGCTTTATGGGAATACCGTAGGCAAGGTAGAGTTTTCATTTGTCAAACACTTATTCAATGTTTGTCTTCCTCCTGGCAGAGTAAGTGGTCTCAGGGGTGCATTGATGCAAGGGTAATCCCTTTCCCTCAAGGAGCCAGTTCAGAGTCTGAGATAAACAGAACGTGATGATCCAAGGGCAAGGTGATTTAGAAGTACAAAGGAGTCATGCCTAGACTGAGGTCTTAGTAGGAGAAGTTAGCGAGTACTATGTCCAGCTTTGAAGGCTGAGGAGAACCTGGCTGGAATCTTTGATTGAGTTTTTCAGTGCCTGCCTTGAGGATTCTGCCCCCATGCGCCTGTCTGTGTTCAAGTATGTATCCCCAGAAGGGGAAATAAGCCTCTCACTGCCCTCCTCATCATAACCTTCCATGCAGCTGTCTGTCCTTCCTAGAAACCTAGAAATTCTGATTCAGGTCTTTTGTATTAGAAGCCAGATGCTGTATCTGCTGCCATGTAAACTTCTTTCTCCTGGAAAATTCCTAGGTGTCCTCTTCAAGAGCCAACTCAGATGTCACCTCTTCTGTAACATTTCCTTGCCTCATCTGAGAGTGGCCTCCTCCTCTGTACTTCCACAACGATCATCTCTTTAGAATACAAATTTGTCTCTTTCTGTGCCTCTCTCCCCCACTTCCCTGTGTATATAGTGCCCAGCATAATGTTCAGTAGGTGTTAGATGGGAGGGAGGGAGAATTTAAACAATTTTAATGATCACAAATACAATAATGACAACAAACATATATTGAGAATTTACTGTGTGCCGGGCACAATTCTGAGTGCTTTGCATGCATTGATTAATTCTCAAAACAGCCTTGTGAGGAGAGATGATAATAACCCCCCAGTGAGAGGTAAAGGAGACTGAGGTATGGGGAGGTTAAATAACTTGCCTTAGGTCATAGAGCTAAGAAGTGGGGAGTCTGCATTTGAACCTAGGCACAGCTCCAGATAGTGGGGTTTTTTTGTTTGTTTGTTTTGTTTTGTTTTGTTTTTTCAGATGGAGTCTCTCTGTGTTGCCCAGGCTGGAGTGCAGTGGTATATTCTCGGCTCACTGCAGCCTCCGCTTCCCGGGTTCAGGCAATTCTCCTGCCTCCGGCTCCCCAGTAGCTGGGACTACAGGCATGCACCACCACGCCCTGTGAATTTTTTTGTAGTTTTGGTTGAGATGAGGTTTCACCATGTTGGCCAGGCTGGTCTCGAACTCCTGGCCTCAGGTGGTCCGCCCACCTCAGCCTCCCAAAGTGTCAGATAGAGTTCTTAATCTCTATTTGTGAAGGGCTCCCAAAGGTCTTCCACTTGTTATTGTGAAGTTAATTCTCAACCACATTTTTAAGTGGCTCTATGTTTTCCCAAAGGGGTTGGCCACCAAGGTGATCATTCCTTTTGCCCTGAGGTTTTCATAAAATCTTTTTGCAAGTGGAATATTTGTAGCTGTAGCCATTTGAGAGACAATGATGTGCTTAGGGACAGAGTGCACTCTTCTCCCGATGACACAATGCTTTATGTGCTGCAGTCTTAAAGGGTGCAGGCTCTGTTTCCTCAGGCCTGAATGATTGAGGGACATGAGTGAGAGTAAGCAAATTGCAGTTTAATCTTGGGCAGATCGTGGTAATTTGTACAGAATAGGGTTTAGACTTGGCTGGGAGAGAGGATGTTGCTTGTAGAAAAAGCGGAAAAAGATTACAGTGTATTTTGTGTGCAAAACGAAGGGTCTTTCTGTGAAATCAGTAATATCCAGGGGATTTTCAAAGAAGGATTGTTTCCAAAGTGAGACTCAAGCCAGAATTGACTGGAGTACTTTTCTTCTATTTCACTACTCTCTCCCCACAGTGTGTCCCTAAGGTCAGCCAGTGACTCCTTCTTAGTGTCTGTCAGATTTGACACTTCTGAGATTCACCAGTTTCACTCTTGTTTCAGGATCAAATCACAGCCCATTTATGTTACAGGGGCACCTTCCAGGCTGGTCTCTCTGCTTCATGTCCCCTCTCTTTTGGTTTGTCCTGTTCATTGGTGGTCAGATTAAATACTCCCACTACCCTTCCGAGGTAGCAAAACTAAACCCCTCCACCTGACAGTCAGACCCCTTTCCCTCAGACACTTTCCAATTTTAATTCTTATTGTTGAGTTCAGTTCAACCATTAAGTACCCATTACCAGCTGGGCGTGGGGGCTCAGACCTGTAATGCCAGCACTTCGGGAGTCCAAGACTGGTGGATCACCTGAGGTCAGGAGATCGATACCATCCCGGCCAACATGGTGAAAACTCGTCTCTACCAAAAACACAAAAATTAGCCAGGCATGGTGGTGCATGCCTGTAATCCCAGCTACTCAGGAGGCTGAGGCAGGAGAATTGTTTGAACTTGGGAGGCGTAGGCTGCAGTGAACCGAGACTGCGCCACTGCACTCTAGCCCAGCAAACAGAGCGAGATTCCGTCTCAGAACAAAAAATAAGTACCCATTACCTACCTACCTTCCTGTTGTGGGTATGCTACTTTAATACATCATTTCTCATTTAAGCCTTGTAATAGGCCAGAGATTTTTTTATTCTTGTTTTCTAGTTGAGGAAACTAAGAAACAGAGGAGAAAACCCCCACAGAGGAACTGGCATGTAGGTGCAAAATAATAATTTGTGGAATGAATGAATAAAAGCAAGCCATTAAGCAAGTGTACATAGTACTTAAATCTGGGGCAGTCTGATTCCAAATCTTCTATCCTGAGTTCCAGCATGGCCTCACCTTGCTTATTACCTGACATTTCTGTGACCACAGTGATTTCTAATTTTTTCATACATCTGGCCCATTTCCTCATTTTCTGTAGATAACAGGGCAAAACCCATTCTCTTCAGCACTTTAATACTTGAAGCACCTTTTATCTGCTCATTCCCTCTGCACTTGTGCATCATTTACATTATACGTTTATTTTTATTTTTATTTTTTTTGAGACAGAGTCACTCTGTCGCTCAGGCTGAAGTGCAGTGGTGTGATCTCAGCTCACTGCATCCTCAGCCTCCTGGGTTCAAGTGATTCTCTTGCCTCAGCCTCCCAAGTAGCTGGGATTACAGGTATGCACCACCACATCTGGCTAACTTTTGTATTTTCAGTAGAAAATGGGGTTTCACCATGTTGGCCAGGCTGGTCTCAAATTTCTGGCCTCAAGTGATCCACCTACCTTGGCCTCCCAAAATGCTGGGATTACAAGCGTGAGCCACCATGCCTGGCCAATTTACAATATACCTAATTAGATATTGACTTGTGACATTTCTAATCAGATCTTGTGCATGTATGTATGTCTTCTTAGCTAGACATGAAATTTTTGGGCTAAGGTGTGAGTGTGGTGGATTAGGGTAAGACGGGGCTGAGTCCTAGCTTTGCCACTTATTCTCTGTGTGACCATGAGTAAGAAGTTAGCTTCTCTTGGACCCATTGTCCTCTCCCTCCAACCTTGATGGTAGGAGTGGTGCAGATCACCTGACAGATCATATGTGAGCAAATGCTGCTGTAGTCGTCGGCACATAACAGATGACCAAGGCATTTTTGTTGATTCATTTTTTCAGTTCATGCTTTTTTAGTTATGAATGATCTGGTAGTAGATACACTGGATACACCTGCCCTGTGTTCATTATTTGGTTTAGAATTTTCTCCTCAAGGATGTTGATCGTTCTGGCACTATTAGATTGACTTTCCCACTTCTCATTTTAGAGAATATGCAGTTACCTGGCAAATGCCACAGTTACAGAGTTGTTAAGTATGGAGGAATTTTGAATTATCTATTTAATTTGTCTTTATTGTATCTTGATATATATGCATTAACTTTTTTTCCTGTGTATTTTCTTTTTTCTTTTTTTCTTTCTTTCTTTCTTTCTTTTTTTTTTTGGAGACGGAGTCTTGCTCTGTCGCCCAGGCTGGAGTGCAGTGGCGCGATCTCGGCTCACTGCAAGCTCTGCCTCCCGGGCCCACGCCATTCTCCTGCCTCAGCCTCCCGAGTAGCTGGGACTACAGGCGCCTGCCACCGCACCCAGCTAATTTTTTGTATTTTTAGTAGAGATGGGATTTCACAGTGTTAGCCAGGATGGTCTCGATCTCCTGACCTCGTGATCCGCCCGCCTCAGCCTCCCAAAGTGCTGGGATTACAAGCGTGAGCCACCGCGCCCGGCCCCTGTGTATTTTCAAACCAGTGCTTCCTAATGTTTTTAAAGTGTTTGGTTTCATTTTTTGCTTTCAGTTTTATTTTTTTCTCTTCTGCATATTAATATGTCCCTTTCAGGATAACTTTCATCTGTTCTAGGCATGATGCCTGCTATTAGGTGTTTTCTGCCTTTGGCTTGGTCCACAGTTGTGCTCTTCTTAGAACCAGCCTCCTTTTTTCTGTTCAGCAGCAGTTCCCCAGGGTTCACTCTGACACAAATCAGTGGTAGAGGAAGACTTGGGAGTAGGGAATGTGGTCTCTGCCCTGGAGTCGTGTGTCCTTTAGGGGACGGCACTTCAAAACAGCAGCTGTTCCCATTACACCAGCCGCAGCTGATACCAGGAGTTCATACATGTCCCAAGTTGAGCTGAGCTGCTGTAGTTGAGCCATATGTGAGTAGATACAGCCATGCCTGTTAACAATTTCTATTTAGTTTAATTTAGTGATAACTTATCAAACCCCTACCTTCTGGGTCTCATGGATACAGACACGAATAAACTGCTATGTCTGCTTTGAAGTAACTTGTAGACTAGTAGGTATACAAACCACAATAAAGAAGCATTAAGAAAATGCTGTATTAAAGACTTAACTTAAAAATCAGAATTTCATGATTGCATCTCTCTTCGAGCCATAGATGCAAAATCATCTACATCAGTTAGCATGATTTATAGTGTAGGTGTAGTTTTGCATTCTGCTTTTTTACCTGCTTTTGTGTTGAGTTTTTCTTGTTTGTGTAGAACGTAAATAGGGTTTAGATTACATTCCTTTGGGCAGATATTTCAGTTCACAAGTCTCTTTCTCAGACAGGGCTGCTTCATGAACGGTCTTGTGGCAAAGGCAAAGGTAGGGCGTGTTTTAGCAAATAGTGGAGCAGTGATCTCTTGGCGAAGGTGCCAGATCAGCCTGAACATAGGGTGGAAGGCATTTTCTTGACTTTTAATTGAGCAGCAGCGGGGGAGCTAAGAAAGAAAAAGATGGTTTGGGAAATGGAGAGAACTCACTGGTAGTTCGTATCTAGGAGCTTTAATTTAATTTGTAGTATTGGGAAATGTTTCTAATCTTCTGAAAAGGGGCTTGTGCCACAAATGATGTTTGAGGTGAATGGGTCTGTTCTAAGTTCTGACTGTTGGTGTAAATAGACATTTAAGAGCATCTGGTAAATCAGAGGGTAGGCTTAGCAGGACTTGACGGCTGCCTGGCCTTACGGGAACAGTAGGCTTCACAGTAGGAAGGCTGAAATTGCTGGAGAATGGTGTGCCATCGAATAAGTGGAAAAAGAGTAAAGATTAGTGCCCAAGAGACTGGTTAGCTCTATTTGTTGACTAACTGGAGAGATGACATTTCCTTCCAGTAGATTGAGATGGAGAAAAGCAGAGGGCTAGCCATCAAAAGATGTGGATTCCTGTCCCAGCTTCTGTTCTGTCCTTGCTGTCATTCCTTCAGATGAACTCTTTGAGAGTCTTCACCTGAAAAAAATGGGGAAAGTTTCACCTACTTGATGCAGTTACTTTGAAGGTTAAATAGAAGATGCTCGTGAAAGTAGTTTAAAGGCTGCCTACTGTTATTCTACTGAGTTGTTACATTAAGCATTATGTTTTGAGACTTTGACTTTCCATCTCCGCTGTAACCCTTTATCAAACATTGTCAGGATCATATTCCAAGGAGAAATTTAATCCGCACCTAACTTCACCAGTACTCAGTTTGCCCAAAGAAAATGGGTTCGTTAAGCTGTGTAAAATTTTTGCTAGTTAGAAGGGAAGTGAAACTATAATTGTTTCAGTGGGATTTTTTCCTCCCCAAACCTTGTGAAAATGTATTCATATGTTTTATAAGACTCCCCCACAAGTCTAATTTGATGACAAGAATTGCTGTTATTGCTAAATTTATTACACGTTCACCTCTTTTCCCTGAGTGACTCATTACTGAGTCCTAGAAATGCAACTGTGTTTTTGTTTAGGAGGAGGTTGTGGTAAGGGAGAACTTAGGAATGACTTTTAAATAGGAGAACTTTGTATTATATTTATCTGTCTGGAGGCAATAAATCTGTTTCAGCAGATTAAATACAGACTTCTTTATAAAGCCCTGTTTTCTCAAACCTCTTATCAGCAGCACTTGGCAGTAATCACACCTACGGAAACTTGTAATTTTCCTCAAGGAGGTGACACTGACAGAATTAAAAATGAAGGAGCTCCCCTGAAAAGCAAGTTCATTACAAATTAACAGTGGTCTTAGCAAAGCAGTGGGCTAAGGCGTGTCAAATAGCGATATGGATAAAGAAACCCAGCATTTTAAACTGTCAGAGCTGGGAGCAAGGCTAGCCTGAGAACAAATTAATCACATATTGTCAAGGCAAAGTTGCATCAAATTAACACATCGGATTCCAGCATATTAATGTCAGAATGCTTTCACCTGATTATTACTGCAAACCATTGCCACTCTTTGAATGCAAAGATATAATTAAATTGCTAAATAGAAAGTGCATATAATATCTCCACATGCATTTAGGATGCATGAGCTGAAAAGTGCACATCCTAGGAAGTGACAGATTGTATTTGTAGGGGGGAAACTTTACTTTTTTTCCTCGTTTATTTACTTGGGAGTATTAGAGTATGAAATTAGAAAAGTTAGTTATGTTATTCATATTCTATATGAGTTAGATGAAATACAGGTTTAATTTAACTGATTTGCTACACTGACTATGAGTACGTAATTACCTCTGCATTTTTCTGGAAGAGAAATGGGACAGTGTTGCAAAATAGTACGTTGCATCGAAATTGCCCATTACACATAATCCTGGTAGTGGATTCATCATCAGAAAGTGCTTAGGAGAAACTAGATTGGCCATTCTGACAACTGTCTTTTATATAAGGATTACTTTCTGTCTCAGCTTAATCTAGTATGTGTTCTATTATATTTAAAATGAGAATTCAGGCAGAAGCCCAGCTGTGGTTGACCTTTTGGCTCAAGGAGGCAGCCCAGCAGGAAGAACTTGTTTTTTATTAGTCCCTGTTTGTCCCAGGTGATACCTGGGCCAGGCTTTCTGGCTTGCTGTCTTTGTTATCCACAATCAGCCTTGCTGTCCCTGTTACTCACACTTAGATTTGGCTACTCTGCCTGTGTCCTCTCCCAAGCTCTCTTGTCCCTGTGCATTGAAATCTTCCTGAAATCTCACTTCTTTCATGTAGTCCCCTTCAGCAACTCACACTTCATAGACTTCTCTTTTCAGCTTTGGGATTGAGCGGTCTTGCATTTACAATGGCTCACTTAGCAGAGCTAAAGGGCTTGTAAATTCAGAAAAGGGAAGTGGTGATCACTAGGAGCCACCATGGGTTTCCTCAGAACCAAGCAGGGCAGAACAAGCCCATTTCTTTCTTGGATAGGGTTGTTAGCTAGATAGAGGACTGTGGTTAAAATTCTTTGTTCTGAATTTCAGTAAAGCATCTATTTTTGCACAGTATTCTTGCATGCAAGCTGGAGATATTAGCCAGTCACATTGTGGTCAGGTGGACTTTGCACCTGGCCGAGAGACTAGGCACAGAGTGGTGATTAATGGATTTATGTCAAACTGGAGAGCTATGTTTTGTGGCAAGCTGTAGGTCTCTTGTGTGTTCGTTGCTGTCAGGGACCTGAATGAGAACACTGATGATAGACTGATGACACCTGTGGAAGGCAGAAAGCTGGGAAGAATAGCAGGCATGTGCAGTGACAAAGTCAGGACCTGAAGTGGTCTTGACACACCAAAATGATACTTGCACTTAGGTCGTAAGACACCGTGGCAGTGGAAAAGGGGAAGAGGAAGATGAGGTTTAACCAAGTAGCACATAAAAGAAGAGGTTTAGGGTCATGGTTGATTGTAACCTCAGTATGATTCAGCAGAGCAAGGTAGTTGGAAGGAAAACTCATTCATTCATTTCTCAAATATTTCTTGAGTGCCTGTATGTGCCAGGGACTTGGCTAGTGCATACAACAGGGAGTGAGATAGTCCCTAATTTAATGGTATGTGTAATCTTGTAGGGAAGTCAGACAATTATAATATAGCATAATAAATGCTATGAGAGGGAAAGTGTAGTATGCTGAGTTTCTTTTTTTTTTTTCTTTGAGATGGAGTCTCACTCTGTCACCCAGGCTGGAGTGCAGTGGCATGATCTCGGCTTACTGCAACCTCTTCCTCCCGGGTTCAAGTGATTCTCCTGCCTCAGCCTCCCAGGTAGCTGGGATTACAGGCATGTGCCACCACGCCCGGCTAATTTTTTTGTATTTTTAATAGAGATGAGGTTTCACCATGTTGGCCAAGCTGGTCTCAAACTCCTGACCTCAAGTGATCTGCCTGCCTCGACCTTGCAAAGTGCTGGGATTACAGATGTGAGCCACCATGCCTGGTCTAGTATGGTGAGTTTCTTAGAGGAGGGACACCTGGCCTGGGCTTTGCATGGGAGAATATCAGGGAAAACTCCTTAGATGACCCCTAAGCCAAGCCTTGAAGGATAGGAGGAGGTTAGTCAGGCAGGAGGCTTCTAGGTAGGTGAAGTGCTGATGTAAACATCTGAGGTAAGAGACGCTGGTAAATTCTGGGGAATGAAAGCAATAGGGTGTGACTGGAACGTGGAGGATGAGGGCGGAGGAGGTGAGAGACAAGGCTTGATCAAGAAGAGTCTTGATTTGCTCCTGCTAGTTGTATTTGGAGCAGGAAACTGACATTGTAGGTCTGAATAAATCACCATGGCTGTGGTTAGCAAAAGTAGGGAATTTAGTGTGGTGAGATATAGTGAGTTCCTGTGCAACAGACATTTACAGCTATAAGTGTCTGTTCAGACATGTGCCACAAGGAGGTGGTAGAGACTGGGAACTGGGTGGGGCATATGAGTTGGGGTTTACACAGTCCATCCAGAGAAGATCTGAACATTGCCTGAAAAGAGTAGAAGGGTTCTTGGGTAGAAGAGGCTCTGCGTGGCTCTGCCAGGCTGGACAGAGCAAAGGCAGTTGTCTTCATTCATTTTATGTTGCTACAACAGAATGCTGGAGACTGAGTAGTTTATAAAGCAAAAAGGTTTTTATGGTTCATGATTCTGATGGCTGGAAAGTTCAAGATTGGGCATCTGTATCTGGTGAGGGCCTCAGGCTGCTTTTACTCATTAAGGAAAGCAGATGGGGAGCTGGGGAATGCAGAGATCACATGGCGAGAGAGGAAGAAGGACACGGGGAGGTGTCAGACCTGTTTTTTGTTTTTTTGTTTTTTTGTTTTTTTGTTTTTGAGACAGGATCTTGCTGAATCACCCAGGCTGGAGTGCAGTGGTGCGATGACAGCTTGCTGCAGCCTCAGACTCTTGGGCTCAAGCAGTCCTTCTGCCTCAGCCTCTTGAGTAGCTGGGACCACAGGTACATGCCACCATGCCCAGCTAATTTTTTAAAATTATTTTTTTGTAGAGGTGGGGTCTCCCTTTGTTGCCCAGGCTGGTCTCAAGTGATCAACTCAGGCTCTTTTTAACAACCAGCTGTCTCTGGAACTAATAGAGTAAGAACTCACTCACTTTTCGGGGAAGGCATTAATTTATTCATGAGGGGTCTGCCTTCATGATCCAAACACCTTCCATTAGGCTCCATTTCCAACATTTGGGGTCAGATTTCAACATAAGGTTTGAAGAGGACAAACATGCAAACCATATCAGAGGTGTTCATCATCTTTCCATGATTAAGGGTTCCGTGTTGGCTGTTTGTGTCCTAACTCCCCAGACTTGCATTGACATATCAGGGCTGCTGCATTGCTTTGGGCCAAAGATTTCCTCATCTGTAAAATAATAAACCATACAATATTTGAAGGCCAGAGATAGTGTTTTACAAAGCACCTGGTATGGACTTGTGCTGAGTAGGAATCTAGCCAGTTATTGTGGAATTGAGTTCTTGGAGGGTGGGCATGGTGACTGATGCCTGTAATCCCAGAAGTTTGGCGGCTGAGATTGGGGAATCATTTGAGCCCAGGATTTCAAGACCAGCCTGAGCAACATAGGGAGGCCCTGTGTCTGCAAAAAAAAAAAAAAGAAAAAGAAAAAAGAAAAGAAAAGAAAAAAAAGAAATTAACCAGGTACGGTGGCATGCGCCTGTTGTCTCAGCTACTTGGGAGGCTGAGGCAGGAGGATCGCTTGAGCCGGGGAAGTTGAGGCTGCGGTGAGCTGTGATTATGCCACGCCACTCCAGCCTGAGTGACAGAGCGAGAGTTCCTGGACCCTTGACTGTCTCAGAGGTTACTAGAGTTAGGTGTCGCTGATTCCTGGCCTTGACTGTTATGTTTCTACTTTGTAGGGGTTCTAAGGTCTTAGTTGACCCCAAGCTCAGTGTCCCCTGCCTCTCAGTGCACTTCCATCCTACTTCCCCTCATAGTTTGTGAGCTCAAGCATACAGCCTAATTTTGATATTCATGTCATTTGAATATGTTGATAAATTGTGTGTTTACAAAAGCCACATTTATTGTACTCCAAGGACATCTAAAAGTGACTTTTTGTGTTCTACGTGGCCTTGTCTGCTTCGACTAGTATAGGTGTTTGGGAGTGAACCGTGCCTGCATTTCCATGTCTTCTTTTTTATTTTCCAGTTAAAATTGTCAAAAAAAAAACACATAAAATTTACCATCTTAACCAATGTTAAGTGTTCAGTATAGTAGTAACTATATGTACATTGCTGTCAGCAGACCTCTCAAACTTTCCAGTCTTGCAAAACTGAAACTTTATATCCATTGAACAACTTCCCCTTTCCTCTTGCCCCCAGCCCTGGCAACTACTTTTCTACTTTGTTTCCAAAAGTTTGAATGCTTTAGACCCTCATAAGATATGTTGTAGTAATACTGGAATCATGCAGTATTTGTCTTTTTCTGACTGGGTTATTCCACTTAGCATAATGTCCTCAAGGTTTATCCACGTTGTAGCATAGGACAGGATTTCCTTCTTTCTAAAAGCTGAATAATGTCCTATTGTATATACACACCACGTTCCCTTTATCCCCTCATCTTTTTATGGACATTTAGGTTTTCACTTCTTGGCTATTGTGAATAATGGTGTGCTGAACATGGATGTACAAATATCTCTTTGAGATCTTGTTTTCAGTTCTTTTGCATGTATACCCAGAAGTGGGATTACTGAAATTATATGCAATTTGTAATTTTTTGAGGAACCTCACATTGCTTTCCATTGTGGTTGCATTATTTTACATTCCTACCAACAGTGCACAGGCTTCCGCTTTTTCCACATCCTTTTCAACACTTTTTATTTTCTGGTGTGTGTATATGTGTGTGTGTGTGTTTTGACAGTGACCGTCCTAACAGGTGTAAGTATGATACTTCATTGTGGTTTCAATTTGTGTTTCTCTAATATTAGTGATGTTGAGCATCTTCTCATATGCTTGTTGTCCATTTTTACGTCTTCTTTGGAGAAATGTCTATTCAAGTCCTTTGCCCATTTTAATTTTTGTTGTTGTTGTTCTTGTTGTTCTTGTTGAGTTGTAGAGTTCATTATATATTCTGGCTAGATATGTAACCCCTGATTAGATGTATGGTTTGCAAATATTTCGTCCTGTTGCATACGTTGCCTTTTTACTCTATTGATTGTTTTCTTTGCTGCACAAAAGTTTTTGAGTTTGATATAGTCCCATTTGTCTGTTTTTGCTTTGATTACCCATGCTTTTGGTGTCATATTCCAAGAAATCATTGTTACATCCAATGTCATGAAGCTTTCTCCCTTGATTTCTTCTAGAGGTTTTACAGTTTCAGGTCTTACATTAAGCCTTTAATCCATTTTCAGTTAATTTTTGTATATAGTGTAAGGGTCCAGCTTCATTCTTTTGTGTGTGGATATCCATACAAAAGAATCCATACAATTCATTTTCCCAGTGCCATTTGTTGAAGAGACATTTTCTTGTCTTAAGTGACTTATAATGAGAACACTTTTCACAGGTGTGAAAATGACATTTAGAGTGTATCCTTTATATGGCTCTTGATGATCTGCATAGTGAAGCATTTTCTTTAAAGTGCCCCTTTTCCCACCTTGTCACATGCCCTGTCTTATTGCCCATTCCATTTTCTGTCATATCATGTGGGTTGTGTGTGGTGTTCTTTTGCCTGAAATGTCTTCCTCTATGGTGAATTGCTGTTTATCCTTTAAGATTCAGCTCATACGTGGCCTCCTCTGCCTCCTACAGGTTCGCTACCACAAGCAGTAACGACAGACACTTCACTGTAGTTACATATTTATATGTCCTTTGCTCTCAGAGAATGTAAGCTGTGTGTGGACAGGGCAATATCCAGTTTATCTTTCTAACACCAGCAACTCCCACAGACCCTGACATTCAGTAGTCACTTTGTACAATTAAATGAAGAGGCCACCTTTGTCATAGAGAACTATAAAATGGTACAAGGCAGGATGCCTCAGTTTGTATGTAACTAACCAAGCTTCTGTCTCCTCAATTCTAAAATTAGGAAGTGAATTAGTTCTCTGAGGTCTCTTCTGGCTCCAACAGCCTATGAAAACAGTGGGAATTCTTATCCGAATGCTTTCAGAGTTTCGTTCCCATATATCCCACAAGATCTACCATAAAGTAGGATAAAATCTTAACTTTTTGGAGGGTGAGATGGGGTGTGGTGTAAGGAATTATGCCATTCAAGAGTCAGATGAAAAGCTGGGCACAGTGGCACACACCTGTAGTCCCAGCTACTCGAGAGGTTGAGGCGACATATGTGGCCCAGCCTGGGCAACATAGTGAGACACTGTCTCTTTAAAAAAAAAAAAAAAAAGTTAAGTGAAGTATGCTGGCAGGGCCTTCCTAATGTGTTCTGGTTCCAGTGGTTCCTTCTCTCAGTGCAGGCCAGGTGTTCCCATCCCACTCTCTCTGCCTTCACTATTCCCATCTCTAAAACTGGAAAGATTAGAGAGGGTCTCCACTTTGTATGGTTCACTATATGTGTGTTTAAGGGGGGAATGAATGTATTTTGAAAAAAATATTTTAACATTGGGAAAAGAAAATTAATT
>NW_016806112.1:1365179-1398619 GCF_001698545.2 Rhinopithecus bieti
ATTAATTTTTACATAAAAACTTTAAAGCCTTAAAAAACTGGCTATTGGAAATGTGCCCAAGACAGAAGGCATTTTAATGTCAATGGGTAGGGTGTGTATCATCTTTGGGGTAGTGTGAACTTTTTTTTTTTTTTTTGAGACAGAGTCTCACTTTGTCGCCCAGGCTGGAGTGTAGTGGCGCGGTCTCGGCTCACTGCAAGCTCCACCTCCCGGGTTCACGCCATTCTCCTGCCTCAGCCTCCCGAATAGCTGGGACTACAGGCGCCCGCCACCACGCCCGGCTAGTTTTTTGTATTTTTAGTAGAGACGGAGTTTCACTGTATTAGCCAGGATGGTCTCGATCTCCTGACCTTGTGATCCACCCGTCTCGGCCTCCCAAAGTGCTGGGATTACAGGTGTGACCACCGCGCCCGGCCTTAGTGTGAACTTTTTAAAGTTATCAAAAGGGGTCATGGATTAAAGATGGTCATGAAACATTGCATTAGTTTCTGTTCTAATTTTCTGTGATTTTATATTGATGACAGTTTCACAGAAGGCTTCAGTGAGATGAGCCCTACTCATTGTTACATATGAATTGCACCTACAGTTTTGTTGGCTTGTTTGATTTTTTAAATTGAATCCTGACTCCACCACTTACTAGCTGTGTGGTGAAAAAAATAAGTGATAAGAAAATCAGTTTTCTCTAAGCCTTAGTTTTCTCATCTGTGAAAGGGATATGATGATAGTATCTTCTTTTTAAAGATTGTACTGATAATTAAATTAGATAAATAAGCCTCTTGCATAGTGGCTGACACATCATAAATCTTCTATATGTGTTAATAATTATTGTTAGAGATTTTGGACATGAGTATTAATCACACCTCTCTGATCTGACTTTGGAACCTTGAGAGTTAGCTGGAGAAATCAGAAAAATGGAATTAAATGTATCTACTTTATTATTGGTAAATCTGGTTAGGATCTGCAGCCCTAATCAGTCTTCCTTAATTCCTTCTCCACTGAGTCTGGACCAGCACTCTCCAGTAGAACTTTCTATGATGATGGAAATGTTCTATGTCTGTGCTGTTCAGTGTGGTAGTTACTGACCACATATGGCTGCTGAGTACTTGAAATGTGGCCAGTGTGGTGATGGAATTGTGTTTTTAATCTTATTTAATTTAAATTTAAATAGCCAAATGTGGCTAGTGGCTGTTGGACAGTGTAGGTCTAAACATTGACATGACTCACCCAGCAAGAGATTGGATCTGCATAGGAGACAAGCTTACTAGAATTGCTGTGTCATACCCTTTCTGTTCCAGTAATGGGGTCAGAGGGAGCTAGACCCCCCAGACCTGTTTCCAGAAGGCTAGCCAGGGCCCTGACCCCAACATGCTAAACACACAGAAGCAGTTGCTGAACGGGCACTTTTGAGAGATCCTGGAACAGGTGAGGCCATGCCAGGTAAAAAGAGAAGTGTTCTTCCCAGTATTTCTAAAAGTGTAGAAAGACCTATTTTATGACTAAAGCTAGGAAACCTGGCAGAGCAGTTTCCCTTACCTAGTTCCCTTACAATTCTATAGAATAGATAGAATAGTTCCTCTTACACTTACAGTGACTAAAGGTTGTACGAAGCATTTTCTTAAAAATAAAATGTAGACGTTCAGTCCTTAATGATACGGACTTCTTATATTTTGCTTCATACTGCACTTTAAGTATGACTTCAGTAGTTTTTTCTTATGTACTTTCTTACCGTATAATTGGACAATCCAAATGTAGCCTATTTTCAGACAGAACAAGGACAAAACTTGAAACTAACAATAAAATGTTTTGTAAGCCTTTGCTGTGAATTCAGTCCGACCTCAGTTGTTTGGTTTTCTGTTGTTTGTTTTTGAGACGGAGTCTCACTCTGTCACCCAGGCTGGAATACAATGGCGCGATCTCAGCTCACTGCAACCTCTGCCTCCCAGGTTCAAGTGATTCTTGTGCCTCAGTCTCTCAAGTAGCTGGGATTACAGGTGCATACCACCACGCCGGACTAATTTTTGTATTTTTAGTAGAGATGGGGTTTCACTATGTTGGCCAGGCTGGTCTCGAACTCCTGACCTCAAGTGATCCGCCTGCCTTGTCGTCCCAAAATGCTGGGATTACAGGCATGAGGCGCAACACCTGGCAGTCCTACCTCAGTTTTATTGAACATGGCTTTTGTTAAGCTTATAAAAACCCAGCTGCTGCTCTGCAGGTTTTTTGGTTCTGTTTTTTGTTTTGTTTTGTTTTGTTTTTTAGTTTTTTTCCCCCTCAATAATTGTATAGTTTCATGGCGTGGAATGTCCTGTCCCACCAGTAACTGAGTGAATTAGAAATGACAGTATTTTGGAATCAGAATTTTATATTTTGGAATGTAAATTCTCTCCCTTGCTTTTTAATTTTTAGTTGACATGTAATAATTGTACATATTGGGCTGGGTGCAGTGGCTCACACCTGTGATCCCAGCACTTTGAGAAGTCGAGGTGGGCAGATCATGTGGTTAGGAGATCGAGACCAGCCTGGCCAACATGCTGAAACCCTTTCTCTACTAAAAATACAAAAATTAGCCAGGCATGGTGGTGTACGCCTGTAATCCTAGCTACTCAGGAGGCTGAGGCAGGAGAATTGCTTGAACCCGGGAGGCAGAGGTTGCAGTGAGCCGAGATTGCGCCACTGCACTCCAGCCTGGGCGACGGAGTGAGACTCTGTCTCAGGAAAAAATAAAATATGAAATAATAATAATTGTACATATTTATGGTGGTACACAGTGATATTTTGGTACATGTATGCAGTACGTAATGATCAAATCAGAAATTCACATATCACAAACATCATTTCTGTGGTGTGAACATTCAAAATCCTTTCTTTTATCTTTTTGAAAATATGCAACAAATTATCATTAACCGCTTACCCTACAGTGCTGCAGAACACCAGAGTTCATTCCTCCTATCTAGCTATAATTTTGTACTCAGGAAGCAGCCTTTCCCCATCTTCCCTTCCCTATATATCTCCCAGCCTCTAATACCCACAATTCTACTCTCCACTTCCATGAGCCCACATTTTTTTTAGCTCCCACATATGAGCGAGAACATGTGGTATTTATCTTTCTGTGCCTGCCTTCTTTCTCTTAACATAATGTCCTCCAGACTCATCCATGTTGCCAGTGATGATGACAGGATTCCATTCTTTTATATGACAGTAGTATTCCATTGTGTATGTATACCACATTTTCCTTATCTGTTCATCTGCTGTTTCCACTTCTTACTCTCCTTTTTTTTTTTTTTTTTTTTTTTTGAGACTGAGTCCTTACTCTCCTTCTTTTAAAAATAAACAATGGTTGCACTTCTAAACTTTTCAGTTGATGCCCTTTTGCATCAAATATGTTCAAATTGCTAAATAGTAGCCTTAATAACTCATGTGTAGTTATGGGGTATGAGAAGCTGTTTTAATGACCATGGAATTTGTATAGTGAGTATATTGCATTATCTGAAGCAGCCTTCAGTTAGATAGAGGCTGTTAATCTAAACATATACATTTCAATTAAAGCACCTTTGCTAACTTCTTATCTGACTTTATTGTTATTTTATTTGGTTCAGTTGATTGAAACATCCTTGAAAAGCACTATTGCTTTGGAATAGTGAAGCATTGATTAAGCATGTACTGTGTGTTTGGCATTGTGCTGAGTATTTTATACACATTATCTCATTTAATCCTCATATGAACTTCTGAGATAGGTAGTATTGCTGGTTTACAGATGTGGAAAATTCACTGCACCTGTTTTCTCACTTTTAGACTAGGGTTAATAATATTACTGACTTCATTGTGTTGATGAGAATTAAATGAGATAATACATGTCCACCACGAAATAAGCACTCAATAAATGATAGCACTATTGTGGTTTTTGTTTTCATTTTTGTTTTGTTTTGAGAGAGCGTCTTGCTTTGGCTCCCAGGCTGGAGTGCAGTGGCCTGATCACAGCTCACTGCAGCCTCAACCTCCCAGGCTCAAGTGATCCTCCTGCCCTAGTCTCTGGAGTAGCTGGGACTACAGGCACATGCCACCACATCTGGCTAATTTTTGCATTTTTGGTAGAGACGGGGCCTTACCATATTGCCCAGGCTGGTCCCAAACTCCTAAGCTCAACCAATCTGCCCACCTCAGCTTCCCAAAGTACTGGGATTAAAGGCATCAGCCACCACACCTGGCCTGATAGCACTGTTGTTATTATCTTATTGTTTAATTTCATGTTTTAAATAGATGATATATTTGTATGGTTCAAAAATGTAAAAGGGCATTATACAGTGAAACATGTCTCACTCCCTCCTGTCCCCCATTCATGTCGTCCCTACCCATACCCACTTTACTTGGTTGTATATCCCTTAGCGTCCATATGAAAATATACTTACTTTTCTCCCCTTTGACACAACATGTAGCATATTATTAACACTTTTCTCGAGCTTGCCTTTTTCACGTAACAGTGTGATTGGAAATCTGTCTTTGTTAGTGCCAGAGGATTTCTCATCCCTTCATATAGCTACATAGTATTCCATTGTTTGGAAATACTGTAATTTATGTAACTAATTCTCTGTTGGTGAAGACTTGAGTTGTTTCTAATCTTTTACTATTACAAACAATGCTGTAGTGAATAATCTTGTACATATGGCATTTTGTACGTGTGCAGTTATATGTGTAGGATAAATTCCAAGCAGAATTGCTGGGTCAAAGGGAATATGCATTTGTAATTTTTGTAAGTATTGCCAAATTGTCTCCTTCAGGATTGTTCCAATTACACTCCTACCAGCAGTGTAAGACATCGCCTGTTTCTCCATAGCCTTGCCACAGAAGTTGTCAGATGTTTGGATTTTTGCCAGTCTAATCAATAAAAAATGAATCTGTATAATTTTTTTTTCTCTCTCTCTGTCACCCAGGCTGGAGTGCAGTGGCTCGATCTCGCCTCACTTTAGCCTCCACCTCCTAGGTTCAAGTGATTCTCCTGCCTCAGCCTCCGGAGTAGCTGGGATTACAGGTGTGCCCCACCACACCCAGCTAATTTTTGCGTTTTTAGTAGAGGCGAGGTTTCACCATGTTGGCCAGGCTGATCTCCAACTCCTGACCTCAGGTGATCTGCCCACCTTGGCCTCCCAAAGTGTTGGGATTACAGGCATGAGCTGCCGCACCCGCCCCAAATCTGTATAATTTTAAATTACATTTCTCTTATTAGTAAGATTGGGCTTCTTTTTAAGAATCTTGACAGTTACTGTTAACTGCTCAGATGTGTTGGATTCTTGAACGTTTTCTTATTTTCTAAGAGTTTTAAAAAATATATTAGGGAAAATTAGCCTAGTTTATTAGGTATCTTGACTTTGTTTATGGAGTTTTTTTGTTTGTGCACTAATTTTTTTTTGTTGTAGCAAAATATACATTTTTTCTTTTATAGCTTCTGGATTTTGAATTAATCAATGTGGAGAAATTTTTTTTCAAATGTCTTGCATAGTTTTAAATTTTGTTCCTAGGTATTTGTGGTTGCAATTGTAAATAGGGCCTTATTTTCTGCTATGTTTGTATATATGAACATATTTCTCTCTGTTAATTTTGTATTCCTTTGTATTACCAAATTCTCTGTAGCAGTTTTTCATTTGTTCTGTTAGGATTTTCACACATATAAGAATATTGTTAATTTGCAATAATACATAGAATAAAATGCAGCTTTTTTTTTTTTTTTTTAATGGAGTCTCGCTCTTTCTCCTAGGCTGGAGTGAAGTGGCGCGATCTTGGCTCACTGTAACCTCCACCTCCTGGGTTCAAGCGATTCCCCAAAATGCAGATTTTCGTAAACCTCTTTGATTTCCATTTTATGCCTGTGACTTTTCTTGTCCGGTGTTGTTGCTGTTGTTTATGCTATCGCTGCCACCACCACAGTACTTGTCATTAAGCTAAAAGTTGGCATTAGGGGAATGTTAACTCCCTCTTTAAGTTGCAAAACATAAATATCTCTAATATGTGACTAGCCCATGTTTATACTAAGCAGAAGATATTCAGACAATTTTTTGTTTTTGTGTTTTTGAGATAGGGTCTTACTCTGTTGCCCAGGATGGGGTGCAGTGGCATGATCATGGCTCACTATAGCCTTGACCTCCTGTGCTCAAACAATCTTCCTACCTCAGCCTCCTGAGTACCTGGGACAGTAGGCATGCACCACCACATCCAGCTAATTTTTAAAAATTTTTGTAGAGCGAACATTTTACCGTGTTGTCCAGGCTGATCTCAAATTTCTGGGCGCAGGGGATTCTCTTGCCTTGGCCTCCTGAAGTGCTGATATTCCAGGCGTGAGCCACCGTGCCCAGCCTAAGACAAATTTTCACGAGTAAAAGTAAGGATGGGGGGGGTGGATGAAAATGTCTTTCAATTCTTCTAAGTGACCCTTTACTGCATTGCTTATGAGAATCTATATTAAGTAGTTGTTTGTTTGTTTGTTGTTTTATCATTGTTGGAAAACATATTTGAGGTGTATATGTGCCACTGCACACATCAAACAAATTTGAGTGACCATGGGTCTTTTCTGTCTTTGAAATCACTTGGTATTCTTTTTTCTTTCATTCTGAAAAATAATTAATGCTTGACAATACACAGTCAGATTATATATTTGTGTTTTAATAATAATCTTGCATTTTACTAAATATAGACCAACATTTGAATTAGCAACTGAAATTAGAACTTGAATTAAGCTTAGTAGGAGTTCAAGATTTTACTTTCCTGCTTTCTTTTCCTTGATTCATTGTAGTACCATAATAGGTAATGGGTTGTCTCTAACATTCAGCCTATCGCCGTTGTTTTTTTTTTTTTTTTTTTTTTTTTTGTGATGGAGTCTCACTCTGTCACCCAGGCTGGAGTGCAGTGGCACAGTTTCAGCTCACTGCAACCTCCCACTTCCAGGTTCAAGCCATTGTCCTGCCTCAGCCTCTCTAGTAGCTGGGACTACAGGTGCGTACCACCATGCCCAGCTAGTTTTTGTGTTTTTATTAGAGATGGGGTTTCACTATTTTGGCCATGCTGGTCTTGAACTCCTGACCTCAGGTGTTCCTCCCTAAATTCTTAAAGGAAGTTGTTGGTTGCTTGGGAGTAATTGGGTGCTTTTCCTCTCCACATATGCTGGAAAGGTTATGAGGCTTCTCACCAGTGAATTAGAGAAATGGGTTCACTTATAAATATTTTTGTTTTAAATTAGAAAAAATTAAATACTGAGTAGACATAGAAGATTTTTAAAGTATCTCCAAGGTATAAACAGTTGTACAACAGTCACTTATGTACCTACCACCCGTTTTGGGAGGAAGAATATTACCTTTACTTTTGAAGTCCCTCTGTGCCCTCCTTGCTCCCTGACCACTTACAGACATGTCTTTAATTCCCTTGCTTTTCCTTATAGCTTTATCCTGTATATTTGTATATCTGAACAATATTTTTTTAACTTTAAGTAAATAAAATTGTACTTTAAGTGTTCTTCTGTAACTTTTTCCTGTTAACATTTTATTCCAGAGATTCTCCCATATTGATGTCTGTAGCTGTAGTTGATTCATTTTCATTGTATGGGTACTCTGCAGTTTATCCTTTCCACTGTTGATGGACATTTCAGTTGCTTCCAGTTATTGCTATTACAAATAATGCTGTTTGTGAGTATTTTAAATGTGTAAGAATTACCCCATGGCAGAGACTTACAGACTTTTAAAAAGATTTATTTTATTTTGAGATAGGATCTCAGCTGCCCAGGCTGGAGTGCAGTGGCATGATCATGGCTCACTATGGCTTAGGTCTCCCAGGCTCAAGCAATCTTCCCACCTCAGTCTCAGGAGTAGCTAGGACGATAGGTGCCTGCCATCATGCCTGGCTAATTTTTAAAAATTTTTTGTAGTGACAGGATCTCCCTTTGTTGCCTACGCTGGTCTCAGATTCCTTAAGTGATCCTTCTGTCTCATCCTCTCAAGTGCTGAGATTACAGGCATGAGCCATTGTGCCTGGCCTACAAACATTTTGGCCATGAATCATATGTAAAAAGAAACACATGTTTGGGGTATAACATGAAAGTTTTGATCTATGCATATATTGTGGAAAGATTACATCAATTTAATTCAAATATCCGTCACTTTGCACACACACAAATAGAAACACATTTTACATGCTGAACCAGTACATGCATATTAAGTGCACATATAGATAATTGATACATGGAAACTATTTTCATAGAAAAATACTTAACCTTTACTAAGTACAAATGCATGCTATTTTTTATTCTAATCAATTCTATTTTATTTAATTTTAAAAGAAAAGATTGGTTGAAATTGGCTAAATTGATTTCCTAGCCCTCAGGACCATGGGTTGAAAACTTTGTTAGGGAATACATGCAGATGGACTTACAGGGTCATGGGCATCTGTGTGCAGCTTCAGCTTAGTAGATAATGCCAAACTGCCTTCCAAAGTGCTTATTCCCATGTGTGCCCCTCTAGCAGTGCGTCAGTGTCGTTCTACCCTATCAGACTTAGTTTTTTCTAGTCTTATGGGTGTTAAATTGTATCTCATTATGATTTTAATTTGCATTTCTCAGAATATAATTGAAATTGAACATCTTTTTGTGTGTTTATTGGTTCTTCTGTGTGAAGTACTTGTTCTAATCTTTTTTCTATTTTAATCATATTCTTCCTGATTGGAGGAAAAAATTTGAATGCATGTTGGATACTAACCATTTTTATGTATTGGGTAGCAACTGTTGTAGATTCTCCTGGTTTGTGGCTTGTCTTCATTCTCTTTTTGGTGCTTGTTAATGAACAGAAATTCTTTTTTTTTTTTTTTTTTTTTTGAGACGGAGTCTTGCTCTGTCACCCAGGCTGGAGTGCAGTGGCCGGATCTCAGCTCACTGCAAGCTCCGCCTCCCGGGTTTACGCCATTCTCCTGCCTCAGCCTCCCGAGTAGCTGGGACTACAGGCGCCCGCCACCTCGCCCAGCTAGTTTTTTGTATTTTTTAGTAGAGATGGGGTTTCACGGTGTTAGCCAGGATGGTCTCGATCTCCTGACCTCGTGATCCGCCCATCTCGGCCTCCCAGAGTGCTGGGATTACAGGCTTGAGCCACCGCGCCCGGCCAATGAACAGAAATTCTTGTTTTTAATGTATTGAATTATCAGTCTTTTGCTTCATTATGCTTTTTGTGTTCTAAGAAATCTTTACCCTCAGGATTATAAAGTTATTTTCCCAAATTGTATTTAAAGTTTTTAGAGTTAAATAATCCATCTCGAACTGATTTTTTGCATGTGTGGTAGGGAGGTAGGGGTCTGATTTCTGTTTTTCTCTGTATAGTTAATCAGTTTTCGTGGCATTATTTATTGAGTCCCACCTTTCCCCATTGGTTTGTCATGCTTGCTTGGTCATATATCAAATTCCTTGTATTTGTGCTACTCTTCCTGGACTTTTCTGTTTCAGTTGTTTATTTGGTTTTTCCTGTGTTAATATCTGATATCTAGATAAATCATGCTCCTTCAACCTCCTTTTCTTTTTCCCTGGCCTCCCAAGTAGCTGGGATTACGGGCACCTGCCACCACAGCCGGCTAAGTTTTGTATTTTTAGTAGAGACAGGGTTTCACCATGTTGGCCAGGCTGGTCTCAAACTCCTGACGTCAGGTGATCTGCCTATCTCGGCCTCCCAAAGTGCTGGGATTATAAGCATGAGCCACCATGCCCAACTTTAATATGATTATTATACTGATTTATCTTCTTATGTTAAATCATCCTAGAATTTGATAACTTTGGTCATCAAATATTCTAGTTTTTATATCTTGCTGGGCTGGTTTGCTAATATTTTCTTTAGGATCTTTGTTCACAAGTAAACCTGGCCTGTAATAGTCCTCAGGTTTGGATATGGAAGTTTTGCTAGCTTTATAAAGTGATTTAGAAATTACTCTTTTTCAGTACAGTTAAATAGTATGGGTAATTCTAGCATTATCTGTTCTTTGAATGTTTGGTAAAACCAAATAATAAGAAAAGTAAACTATTGTTGTCACAGGTTGGGTTCTCCTGGGAAGCAGACTCTGAAATGGAGATTAACATGCAGGAAATGTATTAGGGAGTGTTTTCTGGATTAACATCTGTGTGGAAAAGGGAGGAAAACAGAATTGGGTAGAGGGAGGAGTTGGACTGTGATACTGTCATAACAAGGCCTCACCTGACACTACGGAGTACTCTGCAGCTGGATGGACCTTCATAGTTGTCCCAAGTTGGAGTAAAGGGGTCAGGCCTCTTACATTTTTGCATCTGACCTATCATGGGATTCTGGGCGTCATGAGAAGGAGGTGCAGCCTTGGCAAGGTGACTCTGTCAGCCAACACAATTGCAGGAAAGGACTAGCAGCTGATAGCCATCAGCCAGCATTCCTTCCAGCAGTTGGGAAATATTCCCTTTATTCCTGAAAAGGGGGGATCTGGTTGGTACCGGAAGTGACCATGTCAGTCCATCTTTGGTGCTGCTTGGGTTTACTGGCTTCGTGTTAAGTTCTGGGAGCACACCTTCAGGTCTGCGTTGGGGAAATTTATACAAAGAGGGTTAGTATAATGATCTACAGTCCTGTTTCTGTCACTGGTCTTGAGGTCATGACTAACACTCATCTGTCTCTTCAAGTATTTATTCTAGTCCCTTCAACCTTGGTTAGTTAGCATCTCGACTGGTCTAGGTCTTAAATGGTATGATGACCCAGACCTTTATCTCTGAGGGCCAAAGCCTCTGTTTACCTTTCTTAGGATGTAGCTGCTTCGTTTGTCCATTGACAACCAAAATTGGGTAAAAGTAATAAGATACCCACTGGCTAGATGTGTTTCTTCCTGCCTCCATTGTGTAACAGCCTCATATTCTGTGATGAGAGTCAGTCACTCCTGTGAGGTTGGTGAGTTTCCTTCTTGCTGGATGTCCCTTGGCATGAGGAACCTGGGCCGCAGCCATAGTTTTAACATTTAGTGGTACGTCTGCTGTGTCTCCCAGTGGAAGTGTTCTCCCTTTGGGAATCAGGATCTCTTGATAGAGCCTCTATTTACCCAACAGAATTAAAAACATAAGTTCATTCACATAAAGATTTGTACGTGAATGCTGGCCTGTTCAAAAACACTGCAGGACAGATGACTTCAGAAAGAATAGGGAATCAGGAAATAGACAATGTGTTTAGGAACTCAGTTTATCATGGTTCTACAGCAACTGATTGTTAGTAGAAAAGTTTAATTTCCAATCTTACTCCACATGCTCCTCCCCATTAAAGAGCTGACATAAAAAGTAAAAATTTTTTTTTTTTTTTTTGAGACGGGCGCGAGCGCGCGCGTCGCCCCGGCTGGAGTGCAGGCCGGATTCATCAGGCTCACTTGCAAGCTCCGCCTCCCGGGTTTGCGCCATTTCGCGCTCGCCTCAGCCTCCGGCTGAGGTAGCTGGGAACTACGATGCGCGCCGGCCACTCCCGCAGGCTAGTTTTTGTATTTTTTAAATCTAGAGACGGGGGGGGCGTGCAGCCGGCGTGGCTGAGCCAGGATGGGTTCGCGCGAGTGTGCGCTGCGCGATGCGCCGCGGGGCGTCGCGCACTCCCAAAGAGATGCTGGGCATTACAGGCTTGAGCCACCTGCGCCGCCGGCCCAAAAATTTGTAATTTAAAAAAATTACTAAAAGAATTTGTACAGAAGCTGTGATGTTACCAATTATTTGAAATTCGTTCAGCGTGGCTGTATGCCCATTGATACAGGTCACCTTTTATAAATATTATATGTGAACCTGGAAAGAATGTGATTTTAGCTGCTGTTGGTTGCAATATTCTAAATATTGTCATTAGGTCAAGACTGTTACAGGTTGAGCATTCTTACTCTGAAAATCTGAAATTTAAAATGCTCCAAAATCTAAAACTTTTTGAGCGCTTATAAGTAACTCATGTATCAAAAAATAACAGAAATCAGA
Organism: Rhinopithecus bieti; assembly: GCF_001698545.2. Taxonomy (NCBI): domain Eukaryota; kingdom Metazoa; phylum Chordata; class Mammalia; order Primates; family Cercopithecidae; genus Rhinopithecus; species Rhinopithecus bieti. The sequence continues at coordinate 1,377,145 of NW_016806112.1, forward strand.
AAATATTTAGAAGCAAGCGTTTCCATTGGAGCATTTTACATTTTGGGTTTTTGGATTAGGGGTACTCAACCAATAAGTATAGTGCTCATATTTCAGAATCTTAAATCTGAAACACTCCTGGTCCCAAGAATTTTGAGTAGGGGATACTCAACCTGTAATTTTGTTAAAATTTTCTTTACAGATATTTTTGTCCGAGCCATCAATTAGACAAAAATATGCTTGAATTTCTTGCTGTTGATAGATTGTCCATTTTTTCTTGTTAATTGTGACTATTTTTCTTTATATATTGTGATGTTATGCTTTTATGTTCACACAATTTCAGAATTGCTATTTTTTTCCTGGTAAATCGAACCATTTGTCCATTTGTGATTAGTGAAGGTTTCCTCCCTTTCAAATAGTTACACCTACTCCATTTGGTTGGTATTTGCCTGGTATAGATGCAGTTTCGTTTTGATGTTTTAAGATACAGATCTTCTTCTCTGTTTTTCTTCTTTTGCGTTCACTGGACTTTCCGAATCTGCCTATTAGTGTCTTTCATCATTCTGAAAAATTCTCAGCCACTGTCTTTTCAGACGTTGCCTCTGAACCAGTTATTCTTTTCTCTTCTTCTGAAACTCTAGCTACACCTATCCGTCTCATCCCTTAACGTCTCTTTCTTATGTCCTATCTCTGTGTCTCTTTGGGTTGCATTCTAGGTAATTTCTTCAACTCTTATCTTCCTAACAGATTCTCTCCTCAGCTGTGGAACCCATATGTTGCATTTCCAATTTTAGTTGTTGTATTTTTAATTTCTAGAAGTCTGATTTTGATCTTGTAAAAATCTGCTTGGCAATTTAAAAAAACTGTTATGAAAAGCGTAGTAATTTTATTAGTAAAAGTTCAGTGAACACCCTTATGTGTAGCACCTATATTCAGTAATTGTTAACATTTTGCCATATTTGCTTTATTTAATCTTTAAAAGTTGACATTCACTCCTAGCAACATTCTCCTACTCAACCATAATATCATATCACACCTTGGATAATCTTTTATAGTCTCTTGTACTTACCCCACATTTTTGCTTTACACGTTTATTTTATATTCTGCTCCTGATCATTCTGTTAACTCCAGTCTTTCTGGACCTATTTCATGATGCCTTCTATGTTTTGTGATTTGGAGATAGAACAAATTATTTCTTGCAACTTTTTCTGTTGGAATTATTTGAGTCATTTAGGTTTCTCCCAATAGGATTTGTGTTCACTTCTACCTAGTGCTTGGGGGCACTACCGTCTCAGGACCACTTTAAATTCTTGGCTTAAAATCTTTCTGGTCCATCAAATTATATGATTTTGGGATAGAAATTTCATATGAAGGTTGGTTTATGTTTTTAAAGTCTGAGGAAGAAAATAATTTGGGGGGAAGACAGGCAGTGTTACTTTGCTGGAGGTCAGCTGGAAAGCCTTATTCTAATTTACTCTCACATGTAGGTCTTTGGTGGTGGTGGGTTGTGAGGAGGGTATTACGGTCTTTTTATAGATTATAGATAGACTGTTCCCTATAGCCCGCTGACCAAGAAAACTGACACTTCATGTCGCCTTGTTTGTCAAGTACCATCATTAAGGCAAAATTGTGTTCTGTTTTTCATTCTAGGTTCTCTTTTTACTTAATCTTTGTGCTTTTGTGATTTCCTTAAAACTTGCCAACCAGTGTATTGAGTCAGATAAAATAGCTGTTTTATATTTCATAAAATGTTTAGCTGTTTTCTGTTTGAGGGTTCGTCAGGATACATATTTTGCCATGTGGTTGAAATACAAGTCCTATAGTAGAATAGTTTTTAGTGTGTTATATTAAATGCTGTGGGAGAGGAATATCTATTACCGAATGAAGAGAAAGAGTTTGTGTTTACATATATCATGGCTCTTTATTTCATGCAAATGTTGATTCAAAATGTAAGAAGATGTTTTTGGATATAAGAACTTTCCCTCCAAAAAAGCTTTTCAAATATATTGGTTTTGGGAAGAATTGTTGTCAAGTTAAGATTGTGGTCTTCTGAGTCAGTCAGAGGTGGGTTTCCATCTGAGTTATCTCACTGGCTGTGTGATCTTTAACAATTTTTTTAACTTCTTAGCAGTTTATCTGTAAAATAGGGTAAGTGAGGGCTGTTTTGCAGATCAAAAGAGAGAATTTATGTGGCACACTCAGCCTAGTGCCTGGCACAGAATAAATGGTAGCTGTTTTTAATTTTAGTTACTCTGTTTCCAGAAATGTTCAAGATACTGTTAATAGAGTGTTAAATGTGAAACATCTCACATTGTACGTGTAGTAGTGTAAAATTGAATGTGGGTTTGGGAGAAACTACCAAAACTACCAAAAAGAGAAAAACGAGAAAGACACTCAGGGTCAGAAAATGAGGAGGAAAACAGTATGAAACTTGGCAGGCCGGGCACCGTGACAAGTGCCTGAGTTAGCTATTCAGGAGGCAGAGGCAAGAGGATCACTTGAGGTCAGGAGTTCAAGACCAACCTGAGCAACATAGTGAGACTCTCTTAAAAAGAGAGAGAGAGAAAGAGAGGAGGAGAGAAAGAGAGAAAGGAAGGAAAGGTAGAAAAGGAAGAAAGGGAAAGGAGGGAGGGAGGGAGGGAAGGGAGGGAATGAAGAAGAAAGGAAAGAAATTTGGCAGGTGAAACGAAGAAAGCCAGAGGATGTCTACTTCCCTTAGCATTCCAAGAGTGGGATTTCTGAAGGATTTTTTTCTGTTCCAGCTGTTTTTTGTGTATGTCCTGTTCATTTAGTTGAGCATATACATCCCTACCCCTTTGAGTCGAAGGAAATTCCCACTTGCTGTGGTTCAAGGGAGCTGCTTTGGGTACTTTAGGGGAAGGAAACTTGTTCCCTTCTACAGAGACCTCAGAGATAGGAATTTTCATTCCCATCAGTTCAACAAGTAACCATTTTGCATCCCCAGAATTCTGGAAGTACCTAATTAAAAAACGACACAGGTGCATTTTTAATAGACAAATTTACAATTAACAGGAATTTAAAAATATATAACATGCAACATCAGCATATATCAGGTAGTATAAGCATTTAGGTTTTTTTCTCTCCCTCTTGGTATGACTCAGTCTAATTCTTGTTTAACTTCTTAGTTAGGCTCCACTGTAGGGCAGTATTGGAAATAAGAGGGAATTGTGTAGCCCACCTCCATCTAACCTTTTGCTCTCTATTTTTTTGCATGCCCAAAGACAGGAGAAGTATGTCTTATTCATCGTCTTTGTATATTTCTCTTGGTACTACTATTGTCATTTTGGTTTTTTAGTAAAGGAAATTGGCTTATTTGAAACGTTTGTTTTAATCCTCTATGGAAACAGCAGTTTACGGGAAGGTTAAGGCAGCTCGTTTGGGCTCCTCTCAGAGTCTCTGCGCAATTGTTGGAAAGGAAACCCCAGGGAAACCCCTGAGCACAGGCGTCGGAAAAGCAGTTGGCTGTGCAGAAGACAAAACACTCCAGATGCTTTATCAGGTGCTGTCTGGAGAGCAGGAATAATGGTCTGAAGGCGGAAATGCTGATGTCTCCACTTTCCCAACTTAGCACAAATATCTTCTTTATCTTTGGTGGATTTTGGTGCCACAGTGGCGGCCCCAAGAAGCCTTAAATGCAAATGTGATTGCTTTTAGAATTTTGGCTTTGAAAGCCTGGCATTTGGGGGGTTTTCTTGAATTCTCTTTTTAAAGGGAGTGGATTCAGAGCATCCACTTTCAGTGCCATTTCCCTTGCTGAGATGGCTTGTTCACTGTTTACATCAAAGGATTCAGGAAGCAAGAGATGTGAACATAAATAAATAAATGATCAGACTAACAAATAAATAAAAAGCTTTGCTTCCTTTGTCACATAGTGGAAAGGCTTGACTGTAACATAATGGGAACACAGCAGCTATTTGATTAAAACGTCAGGACTTTTCTGGAAACTTCGAAGCATGTCTGCTGCTGTTCTTTTTCTAATAATGCTGTGACATGGGGTAAGTAGAACCCTAGAATTTCATGGTTGCAGTGGGATTGTTGGATACATGCATCATCCTCCCAGTCACTACAGGCACTGGCATGACATACCCTCCCTGCTGGTGCCTGTCTGCCCATTGACATGCCTTCCTTCGGAAGCCCACAAGTTGATTTGTAACTTGTTTGCTCTTTGTCCCCATACAGTCTTATTAAAAGCAAAATCACTTTGGGTGGCCAAGGCAGGCGGATCACGAGGTCAAGAGATCAAGACCATCCTGGCCAACATGGTGAAATAAAACCCCATCTCTACTAAAAATACAAAAATTAGCCGGGCATGGTGGCACATGCCTGTAGTCCCAGCTACTTGGGAGGCTGAGGCAGGAGAATCGCTTAAACCCAGGAGGCAGAGGTTGCAGTGAGCTGAGATTGCGCCACTGCACTCCAGCCTGGTGACAGAGCAAGACTCTGGCTCAAAATATATATATATAAAAAAATAAAAAATAAAAGCAAAGTAAGCAACTTTGCAGTGTGGGAAGGCAATTTTAAGTCATGAGTAAGAACTCAGACTCGGGAGTTAGACAGCCCCAGTTAGCATCCTCGCTTCACTAGCTGTGTAACTTTGGGCAAGTTACTTCATTTCTACAAGCTTCCATTTCAACTCTAAAATAGAAAAAATTGTTGAATCTAACTCAGAGTTGTTTGCGATTATGTAAGCTAATATGGATGTCAAATGTATGGGGTGATATCTGACCTATAGTGTTTCATAAATATTAACTGCTGTAGTGTTGGAACGAAGAGCCAGTCTTTGAAAAACACCCTTTGTATCTTGGTTGTCTTCCTTTGCTAGGAATGTAGTTCATTTTATTTTGGAGAATTTTCTGTTATTTCTCCAGCCCATGGTATTTATTGTTTCAGTCACTATAATATTTGTTGAAACCCTATGAAATTGCAATTTTTGTAAGTCATAAGTGATTATCAGCAGTTTCATATGATTCAGTTTAATGTAATAGAAACTATTGGAGTGTTTGCTGTATGCCAGAGTATCTGCTATGCCATTTCATTCATTCTTTTGAGCTTCCCTGTAAAGTATGTATTATTATTCCAGTTTTGGCATGGGGAAACTGAGGCTTGGAGACGTGAAAAGACTTGCCTGAGGTTACACAACTAGTAAGTAGTGAAGCTGGAATTCAGACCTAGGTCTCTTGAATCCAAAGCCCATTTATTTGCTTTCCACTTTCTACCCATGAGCCGTCTCAGACATACCCTCGCCTAGCTCCATGCCCAGTAAAGGTGACAGTCAGAGAAACTACACTGTTTCTTCTCGATTGTAGAAGGTTCAGGTTTTCTTCAGTAGGGTGAACATAATGTGACTGTCCTGTGTTGATGAACCTTTTGTGCTTTTGTCTCTCCTTTTCATATCAAGAACGCAGCATCTGCAGTGTTGGCTACAATCATCTTGGCTCTTTCAGAAAGGCATGTAGAGAATTAAAACAAAGAACCTAGACTCTCCCTTCAACCCAGTTTTCATTGTCTGGTGCAGTTTCTCATGGCCATAATTTGTGAGCATTTGCTCTATGCAGGGAATGTGCTAGGACAGTATCTCAGTTTCCCTATAATATTGAAGATAGGGGCTAAAATCCTTTGTAGGGGAGGAAACTGAGGGTAAATGGGATCACATGACTTAGAGAAAGGCACAAGACCTGTCAGGGTCTATCTTGCTTAAGGGTCTAGGTCTTTTCTACTGTACCCCATTTCTTCTTCCCACTCCTAGAAACCTTAAAGAAGGGATATGAGGACAGCCCTTTCCGCAGAATAATTCAGAGCATATTTTGGTGTGTTATCCCTACTGAATTTTTCCCATATCCTCTTTTCCTTTTCTTTTCCCTTCACCCCTTTTCTTTTCCTTCTTTCTTCCCACCGCCTCCCTACACCCTTCTTCCCTCCCTGCCTTCCTCTAAACATAATGAAGTTTAAAAGATTAGGAAACCACTTAATGTATTTCCTGAAGGAAATTGGGTTCTTGAAATATTCCCATTTGATTTTTTTTTTTCTGGCACTAAAATTATTTCTAAGTTTAATTTGCTTTCAGAGGAATTATCTTATAAAATATGCTACTAAAACAAGTTAGGTTGAATTCCTATCAGTTTCAAAGAGAATGATCTCCTCAGTCTTTGAATGGAGTCTTTTAAATGATAGGATTTGGAAATAATTGCTTAATACCTGAATTCAAGATGACATAACATGTTTTGATTTCTCAGGAAAACCTGTTTAACGGAGCTCCCTACTTATTCCTAAATCAACCAACTTTCTTATTCACTCCATGAACTGTGTTGGTGAAACCTCTTTTTGCAGCTGGAGATTGCACTTTATTCCTTTGTTGTTCCATTGTTTCCTTTAGGGTGAGGGAGAATAATTAAGGAGAACATCTTTTCTGAGCAGCTGGAGCCAAATTCCAGCTGACTACAGCACCTGCAAAGTTGACACCTCTGCCTCTGGATGGCAGGGTGGGATGCCAGCCGTGGAGCCCGCGACAATGGGTTCCAAAGTGCAGAGATGCGGCCGTGCGGTACCACTCGTGCCCTTCTGTGAGCTTCACATGGCAATAATACCGGTGAATGCAAAGTGTCTGTTTTAGACTAATTAGAGGGATGATTTGTGAAACGGTGGCTATTTATTTAATTAATCACCAGCACAAAGCCATAAAACCCATATTTTAAAAATCCCTGTTAGTTTGCCATGTGGTTAATAGATTGGGGCACATTAAAAAGTGACACAGTGATGTATTAAAAATGTTCCACCTAAGGTTCCTTCAGGAAGGAATGGAAGCTGTCTGCTTTCAGATACTGAAGTGTAACCTGCCAGGATTTGACCTGTCTGAGGTTTTAATATTTGTAAAGGCATTTATCTTTTGAATAGCATCTTTGTTAGGACATCTCCTCTTGGAATATTTCAAAATAAAAAATGTTTGTAGAATAATAAAAAGTTATAATTAAAGTGAATTTTGCTAGTTTCTTTTAATGATGAAGAACTATAATTTCTCATTAAATTATACTATGTTTACTATGCACAGCAGTATCTTTTATACCATAGGTTATTTTCCGTTTGTAAATAAGGGAGTCATTTAATTAACTAAATAATAAATGCAATAGTATTTTTGTTGCCGCTGTCAGCATTGCGTTTTGTTTTGCTCTGGTGGTATTTTACTATCGAATAGGAGTGGGGATAATTGGTATACTTGCTCAGCCTCAGCGCAGGTGAGTTGTCATTTCTGTATAGTAAGAATAAATGTCTAATTGACCTGTTCAAGAGATGACATTGGCATTAGAATTGAGAAGAGATGGCTTAGATTGTAACAACTGGTAGTGTTTTTTTTACACACGCAGACTTCTTGTTTTTCAGTACACACAAGCACAAGTACGTACAGTCCCTCTTGCACTTTCAGTGCTCTTTGGAGATAAATTTGGTACATATGTGCTGTTACTCATTCTTTATTAACAACATATTATTGAAATTATCAGTGTTCCTGCTAAAGCAGGTTTCACTATGTAATGAAATGTTTTCTAGAAGAATTTAAAATCATGTATGAAAATGTGTTGCTCAGGTGAATGCTTGTAAGGAAATTGTGCAGCTCTTAGGATTGTGTTTCTCTGCTGTGTTGTTTAATTACCTGCTCTGTTATAGAAGGGGAGCTGGAATAAAACATGAGTATGTTAATGCAGCCTGGAGCTGATGTGGTGGTGATGATTACAACGCAAATAAAGCATTTCTCATAACTGCCGTTGCCTACTGGAGCCTTTGAAACATCTGGACCTTTAATTGAAAAATAGTGTGGTGCTGTGCAAGGCAGACATGCTAAGTGAAGTCACTAATTTAGAATACAAAAATGTAATTGATAAAGTGTTTTATTTACATTGTATTTAAATATTCATACTTTGTTATGCTTTGTATAACAGGGAATTACTGGGTTAAATTTTCACGAATGTAGACAGTCTAAATGAGGTAAATTAAGTGAAAATGTTAATGGAATTTTACATTGGTTGCTGTAGGAGAGTGAGTACTTTTGCATCTATCGGAGCCTTTTAGGGAAGCAAATAGGTTAGGTCTTATTCTTTGAGTGTTGCGTTTTAGAATTAACTATCAGTTGGTAACATCATTACATTTCTTTCTTGTTGTTGGAATCATACCTTGTTATTTAGTTTAAAAAAAATGTTTCTTGGCATAATGGTAAATGGCTCTAATGGCAACATTATTGCCCAATAAACCAAAGCCTTGCCCACCTCTCGGGGCAGGTTATCAGAGTCTGCCCAAGAGAGCAGAAGAGCTGGTGAAGGGCTTGCAATTAACCTTTGTCCTGTGTTCGCAGCAGGGGAACTGACCTAGCAGCCTTCCGAGGAAATCCAATTTAATTTAAAATGAATTTGAAAAGACAAATTAGCCATATCTATTTTAATAAGATAAAATCCCGACTCTCTCTGTGTCTGGTTTAGTTAGGACCTCAGAGAAGATTGGACTGACTAAGACTCAGGACGAACACAAGGAAAATACTTCCAGGGGGCTGAGGAGAAACCCCGGAGACCTTGGTACCTGAGTGACTCGTCAGTTTCTGCAAGTGACCAGGTCTTGTGCTGCCCATTTCTACAGAGAATTGCAACCTGAGATGGACCTTTGTCTCCTCAGACCCTTTGCTTGTATTGGAGCTTGATGCCATGTTGATGTCATATGCTGCTTGCCCATCTCTCAAAGGACCACATTGTTATTTTCCTCTTTTGTCATTATCAGAGCACAATTGGGTACTGCCACTTGGGTAGCCAGATTTAGTAACAGATACATCTCACAGTTACTGATGAGCCTCATAATCCAAGTACAGATTGTCTGTGGCCTGGAAGTTGGTGCTTGACCACTGCTTCTTGACAACTGAATCAGACAGAAGCTGGGTGCAGTGGCTCACACCTATAATCCCAACATGTTGGAGTGCCACGGTAGGAGGATCGCTTGAGCTCAGGAGTTTGAGACTAGCCTGGACAACATAATTGAGACTCTGTCTCTACCAAAAAAAAAAACAAGTGTGGTGGTGTTGCTGTAGTCCCAGCTTCTTGTGAGGTTGAGGTGTGAGGATTGCCTGAGTTTAGGAGGTCAAGTATGCAGTGAGCCATGTTTACACCTCTGTACTCCAGCCTGGACAAAAGAGTGAGACCCCATCTCTTACAAAAAGGAGAGAAAACGGAATCAGAAGGTTCTACCTGGTTTTGTTTTGTTTTGTTTTGTTTTGTTTTGCTTAAGACAGGGTCTTGCTCTGTTGCCCAGGCTGCACTAGCTGAGGGTTTTGAAACAGCCTACTTAATGAACAGCTCTAAGAGGAAATGAGTGATCCTCACAGGACTGTTGGGCATATTAAATGAGATAATGTATGAAAAGTGCTTGGACCCTGATAGGTGCCCAATAAATGACAGTCAGCAGCGGTGACCTGCCGGTTGCAGAGAGAGTTGTGGTGGGGAGTGCAAAGGCTGTGTACAGAGGAATGCGCTTTCTGTGCCTGGCCCCATCTCCCGTCAAGACTGTCAGCTTCGTAGCTGGCTACTTTTACTTAGTGTTGCTATGCTGACTACCTAATTGAGTAATGTGTCTGACAGTTTGTATTATCCTGTGGATCTTGCTGTCCCCTCAGTTTTAGAAATAAAAGTTTTCTGCCACTTCTTTCTTTGTGATGCTATCTAGAAGATGCTGGATGAAAGCCCGATAATCAGACTTTTTGGGCTGCTTCTCAATTGTAAATTTTATAGGTAGTTACAAGTGATTCTTTCCAACAGGAAGCACTGTTCTAGATAATTAGTAATTTATCTCTTCTTTCATTTGCTGATGTTTGTATTTCTTTCTTTTCTTTTTGAGACAAGGTCTCCCTCTGCTGCCCAGGCTGGAGCTCAGTGGTGCAATCATGGCTGATTGCAGCCTCAACTTCCCAGACTCAAATGATCCTCCCACCTCAGCCTCCTGAATAGCTGAGATCACAGGATCTCACAGGCTCACACCGTCACACCTGTCTAATTTTTAAATTTGTTGTAGTGATAAGGTCTCTTTGTATTGCCTTGGCTGGTCTCAACTCCTGGGCCCAAGTGATCCTCCCACCCCAGCTTCCCAGAGTGCTGGGATTATAGGCGTGGGCTGCTATTTATATTTCAACATGCATTTGCAAACTGTGTTAAAAGCAGACTTCCTCAACTGGCTCTTTGCAGTTGTATCACAATGTAACCAACCATAATATATTTTCTGCTGAGGAGGAGCAACGTTCTGTGTCACCAGAGGTGTAGGTTCCTGGTGTTGGCCTTTATGTGTTACATAGAGTAACACCTATCCCAGTTATTTCACATGCGTGTTTTGAGGATGAAAGTGAATGTTGTAATTGAAGAAATGTGAACCTATTTATTTCCATTTTGTCTGATGTTTTTACATTGTTTGCTAGGAGGTGCGTCAGGGACTTGAATTAATTATAATTACTGAAGAGACATACACTGATTGAGCAAATAAAGTAGTAAGCCCATTTATGCCAAGACCATCTAATTAAATTCTAACTTTGGATAAGCTGGATGTGCATGAAAGATTAATTTTAAGAGGTTTTTATGACTTACTAAATAATGATACAGTGAAATTTTTGAGTTATATCATTAAGGAACATTGAATCTTAAAGTGATAAAACAGTTATGAACCTACCACTGTATAGAAATTTGTGGATTTTTTACACTATTTAAAATTAAGGAAACAATTTTAATGTGAATAGGGATGTTTAAAATTTCTGTAATGTTTAATCGACTGAAACCCTGCAAGAAATGAAGATGACATATGTGCCTGGATTATTTCCTTCAATATTTATGCAATTTTACATTCTCAAAATACTTTGCTATCTTTGAAATTAAATTGTCCTCGGGGTAGTTGGAGGGTTATACCAAAATTTCCATATAATTTAGGAAGGTGATAATGGCTGTACTATAACCTTTTTTAGAGATACATCATCTAGTAATGGAGTCAAATATACATTCTTCATTGAGTTTTAATTTTAAAAGTTGATATTAAATCTTCAAGACTCATTATATTATGATAATTGATAGAGTTTAAAATATGTAACTCTTCTTTATGGTTTAAAAAAAACCTATTTTTACTTTTAAAGCATATTGATTTTATTATATAAATGATTTAATAATGAAGAGGTCCCTAAACTTATGCTCGGTGATAGGGCTTAGTTCATGCAAACTACCTTTCCCTGATAATATCATCATTATGAAAGCTATTGTTTGTATAATTAAATGCAAAGCACTGTGTAACATTAATGATATACAGAATCCCATCATGGCTTTGAAAATTTGAAGTGGACATTTTACATGCTTTAAGATGGCTAGATTGTAACTGTATGAGAGCACATTCTGATACATGCTGTAACTGCCCCAAGGCTGGATGAGAAGAGAATGTGGTTCTTCTTCTCTCAAAATAATTAAGATAGAGACCTTTCCTTGTTGCCCCTACTTCTCAATTTCATGTTTGCTTGAAGGGGCATTTTGTCCAAAAATCTGCCTGGTCTGAGTGACAGCTTAAATTACAATAATAAGGAATAGTTGACATTTCTTTGATAGTTTGCAGTTCACAGAGGATTTTAACATGCTTTGTTTTCACTTTATACTTCCTGATATTCTTTTGAAGTAGATGGTCTCATCTCTATTTTATGGGAGAGGAAATTGACTTTCAGAGAGATTATGGGCTTACCCAAGGCTGCACAGCTCAAGGCTGGCAGGGCCAGAGTCCAGATCAGTTCAGTTGACTCAGCAAAGAGGAGTCTAGCAAATGTAACTTAGGTTAGTGAAAACTGCCGATATCAGGAATTGCCAGTATCAGGAATTGTTTTCTGAATTTAGGTCTTTGAGGAAATGATTGTTTCTGATACGGAATGGACTGGCCTTTTTTTTTTTCCTTCATACTTCCCCCCATGTTTTATGAAATGTCTTACCTATATTTGAATATGAATGATTGCTAGTTTTTCAGTTGATACCTTGAAACAAAAGAATTATTTGAGGCTATTCATCAAACTTCATTTGATAACAGATTGTTTAAACCAGTAGTTGCTAGGCATTTTATTTCTTTCTCAAAAATGTCAGAGCATCAAAATATAGAGGGTTTGTTTTAAGTAGAGAAAATCGTTTCTGAGAGTAAAACCTCCTTCCTTGTTTTGAGTCCAGGACAAATGTCTTACATTTGCAGACAGGCGTGGTGGCTCACGCCTATAATCCCAGCGCTTTGGGAGGCTGAGGCAGCTGATCACCTGAGGTCAGGAGTTCAAGATCAGCCTGTCCAACATGGCAAACCCCCGTCTCTACTAAAAATACAAAAAATAGCCGGGTGTGGTGGCAAGTGCCTGTAATTCCAGCCACTGGGGAGGCTGAGGCAGGAGAATCGCTTGAACCCGGGCAGCAGAGGTTGCAGTGAGCTGACATCGCACCATTGCACTCCAGCCTGGGTGATAGACCAAGACTCCATCTCAAAAAAATAAGGATTTACATTTATCATAGATGTTATAGAAGGAAAAGTTACAAAATGCTATTTTCTGTGCTGTGTTGTACTCTTGAAAGGATTATAGCCTGGCTTATTCTATGGTGTTTAGTAACCGAGTTTTTTGTTTGAGATCCTAGGTATATGAAAGGGTGTCTATGGAGGTAGAGGTAGGTAGATTTGTTCAAATTTCATGAGGGTTAGCACTAAGACCAGTGAGTAAAACTTGCAGAGAGATTGCACCTCAGTGGAAATAAACACATTTTAGCTGGCAAAACTGTTTGCCAAAGACTGAAGAAAAGGGGCTACTTCACTTAGTGGCAGGGACATCATCAGTGAAGGTGTTGAGGAGAGGTTGTAAGACAATCATTTGTTGAAGTTACTTCAAAGGGGATGACCCTTCAGATTCCTTGTGGTTTCAAAAGTCTATGAATGGCAATATTTTTTTTAAAAGTCTGTCCATATAAAAGTAGATAAAAAGTAGGAAAAAACACCGTAATAACCAATATTTCTTGAGCATTTACTGTGGGACAAGACCCAGTAATAAGTACTTTACATGAAGTCTTTTTTTTTTTTTTTTTTTTNCTCATGCCTGTAATCCCAGCACTTTGGGAACCCAAGGCAGGTGTATCATGAGGTCAGGAGTTTGAGACCTGCCTGACCAATGTGGTGAAACCCCATCTCTCCTAAAAATACAAAAATTTGGCCTCATGCAGTGGCTCACTCCTGTAATCCTAGCACTTTGGGAGGCCGAGGAGGGTGGATCACTTGAGGTCAGAAGTTCAAGACCAGCCTGGCCAACATGGTGAAACTTCATCTCTACTAAAAACACAAAAATTGACTGGGCGTGGTGTCTCATGCCTATAATCCCAGCTACTCAGGAGGCTGAGGCAGGAGAATCACTTGAACCCAGGAGCTGGAGGTTGCAGTAGGCCGAGATGGCGTCACTGCACTCCAGCCTGGGCGACAGAGTAAGACTCTGTCTCAAAAAAAAAAAAAAAAAAAAGATGCTGGGCGCAGTGGCTCACGCCTGTAATACCAGCACTTTGGGAGGCCGAGGCGGGCAGATCATGAGGTCAGGAGATCGAGACCATTCTGGCTAACACAGTGAAACCCCGTCTCTACTAAAATACAAAAAAAAAAAAAAAAATAGCCGGTTATGGTGGCGGGTGCCTGTAGTCCCATCTACTCGGGAGGCTGAGGCAGGAGAATGGCGTGAACCTGGGAGGTAGAGCTTGCAGTGAGCCGAGATCACGCCACTGCACTCCAGCCTGGATGACAGAGCGAGACTCCGTCTCAAAAAAAAAAACTACAAAATTAGCCAGACTTGGCGGCAGGCACCTGTAATCGCTTGAACCCGGAAGGCAGAGGTTGCAGTGAGCCGAGGTCATGCCACTGCACTCCAGCCTGGGTAACAGAGCAAGACTCTGCCTCAAAAGAAAAAAGAAAGAAAGAAAGAAAATAAACGAAAAGAAAAGGAGACTGACAAAAGTACATGTAAGTACAAGTTTAAGACATTATGAACCTCTGGAAGTGGTTCAAGCATTTACTGTCGCTGAGCGAAACGAGAAGGAAGAATAAAGCCTCACTTTATCACTTTATAACCAATCTCCTGCCTCAGACCAGCAGAAACAGGTCTGAGGTCTGAGAAAAGCACAAAGTAAGGCACGTAAGACTGGACATGCACTGAGCTGTCAGATTTTAGCGCCCCCCATATCCTCTCTGCAGTTACCCTCTTTAAGCCTATCAAGGGAGAACTGAATTCACTTGGTTTTACAGATGTTGATTTCTCCATTGTGTGTTCCTTCTGTTTCTTACCACCAGCTGAAACTTCAGTAATGACTGCTTAAGTTCCATGCCTGTTATAGGGCCTAGCATACTTTTCCTCTCTGTTCATTTCTGTCTTGGGTGTGTAGAAACTCATATTCCTTCATCTCTTTTGCTTATTCCACTATTTAGCTGCTGCTCCACCCCTAAAAGGAATGAATAAAGGAGAATACCAAACCCACTGATCAACCCAAAATAGAGAGATATACTTCAGAAACTACCCTAAGTTTATAGTGACTTGTCAACAAGGGAAGGGAAGGATATTTGTATGAATAAATGAAAGCTTTCACAGAATGGCAGAAATAGGGAGAAGAAAGGTAAAGGCAGCACAGTTTAAAGAAATTACCAATCCCCGCAGGATTTCCAGCAGTAACCACTCACTGCAAAAGGGAAGAGATAAATCATCTCCCTTTCCTGCAGCCTCCTATACTAAGCAGAAGGCAGAATCTCCACAAGGCATGATGGCAGGTATATTCCCCAGCACAGAGCTCTATGCCCCTGCCCTAAGAAGGATGTTTCTTCCGTTGCCATTTCTGATATTTCCTTTCAGGAAAGTAGTACAAAACTAGCTCTTCTTTCAGCAGCCTGTACACATTGATTTATCTCTTTGTTTTCAGCTATCAGATCGTCTTGTAAGTTTGACTATTTCCCTTCATGATTGAAACTCAATTGTCTCCAGCAGTGTCTAACATACCTTAAGCCAAAATGCATGCATTCACATTGTGATATGATAAACTTCCAATTTCCTTGGTCCCTTATTTTCCATTACTCAGAACACAAATATATTATTTTTTTTTTCAGCGTCACGATCAGACTATTGCATTTAGCAATCAACAGCATGGGTACAAAAAAAAATCTACATCAAAACCCTTTGTTGGATTGCTTTACATTTTCCACAGAACAAAAACTAAAATAACCTGTTATGCAATTAGTCACAAATACAGTCCTCGAGTTTTTTGCCCATACACGTATTTGTCTAAAACATGTCTTCTTTATAGCAGGTGGGCCTTGCCACCACTCTGCTTGGCTGAGTTCACAAATCTGTTGTAACCTGTAGCTTCCCTGTCACTTCTCTGGCTCTCCTCTCCTTTTAAGCTTTGTTTGCTGGAAGTAATTAAAATCTTCTGCCACTGCTGTAGCTACTGCTGTTACTGGAACCGCCATAGCCGCCTTGGTTTCATGGTTTGGGAAAGTACTGGCCTCCACCACCATAGCCGCCAGAGCTTCTGCCTCCAAAGTTTCCTCCCTTTATGGGTCCAAAATTTGAAGACTGATTGTTGTAATTGCCAGAATCATTGTAGCTTCCACCACCCTCCAGAATTGCCTCCATCGGTACCAAATCCATTATAGCCATCTCCACTGCCACCATATCCACCACCACCATGGTTGCCACCAAAGCCACCACAACCACTGAAGTTTCCTCCATGACCAAAGTTGTCATTCCTACCTAAATCACCTTCACAACCACCACCAAAGTTTCCAGAACCACTTCGACCTCTCTGGCTGGATGAAGTACTAGCCATCTCTTGCTTTGACAGGGCTTTCCTAACTTCACAGTTGTGGCCATTCACAGTATGGTATTCTGAATGACAATCTTATCCACAGAGTCATGGCCATCAAAGGTTACAAAGGCAAGGCCCCTTTTCTTGCCACTGCCTCAGTCAATTGTGATTTCAATCACTTCAGTTTTTCCTTACTGTTCAAAATAATCTCGCAGGTGATGTTCTTCAGTGTCTACTTTAATGCCACCAACAAATATCTTTTTCACAGTTAAGTAGGCACCTGGTCTTTGAGAATCTTCTCTTGAGACAGCTCTCTTTGGTTCCACAACTCTTCCATCCACCTTGTGTGGCCTTGCATTCATGGCTGCGTCCACCTCCTCCACAGTGGCATATGTGACAAACCCACAGCCCCTGGAGTGCTTGGTGTTGGAATCTGTCATTACTACACAGTCCGAGAGCGTTCCCCATTGCTCAGAATGGCTCCTCACGCTCTCATCAGTTGTTTCAAAGCTCAACCCTCCCATGAAGAGCTTCCTCAGTTGTTCGGGCTCTTTAGGAGACTCTGACTTAGGACGGCAGGGAAAAGAGAGACTTTAACGATGCTTCCTCGGTGTGTCCACAGACAGAAAGGACTAAGCTGACAAACATAGCATGGTATTTCTTAATTCAAGATTATTTTGAACTAAATCCCATCTGTATTCTTTCTACTTCCCCTACTTTGGAAACTATCAGGTATATGATTTTGAAATTAATTTTATGATAATCAGCTAATGTATATTATTTTAATTAATAGGATCAGCTAAGAAAAAAGCTGCTCTAGATAATGTTTTATTATCAGCATGTTCAAATACATGTATTTCAATTCTATATCTGTTAACATTCTGTGTATTAGAAGTTAATTTAGATTTTTAAGTTTTCCCATTTTATGAGCTAATAATTAATTGGATAACCTTTGGTTCATAGTATTGATATTTCATAATTGGCCTAGAGACACTTTTTAAAAGACTGAGCTTTTCCAGTATATATCACAAGTTACAAAACACAATTCATACTCTTTGACCTAGTAATCTTCTTCTAGAAATATGTTCACATTTGTATAGGAAAATGATTATGAGATTATTTATAATAATGGAATACTGTAAACAGCTTCCATTTCTAACAATTGAAGAATAGGTGGTACCACCATATGCAATAATATAATGCAAGTGTTTAAATCATGTGTTAAAAGAATATTAATCGTTTATTCCATCAATATGTGTAAGTAACTATGTCGGGCCCTTTGTTAGGTGCTGGGGATGTTTCAGAGAGGAAAGAGTGTTCCTGAAGAACAGGGGCTGGGAAGTAGAAGAGGTATAGCCCCTCTACCTGGGATAGAGAATTGGCAGGTCTGGTGGGTCCATTCTGAAAGAGAGTCTGCAGAGTCCTTTTGATTTAGCCAGGTAGCGTGAAACCCCTGCTGTGTTGTAGGCTCTAGGAGGATACAAAATGGATGAGGCTATTTTTCCCTTTATGTAATTCATAGCTGAATGAGAGGGTGTGGGGAAGGAGGTGGTGAGAGTAGTTACAGAAAAAAGTGAAACTGTAAGTCTGTGCAAATCAAATTGTTAGGGGAGGAGAGAAGAGGGAATTTGGGCTTCTACCTTCTTGGAAGAGGAGGTATTTTAATTGAAGGACAGAAGAAGAGCTATGTTTCTTGATCAGTGACTGTGTGGCAGGCATTTTAGATACATCTTATTTGCTTTCCAAGTGGGTAAATGGAAGTTCTGAAGAGGTGAGGTTAGTTGCCCAAAGTCTAAGGTCTAGCAGCTAAGGAAGTGGTAAAGCCAGAATTCTGACCTGGACCTAGCTGACCCCGAGTCTGTGCTCTTAATTACTGTTCAGTGTACATCAGCAATGATATGAGGGACCAGATTGTGAAGGGCATTAAATGCCATCTAAGGAGTTGGAATGCTAGCACTAGGCCATCATATGTTTCTACATGACTGGCATGGTCTGTGATTTGAGAAAAATCACATTGGTGGCAATAAGGAAAGAAAGATTTGGAGAGAGAAGGATTTTTTAAAATAAAGAGATAGTTGGAGATTGCTGCAGTGGTCTCACTGACGGATGACGAAGCTGATGAAGCCTGAACTGGGGCATTGGCAATAAGCATGGGAATGAGAGAGATTTGGGAGACATTTCCGAGGCATTTGGATGGTAGAGTGTGAGACAGAAAGAGGAATTAGGATTCCTAGCTTGCATGACAAGAATAGATGATGAAAGCCTTAGTTGAGATAGAGTATAGAATGCCAGACATGCCAGTGAAGAAGAAATCGGTGTTGGATATGTTAAATTTCAGATTCTAACTGCATTTGCAAAGCCATCAGGTCAGGGAGAGGCTGTGGGATATGAAGTTGAGTCTGGTTGGTCCTCATGAGTTGCATTTCTGCTGAGAAAGTTTTGCTATAGGAAGTACTTTTCTATTTGTTCTCAAACCTGCCTTGGGGCATTTCCTGATTTGGGAGCTGCTCTGGAGAATGTTGTTCAACTTCAAATTGTCAGCTGATTGTCAATTTATTACCTTTTTTTTTTCTTTTTCTTTTCCTTTTCCTGTTTCTGTTTCTTTTTTTTTTTTTTTTTTTTTTTTTTTTTTTGAGACAGAGTCTCGCTCCATCCCAGGCTGGAGTGCAGTGGCATGATCTCGGCTCACCACAACCTCTGCCTCCCGGGTTCAAGCAATTCTCCTGCCTCAGCCTCTCAAGTAGCTGGGACTACAGGCACATGCCACCATGCCTGGCTAATTTTTTGTATTTTAATAGAGACGGGGTCTCACCATGTTGCCCAGGCTGGTCTCAAACTCCTGAGCTCAAGCAATCCATCTGCCTTGGCCTCCCAAAGTGCCAGGATTATGGGCCTGAGCCACTGCGCCTTGCCGTTTTCTTTTCTTTGATAAAATTACTTAACCTGCCATAGTAAGGTATCTGAGTTATATTTTCTTTCTTTTTCTTTCTTTCTTTCTTTGAGACAGTCTCACTCTGTCCCCCAAGTTGGAGTGCAGTGGCATGATCTTGGCTCACTGCAACGTCTTCCTTCTGGGTTCAGGCAATTCTCGTGTCTCAGCCTCTGGGGTAGCTGGGACTATAGGCACATGCCACCATGCCTGGCTAATTTTTGTATTTCTAATATATTTAGTATTTTTGTATTTTACCATGTTGGCCAGGCTGGTCTGGACTCCTGACCTCGGGTGGTCTGCCCGCCTTGGCCTCCCAAAGTGCTGGAATTGTGGGCGTGAGCCACCATGCCCAGCCCTGAGTTATATTTTCCTTCTTTTCTTTTTTTTTTTTTTTTTTTTTTTTGAGTTATATTTCAACTTACTTTTTCCAACAGCCTGTCAGAGCACATAGTATGTTCTTAATGATGCTTACCTGATGCCTTAACATAGGCTACACTTTCAAAATCCATCTCTCTTTCCTTCACTTAAAACTTTTAAGCCCTGAATGGTACTCTTATTCTTTTATCTCCTTTTAGTTTATAATATTTATAATTTTGTTTCTAATTGTGAAAGTAATACATGTATATTATAGAAAATACAGAAAACTATAAACCAGAAAATTAAAATCACTGATAATCCCATGTCTCAGAGGGAACTCCTGCTCACCTTTTGGTGTATTGGCATAGTTGGTAAATACAATAAGCATCTTTTCTTGGGTAAGAAAAGGATGAAAGGGTACATTTTGTATCTAAGAGGCCTTTACTAGCCCCCTTTAGCGTGGGTTGCTTCTGGGCTCTCTTGACAGACTGGACTTTCCCCTTCTTAAAGCTTTTGTGACATTGTACAGTGAGACCTTCAGCAGAACAGTTTGGTGAGGGTCTGGTCTGCGTTGTATGTCAGTGGACTTTGTTTTCGGAGCCCAGCATGATGTTTCAGCTGGTGTTTGTTGAATGCGTGAGAGAATGAGGAACATAAAGCTAAGCCAGTTTCCCTGTGGCAACACTTTATCTGTGTTGCCCCCTTCCCTGTGCTCTAAATATGCCGCCATTTCCCCAGTCCTGTATGGTGGAACACATAAATTTGCCATGCAGTGAAACTGTAGGACACGATCTTTGTTTATTGCTAGTTGCTTTTTCATATTTAGACATCTTTGGAATATTGCTTGCCTTGATGTGTGATGAATACTTTTAATCCTTCAATCACCATTTTTTAAAATAAGTTAATTACATTTTATTATGTTGATGGATTATTTTATGTTTTAGATGATTCCTTCTAAATACTGTAACATAGGGACTATTAGAGCTAACTGCCACCACCTTGAGCTTTTTCAGAAGACAGTCTCCTTATTAAAAAATATGTAATTTCAGTGTGCAAGGCACTTTTCCCACCATCAGTTCCTCAAGATGGAATTAGAAGATTAAAAAGATATAAAGTGCTTCATTCATTTAATAAGTATCTATCATATTTATTCCAATAGTTTTTGCCCCACTTTCTATTTTACTATGAAATAGAGGATAGTAAAGAGTACTTTACTCTTTAGAATAAATAGAGAAGAGTACTCTATGGTACTCATATGAGTACCATATAACTATCTGTCCTCGTTTCTTAAACAGTGGTTACTGCCCTTCAGTCAACTCACAGTGGCAGGGTTTCCTGGAGTCTCCATCTTCTTTTTTTTTTTTTTTTTTTTTTTTGAGACAGAGTCTTGCTCTGTCGCCCGGGCTGGAGTGCAGTGGCCGGATCTCAGCTCACTGCAAGCTCCGCCTCCCGGGTTTACGCCATTCTCCTGCCTCAGCCTCCCGAGTAGCTGGGACTACAGGCGCCCGCCACCTCGCCCGGCTAGTTTTTTGTATTTTTTAGTAGAGACGGGGTTTCACCGTGTTAGCCAGGATGGTCTCGATCTCCTGACCTCGTGATCCGCCCGTCTCGGCCTCCCAAAGTGCTGGGATTACAGGCTTGAGCCACCGCGCCTGGCCTGGAGTCTCCATCTTCTAACTGCTCTCCTCGAGCAGCTCCTCAGGCAAAGCTTTCCTGAGGTTTGTGGGGAAAAGAAGAGGGAGATGATTTTCAAGCCTTGAAGAGTAGGAATTGATACATTTAGAGTAAGTCCAGGGAAAGAAGGCATTGGTGTTTACAGTAGGGCCTTTGGAGTCAGGCTGACAGGAGGTTTGAATCTTGGCTCTTCCACCTTGGTTATTGGATGTTGAGCAGATGACTGTAGCCTTGTAAGCCTTGGTTTTCTCAGCTATAATGCAAAGATTACGCCAGGTTGCGGTCACTCATGCCTGTAATCCCAGCATTTTGGGAGGCTGAGGCAGGCGGATCACTTGAGGTCAGGAGTTCGAGACCAGCCTGGCCAACATGGCAAAACCTTGTCTCTACCAAAAATACAGAAAGTAGCTGGATGTGGTGGCATGTGCCTGCAATCTCAGCTACTTGGGTAGCTGAAGCCCAAGAATTGCTTGAACCTGGGAGGTGGAGGTTGCATTGAACTGAGATTGTGCCACAGCACTCCAGTCTGGGCAACAGAGCGAGACTGTCTCAAAAAAAAGAAAAAAAGGTTATGATAGAACCCTATTTCTTAGAGTTATTGTATGAATTAAATGATATAATTAGGCAAACATTTAGCAGAGTTTACTTAACAGCTCTCAGTAAATGCTAGCCCCCCCCC
>NW_016806112.1:1398929-1427927 GCF_001698545.2 Rhinopithecus bieti
TTTTTTTTTTGGAGACAGAGTTTCGCTCTTGTTGCCCAGGCTGGAATGCAGTGGTGCCATCTCGGCTCACTGCAACTTCTGCCTCCCAGTTTCAAACGATTCTCCTCCCTCAGCCTCCTCGGTAGCTGGGATTACAGGTGACCGCCACCACACCCAGCTAATTTTTGTATTTGTAGTAGAGACGGGGTTTCACCATGTTGTCCAGGCTGGTCTCGAACTCCTGACCCCAGGGGATCCACCTGCCTTTTCCTCCCAAAGTGCTGGGATTGCAGGCGTGAGCCACTGCACCTGGCCTAAATGCTAGCTCTTGTTACAGTAATCAATATTATTAGGGCTCCTGCAGTACCTGTTCTTGGCCTCATGTGACCTTGTAGTAGGCTTGAGTAATAGAAATGGGTCTAATTTCAACACAGAGGCCCTTTCTGGCATCTGCTCTGCATTTCTAAAGCACCTTACAGTTTATGAAGGACATTCACATTTGTCATCTTGTTGAGTCTTCATATCTTGAGATATTGTGATCCCTATAGCTCCTTAGTTCTAGTGCTTCAGGAGGAAGAGGAATAAACAGAAATAAAAAGAGAGCAGTGACAAGCAACTGATCTTGGTCTGCAAAGGAGGGTAATATGAGGGCTATCAACCCACTCCAGAAAGATTCCCACTGTTTGCATTGTAACCCTTTGCCTGCCCGACCAGGCCAAAACACTTGTTATTTAGTGAAGTCTTTGTTAGCCATTGAAATTATTATTTAAGAGCTGAAAACCATGCAAGGGAATGTGTATGTGCCCACATGTGATTGCGTACGAGAGAGAAAAAGAGTGCACATGTGCAAGAGAGCACAAGTGTGGGTGCATGCATTATGTAGGATAATTATGTTTTTACTAGTTGCTTTATAACATACAGATGAGGCTGAGGGAAAAAAATCAGTGGATCTAATGATGGATGCTGGATTATACGCAAAGTGGAATTACTCTAAAAATGTTTTTTAAACTGACTTCATTTATTTCCTTTCCCTGTACTGACCTTTTTCACCTCAGAATGATAGAATTATAGAGTTAAAGATGGAACCATATGATTGGTCAAGTCCCTCCACTTTCATCTATGACCAGGAAATGGACCCATAGAGGAAGGGCAAGAGGGATGGAGAAAACTAACATTATTCAGTTCCTACCATGTGTCCTGGCAGGCACTTGAGTCATTCATACATTCATTCTGTAGTTCAACAGATTTTTTCCTCAGGGTCTTCTGTGTGCCAGGCACAGAGCCAGGCATTATGTATGGAACAGTAAACAAAGCAGACCTTAACATTGCTCTCATGGAAGTTCAGAGGAAACTTCGTGGCAAAAGCATACACTAAAGATGTACATAAATAAATCATCTCAATTGTTAAACGCTCTAAAGAAAATGAACAGGATATGTGTGAGAGAATAACTGTAAAAGGAGTGTTAACAGTGACAGCTGAGCCCTGTATAATAATAAATAATAATAAGTAATAATAATTCTCATAAGGGTCTTATGATAGGTAGGTCCTACCGTTCTCCTCCTCTTACATATTAAGAAACAGAAGCATAGAGAGATTAAGTAACCTCCCAAGGGCACACGTTAGAGGATGAGGAGTCATGCATGCAAAGCCATGAAAAAGAGCCTCTCTAGATACAGTGAACAGCACCTGCTAAGCCCTGGGAAGTGGGAAATGCAAGCAAGGTACACACAGGCACACATGCTGGTATATTGAGGGTGCTTCCAGAAGGCCGGTGTAGCCGAAGTCTGATGAGCAGGTGGGGGAGTGGCAGTGGATGATGTTAAAGAGGTAGACAGGGCCAGATCATGCCATGCTTTGTTGGATGTTGCAAGGAGTCTGGATTTTGTTCACAGTGTTTGGGAGCCACTCATTGAAGGAATTTAAACAGGATATAGTATGATCAAATCTGAATTTAAAAAACAGATCTAACTTGTGTGTAGAGAACAAATCAGATAAAGCAAAAGTACTGTAGGATAATTTGGGACCTGTTACAATAGTTCAGGTGAGACCTGATGGTAATTTTGGTGGCAGTGGAAATGGAAAGAAGTGAGATGGTTTTGAAATACATATTTTTCACTTTTTTTCTTAAGATAAAACATTACGTAAAATTTACCATTTTAACCATTTTAAAGTGTACAGTTCTGTGGTATTTAATGTATTAACAATGTTATGAACTGTTACTGCCAATTTCAGCACATTACCATCACCCTCAAAAGAAACCTCATACCTCCCAATTTCCCACCCTTGTCATCTTCTGCCAATCACTAATCTACTTTCTGTCTCTATGGATTTGCCTGTTCTGAACAGTTCATATAAATGGGTTCATACAGTAGTGGCTTTTCATGTCTGATTTCCTTCTCTTAGCATGTTTTCATGGTGCATCCATGTTGTGTGTATCAGTACTTCTTTCTTTCTCTTGGCTGAATAATATTCTATCTTATGGATTTTATTTATCCATTCATTAGTTAGTGGACATTTGGGTGGTTTTCATTCTTTGGCTATTATAAATAATGCTGCTGTGAACTTTTGTCCAAGTTTTAATGTGAACTTATGTTTTTAGTTCTCTGGAATATATACCTAGGAATGGAATCGCTTGGTCATATGATAAATCTATGTTTCATTTTGAGAAACTGCTGAACATTTTCACAATGACTGCATCATTCCCACTGACAGTGTCTGAGGGTTCCAGTTTCTCCATATCCTCACAAATCCTTGCTATTTTTAGAGATTTTGGGTTGTTGTTTGGAGTTTTTGCTTTTTTTTAATTATAGCCACCCTAATGGGTAAGAAGTAATTTACATTATGGTTAATGATATGGAACAATTTTCATGTGTTTATTGGTCATTTGTATATCTTCTTTGGAGAAATGTCTGTTCAAATCTTTGCCCATTAAAAAATTTTGTCTTCTTGTTGAGTTATAAGACTTCTTAACATATTCTAGATAGTAGAGCCTTACCAGATGTATGATTTGTGAATGTTTTCTGCCTTTCTTTTGATTATCTTTTTACTATCTTAATAGTATCCTTAAGGCACAAAAGTTGTTTTTGTTTGTTTGTTTGTTTTTGTTTTGAGCGGAGTCTCACTCTGTCGCCCAGGCTGGAGTGCAGTGGCATGATGTTGGCTCGTTTCAACATCTGCCTCCTGAATTTAGGCAATTCTCCTACCTCAGCCTCCCCAGCAGCTGGCACTACAGGCACCCGCCACCAAGCCCGGCTAATTTTTGTATTTTTAATAGAGAGGGGGTTTCACCATGTTGGCCGGGTTGGTCTCAAACTCCTGACCTCAAGTGATCTGCCTGCCTTGGCCTCCCAAAGTGCTGGGATTACAGGCGTGAGCTACTGTGCCTGGCCTAGGCACAAAAGTTTTTAATTTTAATGAAGTTCGGTTTATTTCTTTTGTTTTTTATGCTTTTGGTATCATATTAAAGAAATCATTGCCTAATCCAAAGTTATGAAGATTTACACCTGTTTCCTTTTAAGAATTTTATAGTTTTGCCTGTTATATCTAGATCTTTGATTTATTTTGAACTGATATTTGTATGTGGTATGAGGCAGGAGCCCAAATTCATTCTTTTGCATCTGGCTATCCACTTGTCCCAGCATCATTTGTTGAAAAGACTATGCTTTCCCCATTGAAATGTATTTTTGAAGTAGAGATGTTAGAACTTCCTAATAGAGTAGATAGACAGTGTGAGGGAGGAAGAAGCATCAAGACTGTTGAGATGAGCAGCTGGCTTAGTGGTGGCAGCAGATATTATTAAAATAAGGGGGGCTGTTGTTGTGACTTGGGATAGGAGGGAGTGAGAGACAATCAAGTTTCTGATTTGAACTCATTTTCTGTGACACTTTTCTATATACTCTGTGTAGTGAACATATTGCATGGGTGGGAAGGAAGACTGAGCCAGCGTGCAAGCCTTCTGTGAGGGAGGGGAATGGCCAGAAGGTTGGCGGATAACAGAAACACAAAAGGAGGGGGAGAGGATGGTGTCGTTGGATGGCCTGGGTCTCAAAAGAACAAGGATTTTTTCATGAAAGAGAAAGTACTAGATTGGAAGTGTTAGCAGGGGCAAGGATGCCTACTCTTGCATGCCTTGAGGGTGCAGGGGTTATTTAAAAAAAAAAAAAAAAAAAAAAAAAAACGCAAAGCAGTCCTCTTTTAACAGGACATCAGAGGAGGCAGTATCCTCAACAGCAGGTTCAGTGAAGTCCCAAGAGGTAGAGGAAATGGTTTTAAAAAGCAGCTGAGGATTTATGGGTGTTTGCTGATTAGCACAAGAGCTCTCGAGGGCAGAGTGGAACACACAGGCGGGAGGAGTGGTAGGTGTGTGAGGGAGTGGGAATATATCCAGCAGTGTGGGGATGGTAGTTAGGGTGATAATGGAGGACCAAAGGGCCCTTGAACCTGTGTGGTACTGAAGGAAACAGATGTACTGTGTAGTGGAACTAGCCCCCCATAGTCTCTGAGAAGGCAAGCACTTGTTTCAGTGCTGCGGGCCTGAATCCTTCCTGGAAGAGTATGGCAGCTTCCCAGGCAGCTCATCTCATTGTCTCAAGGAGGGACAAGGCAGTTGCCAGAGAGACACCTAGTGCTAAGGTCCAAGGACACACTGAGTTAGTAGCCTAGCCAGTCTCCTAACACCAAACATCAATTCTGCTCACCACTCTTATTTGTTCCTCTTAGTTGTAGTGCCCATTTACCTTCCTGCTGGCAGATCCCAATCCATTCGTTTATTAGAAAATGAAAATTTAAGAAAAAAACATCCTTGAAACTTGACAGTGTTTCCACTTTGGGACCATTCCACGCTCACAGCAGGTCTGTATAGCAAGGATGAAAAATGGCTGTGCAGTAGGGTCTGTATAACTGTGGCAGTGTGCTTTGCTCTTACGTGTGTGCTCTGTCCACAGGGTCATGTAGGTACAACGGCAACCAAGAAGATCGATGTCTACCTCCCTCTGCACTCGAGCCAGGACAGACTGCTGCCAATGACCGTGGTGACAATGGCCAGCGCCAGGGTGCAGGACCTGATTGGGCTCATCTGCTGGCAGTATACAAGCGAAGGACGGGAGCCGAAGCTCAAGTAATCCATTCTCTTTTTGGCTGCTCTAGTTTCTGGCAGTCTCTTGGCTGGTCAGTCTTTCTAGGCATTGGCCTGGAACCACACACCTCTGCACTGATCCAGCTCTGGGTGCTCACCAGGTCTTGTGCCTGTGCATCTCAGAGAATCAGCTTGCAAAATAAACTTAGAAGTTTGTGAATTATAGACATGAGAACATGGATTTTTAGTAATTTCCAAACCCTTTTATGATCCCTGCTAATAAAGCAACCTGGAAGGGAATGGGAGGGGATTGATGTTTTTGGAGCACCAACTATGCATTGGGCACTGGGCTGGGCACTTCATAGCTGGTATCTGGAATCTCGTTGGATCCTCCCAGCTCCCTGGGAGGCGAGGGTAATGATCCTCATTCTGCAGAGGTGGAAGCTCAGGTTCAGAGCTGTTACTGGCTGAAGGTTGCACAGTGAGAGATGGCAGAGTCAGGATTTGATTCCAGGTCTGTTTGATGCCAAGGTTTTTGCATTATTTCCTTCTGCCTTTTATAGAACCTTTGGTCTGAATTTTAGTTTTCTTTATCAGTTAATGGCTCTAATTTTCTCTCAGTCACTAGGCTCTGTTCTTCATTAAATAATTATATTTAAAATGTAGTGCTTGAAAGTAGGCTCTCTATGCCTCTACGTTATAATTTGAACTTTAAAGTGCTTTGCTACATTGCCTCTCCCCTACTTGAATTTCTTCTGACAGGCATTCTCTTCTAGTTTTACATGTTCTTTCCAGCAGTAGTGTTTAGAACACAGCAAAATGTAGTAGATGCCTTCATTTTAAAATTTGACTCTCAGCTGGGCACACGTGTAATCCCAGCACCTTGGAAGGCCTAGGTGGGCGGATCACGTGAGGTTAGGAGTTTGAGACCAGCCTGGCCAACATGGTGAAACCCTTTCTCTACTGAAATACAAAAATTAGCCAGACGTGGTGGCGACCATCTGTAATCCCAGCTACTCACAAGACTGAGGCAGGAGAATCACTTGAGAATCACTGCGGAGGTTGCAGTGAGCCGAGATCGCGCCACTGCACTCCAGCCTGGTGACAGAGCGAGACTCCGTGTCAAAAAAAAAAAAAGAAGGATTTTCACGGAGATGTTCTCTTCTCCTCTCACATTTCTGGAGTTAGCGTGATCCAGTCCAGTAGTTAGTTGTTTTTATTTTTCTTTAGGTATATTAAATTTCTTTAGGTAAATTAAATATGACACATAAAATCATTTTTTCAAATTCTTATTGACATTGGCCGGGCGCGGTGGCTCAAGCCTGTAATCCCAGCACTTTGGGAGGCCGAGACGGGTGGATCGCGAGGTCAGGAGATCAAGACCAGCCTAGCTAACACGGCGAAACCCCGTCTCTACTAAAAAATACAAAAAACTAGCCGGGCGAGTTGGCAGGCGCCTGTAGTCCCAGCTACTCGGGAGGCTGAGGCAGGAGAATGGCGTAAACCCGGGAGGCGGAGCTTGCAGTGAGCTGAGATCCGGCCACTGCACTCCAGCCTGGGCGACAGAGCGAGACTCCGACTCAAAACAAACAAAACAAAACAAAACAAAACAAAACAAAAAATTCTTATTGACATTGCCCTCCACTTTGCCTGAATGAGTTGTGGACACAAAGCTCTGGTGGCAGAGAAAGCCTTTTACCAAGATGCCACCTAGGCTTAGAAAATGGTTCAGTCAGCACCACTCCTCAAGGGTGAGCTGTGAGGGCCTCCTTTTTCTGCATGAAGTGGGAACAAGGAAACAGGAAAAGGTGTCACAGAACTGATGACTTTATAGATGTTGTCTGATGTAATTCTTTTTTTTTGAGACAGAGTCTCGCTCTGTCGCCCAGGCTGGAGTGCAGTGGCACGATCTTGGCTCGCTGCACGCTCTGCCTCCCGGGTTCACGCCATTCTCCTACCACAGCCTCTCGAGTAGCTGGGACTATAGGCACCCGCCACCATGCCTGGCTAATTTTTTGTATTTTTAGTAGAGACGGGGTTTCACCGTGTTAACCAGGATGGTCTCGATCTCCTGACCTCGTGATCTGCCTGCCTCGGCCTCCCAAAGTGCTGGGATTACCGGCGTGAGCCACCGCGCCCAGCCTTTGATGTGATTCTTAAAACATTACTTAGGGCAGGCACTGAAATCAAGAGAGGAGCTTGCCTAGGGTTACACAGCTAGTAAGTAACAGAGATAGGAGTTGAACTATGATGATGTACATTTTATAGATGAGGAAACTAAACTTAGAGAGGCTAAGTAGCTTTCTTAAATCACACAATAAGTGGTAGAATTAGTATTAAAACCAACAGTCTCTGACTCCAGAGCTCCATATCTTCACTATCACATTATCCTCTCCACCATGGAACTCTGTTATAGATGAAATGAAAATATTTATTGTGTTTGTACTTACTGCAGTCACTGTGCTAGATCTGGAAATAAAGAAGTGAAAGAGGCAGTTCCTGCCATCAGGGAAAGCTTTCTGTTTAAGGTAAATAGGTAATAACAACACAATACAGTTACATGTAAAATCAGGTACTTACAAGGAGATCTAACCCCACATTTGGGGTGAAAATGGCGTCGTGAAAATCTCCCTTGATTAAATGACATCTAAACTGAAACCTGAGGGAGCAGTAGGAAAAAGTCACGTAGAGAGGTTGAGAGGAGGGCATTCCAACAGAGGGAAAAGCATGGTTATGACGCACCTTTAAGTTCATGCTTTAAATTCTATATTCTGCTCCAAATACATAATAATAGTAAATGAAATGCTATTAACATATTTGTACTTTAATAGCAAGATAAGCATCCTGGTGGACTAGAAATACAACCAACTACAGAAACAGGCAGAGAGTGCTAGGAGTCCATTATTTTAGGATATTATTGTCCTTAGAGCATGCTGTGGATAAGTTTACCAGTGTATGAAATACTGATTTTTCTCAAGCTTCAGGGTGGCTAGTCAGGGCATGGGTGATGATCAGAGCCCTCAGCCAATCATTCCTGGTGAGGGAACAGTCTCATCCACCTAGCTGTGTACTGTGCAAATGTTGTTATTTTCTCCATACGTCATAGTGTCAAAAAGAGTGGGAAATACTACGTGAGGGTATGGGACCAAAGGAACTGCATCCCTGGATGGGGACCAGAGGAAATGACAGAAACTAGAAGCTGGGGTGAGACTGTCATACCTATGAAAAGAAGCTGAACAAGGCTGCTCGGGTCTGTGTTTCTGGCGTGCCGGGGAATAGAGAGAGCAGTGCAACCAGGACCTGACTGTGGCATGGCTGGGTTTATGTTACCCTAGTATTACAGGAACCTTGAGCTGTCAGTGTAAGACCTGATTCTGGTCTGGAGGCCTCTGTTTGGACGAGGGTAGAGGGTGGTGGCAATATGTGTAAAAGCACTGACAGTGAGTGGAGAGAGAGAGCAAGCAAGGGTTCTCATTCCAGAAGAGCTCAGCAAATTAAAATTCCAAAGCACACAAGGATAGCTAGTACTAAGAAACACAGACAATCAGGAGATTAATTTGGGAACAGAATATAGTAAAGCAATCTGAAATTAATTTCAAATAAATATGTTTTTTAAGATCACCAAACGGATGAAGGAAGGAATAGCATTCATGGTTAACTTCTAGGAAATTATGAAACAAAAGCAGGCAAATTTGAATTTAGAAAAGAATCAATTAAAAGTACAGTACTGGAAATATAAAATACAATTATTAATACAATTGTATTAAATTAAAACATTACTTAGGGCAGGCACTGAAATTAAGAGAGGAACTTGCCCAGGGTTATACAGCTAGTTGTGTACACAGCTAATTGTGTTAATAATTGTATTAATACAATACAATTGGGATAAACTCTAGACTGGTCACAGTTCAAGAGAGAATGAGTTGAAAGACAGTTGATACTGAGGAATTCAACCTAGGATATAGTACAAAGAGATAAAGAGGTACAAAGAATGAAAGATAAGAGAGATGGAGGAAAGATTCAAAGGCTCCCACGTGCGAAGTGGAGAAGGAAAGGAATAGCAGAGAAGCAATATTTGAAGGGATAATGCCAAAGAATTTCCCAGAACTGATATGAGTGGGTTTGATGTTAAAAACACATGTACATTAGATGGCAGAAGAAGAGACTTTTTTTTTTTCTTAAACAAATGGTCCTGGACCAATTGAACTTCTATAAGCTGAAAAAAAACCAACCTAAATCACATATCTTGTATTAATTAAAAATCACAACTTAAATGTAAAGTGTAGGAAAAAAACAGGAGAAAACCTAGAGCAAGTTAGATTTCATTAAAATTAAAAATAGTTATTCTGCAAAAGACCCTGTTAAGAGGATGAAAGGACAAACTACACACTGGAAGGAAATATTTGTAAACCACATATCTGACTAAAGACATACATAGAATATGTAAAGAACTGAAAACAGTGAAAAGTTTAGACGGTTGATCAGAAAGTGGGCAAAGGTGTAAACAGGCCCATCACTGAAGAGGATATACATGCAGATGGCAGATGAGCACGTGAAAAGATGCTCAGCAACATTCGCCATCAGGAAAATGCAAATGAAAACCACATGCTATTAGAACTGCTGAAATAAAAAATAGTGATGACACCAATTGCTGGCAAGGATGTAGAGAAACTGTATCATACATCATTTCTGTTGATAATGTAAAATGGTATAGTCATTCTCAAAAATACTTCGGCGGTTTCTTATAAAGCTAAACATTAATTTACCGTACAACCCAGCAATTGCCCTCCTAGGCATTTATTCCAGAGCAGTGAAAACTTATATTCACATAAAAACCTGTATACAAATGTTTGTATCAGCCTTATTTGTACTTAAAACTGGAAACAACCTAAATGTCCTTCAGCAGGTAAATGGTTAAACATTGTGGTACATCCATACCAAGTAATACTACTGTCAAGAGAAAAGGAACAAACCGTTTTCATGCGTGCAGTGACTTGGGTGGGTTCATGTAGTGTGAAAAGCCAATCTCTAAAAGTTTCATGTCACCCGATTCCATATATGTAACATCCTCAAAATGACAAAAGTATAGAGATGGAGAACAATTGAGTGGTTGCCAGAGGACAGGCACAGTGTTAGGGAGGCAGTCCACCTATAAACGGGTGGTGAAAAAGAGCTGCTCTGTCATGATGAAACAGTTTTGTATCCTGGTGATGATTACACAAATATATACATGTAATCCAGTGTGTGGAACTACAGGACACACACACGAGTACATGTAAAAACTGGCAAAAAGTGAGTAATGTCTATAGTCTTTTTTTAATGTATATATACTTTAAGTTCTAGGGTACATGTGCACACCATGCAGGTTTGTTACATATGTGTACATGTGCCATGTTGGTTTGCTGCACCCATTAACTTGTCATTTACAATAGGTGTTTCACTTGTTGCCATCCCTCCCCCTCCCCCTATGCCACGACAGGCCCTAGTGTGTGATGTTCCCTGCCCTGTGTCCAAGTGTCCTCATTGTTCAATTCCCACCTATGAGTGAGAACATGCAGTGTTCGGATTTCTGTCCTTGTGATAGTTTGCTCAGAATGATGGTTTCCAGCTTTATCCATATCCCTACAAAGGACATGAACTCATCCTTTTTTATGGCTGCATAGTATTCCATGGTGTATATGTGCCACATTTTCTTAATCCAGTCTATCATTGANCCCCTCCCCCTATGCCACGACAGGCCCTAGTGTGTGATGTTCCCTGCCCTGTGTCCAAGTGTCCTTATTGTTCAATTCCCACCTATGAGTGAGAACATGCAGTGTTCGGATTTCTGTCCTTGTGATAGTTTGCTCAGAATGATGGTTTCCAGCTTTATCCATATCCCTACAAAGGACATGAACTCATCCTTTTTTATGGCTGCATAGTATTCCATGGTGTATATGTGCCACATTTTCTTAATCCAGTCTATCATTGATGGACATTTGGGTTGATTCCAAGTCTTTGCTATTGTGAATAGTGCCGCAGTAGACATATGTGTGCATATGTCTTTATAGTAGCATGATTAATAATCCTTTGGGTATATATGCAGTAATGGGATTGCTGGGTCAAATGGTATTTCTAGTTCTAGATCCTTGAGGAATTGCCACACTGTCTTCCACAATGGTTGAATTAGTTTACACTCCCACCAATAGTGTAAAAGCGTTCCTATTTCTCCACATCCTCTCCAGCACCTATTATTTCCTGAGTAATGTCTATAGACTTAACAGTGTTGCACCAGTGTCAATTTCCCTGGTGTTGATACCGGACTACAATTATATGAGATGTCACACTGGGGAAATCTTAGTGAAAGATTCAGGGGACTCTGTGCACCATTTTCCCAACTTCCTGTGAGACCATAATCATTTCAAAATAAAATTTAAAAAACAGACCGGGCATGGTGGCTCATGCCTGTAATCCCAGCACTTTAGGAGGCTGAGGTGGGAGGATCACTTAAGGTCAGGAGTTCAAGACCAGCTTGGCCAACGTAGTGAAACCCCGTCTCTGCTAAAAGTACAAAAATTAGCTGCATATGGTGGCACGTGCCTGTAGTCCAAACTACTCGGGAGGCTGAGGCAGGAGAATTGCTTGAACCCGAGAGGTGGAGGTTGCAGTGAGCTGAGATCATGCCACTGCACTCCAACCTGGGCAACAGAGTGAGACTCCTTCTCAAGAAAACAAAACAAGCAAAGAACAACAACGGAAAAAAAATCAAACAATACTTTTTTTTTTTTTTTAAAGCATTTTCCATGTGCCAAACAGCAGAAATAAATGCTCATTCATACCTGGATACATTGTAGTGAAACTGGAGAATATCAAGGGTATAGAGGAAGTGCAGGTTGTAAAGGTTACCAGAGAGATGACAAATATTCCTGACAAAGGAACCACAGCAGGACTAACAACAGATTCTGTATCAGCCACAGAAGATGCTAGAAGTCATTGGTATGCCTTCAGAGTGCTGAGGAAAAATAATTATAACTCCATTTTATGATGATTTTTCAAGGCATTTATTGACGCCCATGAGATTTTACCACACATGTTCTTTCATTTTAAAGTAGCTGATTCTTAAACTTTTTGGTCTTGTGACCACTTTATACTCTTAACAATTATTGAGGACCCCAAAGATCTTTTGTTTATATGAGTAATACCTGTCAATATTTATCGTAGTAGAAATTAATTCTGAGAAAAGTTTAAAATATTTTTTAATTTAAAATAGGCCAGGCATGGTGACTCACACCTATAATGCTAGCACTTCGGGAGGCCCAGGAGAGCGAATCACTTGAGGTCAGGAGTTCAAGACCGGCCTGGCCAACCTGGTGAAACCCCGTCTCTATTAAAAATACAAAAATTAGCCGGGTGTGGTGGTGCCTGTAATCCCAGCTACTTGGGAGGCTGAGGTGAGAGAATCACTTGAACCCAGGGGGCGCAGGTTGCAGTGAGCTAAGATCGCACCATTGCACTCCAGCTTGGGCGACAGAGCGAGACTCTGTCTCCTAAAGATAAAATAAGTTAATAAATATGTTGCATGTTCACAAATATTTTTATTTAAAAAACCATATTTTCCAAAACAAAAAAAATTTCATGAGAAAAGTGGCATTATTTTATATTTTTATAAATTTCTTTACTGTTTGTTTCATTAGAAGGTAGCTGCTCTGTATTTAATGCATTGCATCATGCTGCTTTGGCTAAGGTATAGGAAGAAATTGTGGCCTCAGAGTTGTAATGTGGAGTCTGAGACTCCTATCGGTGAACTTTTTATATTCTGTTCCATTACAATCTATTGGTCGAGTTAACACTTTGAATGGATCTTTTACCCATACATAATTTTGTAACATCATGTATTAATCATTTGGAAAATCATTGAGTTATACATATATTTCAGAATGTCACATTTCATTATGCAGTATCAAAAATTCACATTTGGCCGGGCGTGGTGGCTCACGCCTGTAATCCCAGCACTTTGGGAGGCCGAGGTAGGTGGATCACGAGGTCAGGAGTTTGAGACCAACCTGACCAACATGGTGAAACCCTATCTCTACTAAAAATCCAAAAATTAGCCAGGCTTGGTGGCGCTTGCCTGTAATCCCAGCTACTCAGGAGGCTGAAGCTAGAGAATCACTTGAACCCGGGAGGTGGAGGTTGCAGTGAGCTGAGATCACGCCACTCCACTCCAGCCTCAGTGACAGAGCAAGACTTCGTCTCAAAAAAAAAAAAAATTTACATTTATTGATATTACCCCCAATCAATCTTATCAAGAAAATCTGAGCATTGGGAAGCTGTGAAGCTTACAGTAATGGACATATGAAAATTCTTAATTTTACTTACAGGCTCAAATTTTATAGTTGATAGTAAACATTGTCCATTGTTTTCCTTGAAGTGACTGACTCACTTCTATGATTTTCAAAAAATGGTAATCAGATACCCAAACCTGATTAACCATAACTTATCAATTGTTCTTTTAGGTTAAAATGTTATTTCCTGGAGAAAGTGGTTAGTCCAGCTTGCACACATGCTTTTTCTCTCAAGACAGTGGTCACACTTAACAATGCAGGAGTACCTTGAATATGTGGTTCCATTTCTCATACAGAATGTTAAAAGATGTGTATAAGGGCTGAAATTGAATAAAAGTAATCATTTTTGCTGCTGCTTGAAGAACATTAGGTGGAACTGGACTTTTATGTTATTTACTTTTTTGCTATTCATCTCAGTGAAGAATTCAGTGACTACCAGTGCAGTTTGGTACCATTGCCTTGACTCGTAAGGTGCCAGTAATTTTGCCCACAATTGCTTCTACCCTGTCAGTGTAAATGTCAGCCCAGTGAAAAAGGCAAACAGTGTTTTAGTGGTATTATGAAAATATTTTTTGCCTTAGGGACCTCTAGAGGTCCACATACCATGCTCTGATAACCACTGGTTTAAAGAACCTCTTCAGGAGTCCTTCAGCAAGAAAGAAGCTGGACACTGAGGAAAGGAATTTGTTGCAAGAAATAGTGGTGGACAAAGAAATTCATAAAATATGTTGGTAAATCTGGTTAACTACTAACTATAAAGTAAAACTTCGATAGTAATTTGTGTGTATGTTTTAAAATGTGATCTGAAATTTTAGACAACTATATTATGGAAGATGGGAGGGAAAAGTTCAGTGGGTAACTAAAGCATCTGAGCTTGTGTTCAGATTAAGAGAATAGAATGACTTTATAACTTTAGATACATGAATATATAAGTGAAACTTAGGAGAATGTTAGCCACACATTTTATTAAACATTTAAGAGTAACTACTAAAGAAGAAAAAAATCCTATAGCTTTCTAAATAGTAAAGGGAAAATAGGCAATAAAAGTGTATCAATTCAACAGAAGGTAAGGAAGAAGAATAAAAAGCAGAGAAAAGAGGCAAGAAACAACACAAAGTAAGATGTAGATTTGTCCAAATACATAATTAATTGCAATAAATACAAACTACTCACCTATTAGAAGATAATTTATGAAATTTAACAATTTTTTAGTGTTGTACTGCTCACCAGATACCTAAAATAAAATGACACAGAGTTACCCCTCCCCTCCCTTCCTAGTTCCTTCCCAGTCCAAAAGCTGTCAGGTGGCTATTCTGTCTTCTCCTTTCCTGTTGGCCAGAGCCTCCAATTTCACTTGGCCAAGGGAGATGGAGATTGAGGGGAGCATTTGGAAGTAACTCAAATAGTAGAATTTAAGGCAAAAGCATACCAATACAGATATTTTGGTAAACTACATAATGAAATAAGGAATAATCCACTAAGATAATAGGTCTGACTGTGAACACATCTATAACAGTCTCAAAATATTGAGGGAATTATAAAGAGGCATTGAATGATGTATAATTAAAACAGGACATTTCAGTACCTTCCTATCAGACACTGATGAACAAAGCAAACCCAAAATTGCTAAGGATAAGGAAGATTCAAACAATGTGATTAATTTCTTTACATGTAGAATTCTAAAAACAAAATAGAGATTATCTCTTGTACTAATTTGTAAACCTCTGAAGTTCAGAGATTACATCTTATTTATATTCCATGTTGATATTTTTAAATAGTTGTTCCGTATTTCGAATTACACAATTACGTCAAATTTAAACTGTGGTCTTTTGAAATTTTTTACAATTCTTGGTGACATTGGATTTCTCAGGTTTGTTTGCTGTAATACAGTCTATAAAGTGAATCCCTGGGATCTCCTCCTGTCAGGCAGTGTAATGTGAGGTATTTTCTTTCTAGCCTGTTTGTACTTAGTGTTGGAATAGATCCTTATTTGGTCTTTTCCAGTGGGTTGGCCCTGTGAAAGAGCTTTTCATTCACAGAGGGGGAAATGCTGGATGCACGTGAAGAGTGGCCCACCAATTTCAGCCTGGTTGTCAAGAAAACCATTTAAGAATATTGTTCTCGGGCTGGCACAGTGGTTCATGCCTGTAATCCCAACATTTTGGGAGGCCAAGGCGGGTGGATCACCTGAGGTCAGAAGTTCAAGACCATCCTGGTCAACATGGTGAAACTCCATCTCTACGAAATATACAAAAATTAGCCAGGGATGGTGGCGGGCACCTGTAATCCCAGGTACTTGGGAGGCCAAGGCCGGAGAATCACTTGAACCTGGGAGGCAGAGGTTGCAGTGAGCCAAGAGCGCACCATTGCACTCCAGCCTGGGCAACAAGAGCAAAACTTTGTCTCAAAAAAAAAAAAAAAAAAAAAAAATTTTGTTTTCCTTGGTTTGCCTTGTAAACTGTCTATAGTAGTAGACTTTGGCCCCAGTGAAGGAATGGAGAATTTGGCGGGAATTCTTGGCTTCTTTTACTCTTAGGTCTGTTAACTCTTGAGCAAGATTGGAATATGGTATTTAGGCACATTTCCTGCTTGTTTTGATGCACTGATTTTGGGGAAAACATTTGGAAGAAACTAACTGA
Organism: Rhinopithecus bieti; assembly: GCF_001698545.2. Classification (NCBI taxonomy): domain Eukaryota; kingdom Metazoa; phylum Chordata; class Mammalia; order Primates; family Cercopithecidae; genus Rhinopithecus; species Rhinopithecus bieti. The sequence goes on from NW_016806112.1 coordinate 1,414,947, forward strand.
AATAATTTCAATTTCTAAATGGTCAAATTTTAAAATTTAGACTTTGTTATTCTTGTTTATTGAATTTTGATCAGAAAATGTGGACTATAAAATTTTTCCCGAAGAGATTTATGTATATTTGGATGCTTACTGTACTATAATTTTTTGGTAACTATTCCATGGTTTCTGGAAATAATTATTCTCTATAGGTTATAGACTTCAATATATACTTATTAAGTCAATATCATTAATTACTTATTTCTATTATCTTAGGGTTTTTGATTATTTGGTCTATGGATGATTAAGAGAAATACATTAAAGTTTCCATTTTCGGCCGGGCACGGTGGCTCACACCTGTAATCCCAGCTCTCAGGGAGGCAGAGGCGGGAGGATAGCTTGAGCCCAGGAGTTCGAGACCTGCCTGGGTAATACAGCGAGACCCCGTTCTCCACAAAAAGGAAAAAAAAAAAAAAGACAAGTTTCCATTTTCTTGTGTGTTTATGTTAACTTTTCCTAATATTCCAACAGTTTACACTTTATATATTTCAGTTCACATAAAGATTGATGTGTTTTATATCTTTATTATCAGTTCTACTTCAGTATAAACCGGTCTTATTTGTTCTGTTTATGAATGTGTCTTGCCTGTTTGCTTCATTTCAGCAATCTGAGCTTTTTTTTTTTTTTTCCTGCTCTTCTTTGCTCTTTCTTCAGTCTTTTACTTTTGCCTTCTGTTTTAGATATGTTAATAATTTTGTGAGGTTTTTGTTTTTTGACTCATGTAAGTGATTTTCATTTTATAAAACTATCTTTTTTTAATGCTTTGTTTTAAAAAAATTTTAATAGACTATTTTTTTAGAGCAGTTTTAGGTTTACAGAAAATTTGCACAGAAAATACAGTGAGTTCCCACATATATCCTTCCAATCCCTCATTTTACTCCTGTTACTAATATCTTACATTACTGTGGTACATTTGTTAAAGTTGATGAACCAATATTATTACTGTTAACAAAAGTCAGTAGTTATACATTAGGGTTCACTCTTGTGCGGCTCTAATGGTTGTATCACACAGAATGGCTTCACTGCCCTAAAAATGTCCTGTGCTCCATCTCTTTACCTCTACCCACTGCTGCTGGCAACCACTGGTTTTTTTTCTGTCTCTATAGTATTGCGTTTTACAGAACGCCATCTAGTTGGAATCATACCATATGTAGCCTTTTCAGACTAGCTTTTTTCACTTAGCAATATGCATTTAAGGTTCCTTTGTGTGATAACACTTATTTCTCACTATTGTTAAGTAATATTCGACTGCATGGATTTACCACAGTTCATTTATTCATTCATCTATTGAAAGATATCTTGGTTGCTTCTAATTTTTGGGAATTATGAATAAAGACGCTATAAGTATTCATGTGCAGATTTTTATGTGGATGTAAGTTTTCAGCTCATTTGGGCAAATACGTAGGAGTGTGATTGCCAAATTGTATGGTAAGCCTATGATGTAAGACACTGCCAAACTGTCTTCCGAAGTGGTCATACCATTTGGCATTCCCACCAGTGAGGAATGAGAGTTGTTGCTCCAATCCTCGCCAGCATTTGGTTTTTATCAGTATTTTCAATTTTAGCTGTTTTAATAGGTGTGTAGTGGTATGTTGTTGTTTTAATTTGTAATTCCCTAATGACATCATGTTGAGCATCTTCATATGCTTATTTGTTACCTGTTTGTGTTCTTTGGTGATCTTTTGCCCATTTTTAATGGCCACCATGTTAGACAGTCCAGTATATAACAAGACAAGGTATAGTCATGCATTGGAGATAACTCTGGATTAGCATCATTCTGATATGACCTCAGCTATCTAGACTGCTTAGGGAAAATTGGTGGGTTTTGTAGCTATTTGAGGGTGTATCTCATTAAGCATCAAATTTTATTCATTTATTTTAAGACTAAGTCTCACTCTGTTGCTCAGGTTGGAGTGCGGTTGTGCAGTCATAGTTCACTGCAGCCTTGAACTCCTGGGCTTAAGTGATCCTCCCACCTCTGCCTCCAAAGTAGCTAGAACTACAGGTGCATGTCACCACACTTGGCTAATTTTTAAAATTTTTTGTAGTGGCACAAATTTTTTGCAAGCACTTTGCTGCCTGGGGTGGTCTTGAATTCCTGGCTTAAAGCAATCATCCTGCCTCAGCCTCCCAAAGTGCTAGAATCATAGGCATGAGCCACCATGCCTGGCCAAACTTCATTTTAGTTATTCTTCATAGGAGCTCTCTAAATTGTGTTAACATCTTTTTGTACCTTCTTAATCAGAATATAACATAGTGGCTGAAAGTGTGAGTTTCACAGCCACAGGCTGGGTTTTAATTCTGGTGTTAATGCTTACTAGCAGGGTGATTTTCAATGAATTACTTAAGCCCCATGTAGTATGATTTTCTCATGTATAAAATGAGGATGGAAACTATCTAACAGGGTAGTAATGAAAATAAAATGAGAAAATATATAGCAAGTGCTCAATAAATGTTCATTTCTGCTCCTGCTAACTACTGTAACTGCGGCCGGCTACTACTACAACCAATATTAGTAAGTAGTTCAGCAGTAGTAGTGTAATTTAGTCCTTTTTTGATGACTCAGGTAATTTTACTATGCTATGATATTCCGACGCCCTGTGGTCTTAGGACAGTATTTAGCAGTGTTTGACCTGACATTATATATTTCCAGACAACTTTGTTATTTGAACTCTTCAGTATGTTCTTTATAGTCCCCTTTTATACTGTCTGCATGCCCACTTGTGTCTTCTCCCATTTCTGTGTTGCTGCTTCTGCTTTATATTTCTTAGAGTCATCGTGAGAACTACTCACCTAAACAATATAGCTGAAGTGGCCTTTCCTATTCTGACTCCCAGCTGTGCTCCCATGTATCTTAAGGCATCATATTCTTTTACTGGCAGCTTTTTAACATCAGTACCGTAAGTGCTTTCGCTGTTTCTGTAGTCAGAAATACTTTTCTCATTCTTCTCCTCTTGACATTCTGCTTAATCTCAGAAGCTTAAGTCCTTCGTTCCTTCATTTAATAAATGTTTTTAGAGTTTCAGACCCTAAGTATTCAGGATAAAATGGAGAACAAGAGAAATGTGATCACTGCACTAAAAAATGAACAGTTTGTTGGGGAAGAAGAAATTATCAAGGGTAAAAGCACCGTGTAACTGGCTCATTTCACTTATCATTTCTATTCATTCATGCATTCAACAAATATTTATTGAGTGTTTGCTATATACCAGGCATTTTGCTGGGTATACAGTGGTGAGTAGAGCCAGGCATGGTCTCACTTTCATGAATTCCACAGTCTATTGAAGGAAGTGGGCAAATAACTAAAATAATTAATTCAAATAGTTTAAATAATGTTTGCTTTAAAACTGAATTAAGTGCTCTGAAGGGAAGGAATACTGTTTATGAGAGCTTTGCCTGGAAGTCACGGATAAATTTCCTGAGAAAGTGATACAGGAGGCACTGGGTCAGGGGAGGGTCCCAGCAGATGGAGCAGTGTGGCAGCCACCTTATTGATGGAGGAAGCATGTTGTGGTCAGGGAACAACAGAAGGCCAGTGTGGCTGGAGCACAAAGAATGGAGAGAACAGAGTGGAATTGTTACAGGACAGGGGTCTTGATCCAGACCCCAAGAGGGTTTTTGGATCTCATGCAAGAAAGAATTCAGGGTGAGCCTGCAGTTCAAAATAATGAAAGCAAGTTTGTTAAGAAAGTAAAGAAATAAAAGAATGGCTATTCCATAGCCAACCCCTCGGGGCTGCTGGTTGCCCATTTTTATGGTTATTTCTTGCTGATATGCTAAACAAGGGGTGGATTATTCATGCCTTCCCTTTTTAGACTATCAATACAGGGTAACTTTCTGATCTTGCCATGGCATTTGTAAACTGTCATGGCACTGGTGGGAGTGTAGCAGTGAGGATGACCAGAGGTCACTTGTTGGCATTTTGGTTTGCGTGAGTTTTGGCCAGCTCCTTTACTGCAACCTGTTTTGTCAGCAAGGTCGTTACGACCTTTATTTTGTGCTGACCTCCTATCTCATCCTGTGACACAGAATGCCTTAACTCTCTGGGAATGCAGCCTCATAGGTTTCAGCCTCATTTTACCCAGCTCCCATTTAAGATGTAGTTGCTCTGGTTCACACACCTCTGACGTTTCCCCCTGCCCTTTTATAAGAGAACTTTTAATCCTAAGGGTTGCAGAGGGACGAAGATCCATCTTCTGTAACTTCTTCAGGCTGAATAGCGATGATGATATTCCTGCCTAACTATGAGGGTTTCTTGCATTCAGAGTAGAGAGGAGCTCAGTCAGAAAGCATCAGTATGGTAAGGTCCATTCATAACTCTTGAGTTTTGACAAAAGGTGATATCTGGAAGATTAGTAAGTGTTTAATTTAAGAAAACATTCAGTAAGCTTGTCCTGTATTCCGATACAAAGAGTATAACAGCAATATATTCCACAAGAGTAAAGCAAAATAAGTAAAGTTATTCCAAGTAAACTAAATTAGAAGGCTTTACATGAACTGGGCAACTGTTGGAACTAAGCTGATATGGGATTGTTAGCTGATTGTAATGTGCCCAGAATTAGAATACTGATTCAGATTTTTACATTACCCATCACTCTTGTTTCTTCTGAGCAGCAGTCAGAGATCACTGGTTGGTTCACAGGAGCAGGGTTAGCCTAAATTACAGAAACAAACTTAAAAACAACTAATGAGACTAGCATTTAATAGCAAGTATACCATAGTTCTTGAAACATAATATTTCATTCTCCAGTTTTTCATTTTTACTAAAGACAAATCATGGTAAGACTGATTTACTTTATTATACTTGGCCTGATTATTTGTATAAAGTGCAGCCAGAATAATTATTTTTCACATAGGCTCTTTTAAAATGGACTTTGATGAAACCCTGTTCCACAGAAGGAATCTTAGTTAAGACTTCTTAAAGCCAAGCTCAGCCATGGTTTTATACCCTCAAATACCTATTAGTTGAGTAAATTCCTCTCCTCTTGGGGTCCCAAGATAACTTGGGGGCTCCTGGACCTGTTAGAAAGTGACATTCTTTACTTACACAGGTCAGAAACCTTGTACACACCATTCCAGTTAAAGCCTTGGTAAAATAACCGGTGTCTTCAATTGTGTTCTATTATAAAAGAAAACAGATTCTTATTGCACTTTATGCAAATAACTATATTGCCATAAATTAAGAATGCTTACAAATAGTTTCCAAATTTTGGAGAAATCAACTAGAGAGAAACAAATATGCTCCAAATTTTGTTTACAGGGGTATACTTTACTTAATTGCTAAAAGCTGTAAATAGCTCAAATGAAAAGTTTTCTTGACTCTGAAAAACAAAGGATCAGCAGCATCTTTTTTTTTTTTTTTTGAAATAAAGTCTCGCTCCCATCGAGCAGACTGGAGTGCAGTGGCGTGATCTCGGCTCACTGCAACCTCCGCCTCCCAGGTTCAAGCAATTCTCCTTCCNCAGGGGTATACTTTACTTAATTGCTAAAAGCTGTAAATAGCTCAAATGAAAAGTTTTCTTGACTCTGAAAACAAAGGATCAGCAGCATCTTTTTTTTTTTTTTTGAAATAAAGTCTCGCTCCCATCGAGCAGACTGGAGTGCAGTGGCGTGATCTCGGCTCACTGCAACCTCCGCCTCCCAGGTTCAAGCAATTCTCCTTCCTCAGCCTCCTGAATAGCTGGGATTACAGGCATGCACCACCACACCTGGATAACTTTTGTATTTTTTAGTAAAGATGGGATTTCAGCATGTGTTTGCCAGGCTGGTCTCGAACTCCTAACCTCAGGTGATCCACCTGCCTCGGCCTCCCAAAGTGCTAGGATTACAGGCATGAGCCACTGCACCTGGCAGGATCAGCAGCATTTAAGTAAAGTTAAAAAGATTAGTTTTCTATTGGTCCAGTTAATTCAGTTAACTCCTGTTCTATTTGATATGCATGAACATTCCAGCTCTTCATAAGAGTTTTAAAAGTTGTTTCCTCTATTCTAATGTTACAATTTCCAAAGTTATTAGAAACCTGCATTTAAGAACACCTGCTAGAGTTCTATAGTTAATTATAAACCACCTTCTAAAGAGGATTAAAACAAGACAAATGGTCTGGATGATAAAAGTTTTAGGACAGCCACTATTAAAGCCACAATTGATAAAGAAATTTGGTTACTTCTGTGGCACACAAAATTTTACCTAACAATTATAATTATTAATTACATACACTAAATTATATTAGAATTAGAGTTTCCCATAATTTGGAACATATACCAATAACACATTTATGCACATATAGTCCAAAGAAAGCAAAACACCATTTTACATTTGATAATGTATGATTTTTATACCAAATAAGCCAGATTTCACCTTTATATTAATGTACTATTAATATGAAACCCAATTTTTAATAAAATCTTTTAGTCATATTTACTGAATTTTAATGTTTAACCATAAGTTAATAACCCTTTACATTTTTTTTGTGAAAGAGCAGATGAGTGCTCTAAGAAAATCTGTTCTGCTTTTATTCTAAAATTTAATTCATGGAAAACTGAATATTACCCCTTTAACTTTAGCCAATATGTTCACACACAGAATCTCTTACAGTTATTTTTTATAAACCTTTCACAACTTGTTTAAACCTTTAGTTTTTTTTTTCTTACTTAAAACAATCCTTTAATACTTTAGGAAGAAAAAAAAATCACATTCCCATGATTTCTTAAAATCTTTCACCAAAAACAAGTTTTACTTTCTTTACACATTGCATGTAAAATTGTTTTAGTAGTTTCAATTGCATGTTATAATGTTAACTCTTAGCAACTTTTATTTTTGGTGAAAACCTTGGTAAGTTTGAGATTTTAATTCTGCACTAGGTGTGGAGCCTGCCTAGGACACACCAGGCAGAAGTGCAGATAAGGTCTGACTCTCCATCATAGCTAGGGGCGTGGCTGACTCCATATGTCCCCAGGCCTTACCTAGCTGTAAAGCAGGCAAGTTGTACAGTAAGAGTCATAGTGGCATTTTATGAAGTATTTAGGAGACCTAACTACCTTCAAATTGTACAACATTTCTTGCATAAATTCCCTTTCACAAATAGTTTCACAGCTTACCCAGACCATTTGAGACTCTTGGACTTTCTGACTTGCCCTAAACTTCCCTCCTTTTAAACAACCAGTCATTTCACTTTAGGACAAGAACTTACCATACAAGATCGTTTCTTATATCAGATGTCTTCCTTCATAATCTTCTTTGTATAGCAAGGGGGGCATGGCTAATTCCATGTGTCCCTAGGCCTTATCTAGAATTTAATGGCTTTAAGGTAGGTAAATTAAGACGTTTTTAAAAGTTAAAGCAGTTTATGACCTTAAAGCATTTAGCCAATTTAATATCTGACCTGCATAATTTAGACTAAACATTTTATCAGTCATTTTAATACTATTTTCATTTCCCAAAGATTACTAAAGTTACAAGAACTAAAAGGCATTACAATTTTTATTTTGCTTTTAAAATATTTGATTTAAGTGCTTATTTTTGTGTAAGCTAATTAGAGCTCTTTCATATAAACATTACATACAACACATATGTAGCTACACAGAAAGACAGAAGATTATACAGTAGTTTTAAGATTTTCATTTGCCAGTTTTAAGTTTCTTAATTGGATTACTGGCTTTAGGGTGGAGCACTTGGAAGAACAGGGACAGGAAAAGGGTCTCTGGTGGCTCCTGTTTTTTCCCAAGGAGTCCAGGCTGTTAGAGCTTGAATATCCACTTTTAATTAAACGATTTTAACCATAGCACTCTCTAATAATGTCCTTTTAGAATTTCTTATGCCAAGCTGCTGATATTTCTGGCTTTTGAATTTTACCAAAGGTAACCTCCCAAGTATTTAGAGAAAGGAAAATTTAAGATAGTCTGCGGAGGAGAAGAGAACAGACAAGGTCACGCAGTTATTAAACCAGAAACAACTTGCTTCCTAGGTGAGAAATTGAACCTGGACCGCCACTGTGAAAGTGCAAAAACCTTAGCTACTGAGCTATAGCACAGAATAGTCTCCATTTACTTTCCCAGAAGGAGTCTAGAGTAGTTCATTTTGAGCTTGCAAAGGCTTTTAACTATTTAATATGATTTTTAGAGCTAACTATGACATGAACCCTAAAATTCCTGTTCCCTGGAGGGTGGAGACCAGGAGAAAGTACTGCCACAGGGTTAAAAGGTGAAGCTCCCAAGGGTATAAAATAAGGTGGAGACGTCATCCAGTTTTTTTGCTTTAGGGACTTGTATTCAAGTTTGTTAATGACCAGCTTGCTGGGTTGTTTTGAAAAGTGGGCTTACAGGTATTCTAAGCCCGTATTTTACCCTGAAGTACCCCTCGACACAGAAAGACTAATTCATAGCACAAAATATAACAGCTTAAGACTAGCCTTAGAATTCTTTTTTGCATTAAAGCTTTACAGAGGAGATAAACACTGATTTTTTTTTTTTTAAACCATTCATTCAACTGTTTGCACAGAGAGGGAGAAACCAGAAATCTGACTGGAAAGAAATTCTTACCCTTTTATCAGCATGTCAGGCTTCTGGATTCCCTTTCCCTGAGCGGCCCCAGTGATCCAGCTTGCAGCACCATCACCCTGGGGGCCAAGCTACATCATAAAGGAAAATTATTTTTTTTCATTCTGGCCAGAGCAAAATACATGTGATAAAACATAGACATTAGCCACTCTGCTTAGCACCCAATATCAAACTGGCAAGGCTTAAATTTGCCCTCAGATGGGCCCCATCATCTTTAATCCAACCTCTGACTTAGAGTTTCAGCACGTGGTGGCTGGGTAGGATAGTTGCCCTGAGTAACAGAAAAGAAAGGAAAGGAAAAGTACAGAAGGAAAGTATTGCCTGTGGCAGGGTGGGGAGGTGAAGAGCTTAGGAAGGCCAGATAGAAGACCCACTCATTGCAGCCGACAATGAAAAGTTCAGGTGGCCGCTTGTTGGTTGTAAAGGGACCTTTTCCAGCAGTCCCATCAGCTCTCAAGTTTCCCCTTTTAGGGAGGAAAAAGCTCCTTATATCCCACGATCCTGTACATGCCTAACCCTGTAATCCACCGTCATCATCAAAGAGTGCAAGGCAGATTAATCCAAAGAGAATAGCAGTTAACATCCCGTAGTGCCAAACCTGTTCTTATCTAAGGACTTTACTGAGAGGGGCCTTTAACCCCCTAAATCTTAGAAGGGACTTTAACCCTCGTAAGTTGGGCCTCTAACCCAAAGTCAGTCAGGCGTCCTTGCCTCTTATTAAGAGGGGACTCTAACCCACTCTGTCTTAGGAGAGACTCTAACTCCCCTAAGTTGGGCCTCTACCCCAGTCTCATTCTTTACCATTATCATTCTTTACCCATTACTTACCCAAAGTCGTCCAATCAGTGCTCCAGTCCATTTCCTTTGCATCAGAGGGTCTCCTCAGTATTGTCCCTTTTGTGGTTCGTGAGAAAGATGTTACCAGACCCCACCACTTACCCAAAGTTAGCCTTTGTTGGGTCAGGGGTTTCTGCAGTATAGTCGCTTTTGTCGTTGCCAGAAAGATGTTACAGGACAAGGGTCCCAATCCAGACCCCAAGAGAGGGTTCTTGGATCTCACGCAAGAAAGAATTCAGGGCGAGTCCATAATGCAAAATGAAAGCAAGTTTATTAAGAAAGAAAAGGAATAAAAGAATGGCTACTCCATAGACAGAGCAGCCCCAAGGGCTGCTGGTTGCCTATTTTTATGATTATTTCTTGATGATATGCTAAACAACAGTGGATTATTCATGCCTCCCCTTTTTAGACCATATAGGGTAACTTTCTGATGTTGCCATGGCATTTGTAAACTGTCATGGTGCTGGTGGGAATGTAGCAGTGAGGACAACCAGAGGTCACTCTTGTTGCCATTTTGGTTTTGGTGGGTTTTAGCTGACTCCATTACTGCAGCCTTTTATCAGCAGTGCCTTTATGACCTGTATTTTGTGCTGACCTCCTGTCTCATCCGAATGCCTTAACTGTCTGGGAATGCAGCTCAGTAGGTTTCAGCCTCGTTTTACCCAGCTCTATTTAAGATGGAGTTGCTCTGACTCACACGCCCCTGACAGAATGAGACCGAGAGGTAGGCAGGGGTCACAGTGGGGACTGAGAGAAGTGGACAGATTCTGGGAGTATTTGAGAAATGGAATTCACAAGGACTTGGGCTGAACTTGATATGGAGAGTGTGGCAGAGGAGAGGCTTCATACTCGCACACCTTGATGCACTGTGGTGCCCTTCACTGAAATAACTAGCATTGGAACAACAGGTTTCACTGGGATTTGCTGTGTGACTAGGAGGGATAGGGGCAGCATGAGTTTGGTTTTCTGCCTGTTAGTTTGAGATGGCTTTGCTAGATCCAAACGAAGTGTTCAAGTAGACACTTATATTTTCTTGTCTGGAGTTTAAAAGGGAGAGATACGAGCTGGAAATGTGAATTTAGGAGTCATATACGTAGATATTAATTAAAACTTGTAGCATGGATGGATAAAAAGAGAGACAGGCCTAAGACTGGATGGACATTGAAGAACTGTGTGGATGGCAGGGTTGAAATGGGATATCCTACAGAAATAGGTTTATCAGTGTGAGTGGAGTTCAGTTTTGGGTGTAATGAAGACAGAGATTACTTGAGAGACATCCAAGTGAATGAAGAAGTCTTTTTTCTTTTTCTTTTTCAAGACAGTGTCTCACTCTGTTGCTCACGCTGCTGCAGGGGTGCAATCACAGCTCACGGCAGCCTCATCCTCCCAGGCTCAAGCTATCCTCGCACCTCACCTCCTGAGTAGCTGGGACTACAAGCATGTGCCATTACACACAGCTAGTTTTTGTATTTTTTACAGAGATGGAGTTTCACCATGTTGCCCAGGCTAGTCTCAAACTCCTGGGCTCAAGCAGTCTGCCTGCCTTGACCTCCCAAAGTGCTAGAATTATAGGTGTGAGTCACCACACCCAGCAAGAAGTCTTATAAGTAGTAGTAGGATAGTTTTGAGTCTGGACTGTGTCTATTTTATGGGCTTGTATTCCCCAGTCCATACACAATGCTTAACACATAGCAAATACTCAATAATTTGTGGAATGGGTGAGAGGACATAGGAACATTTAAAGATCTGGACTGAAATTCTCTACCCTTGCCCTGCCAAGGAGGCCCTTCTTCAGGTGTCTGCTAAAAAAAGCTTCTGACTGTATATAGAATTTTATTCAGTAAAAATCACCAAGTTAGATTTCTCAACCTGCTGATTTATTTTATTTAAGTGACAGATGTGGAATTATTGCATACATTTTGTTTGGTGACCTACACAGAAAGAAAACCCATTATCAACAATTCCCAATTGCTAGTCACCACACTACTAGGTAATGGGTTGGTAGATACACACTGGAGGGCCTGCTATGTGTCACACCACATGCTAAAGCACTTCAGATGTATTATTTTATTCCTTACAGCATCTCTGTAAGTTATAGATAATAACCTTTTTTGCAGGAGAGAAACCGAGGATCCAGAAGTTATCTAACTTCCTGAGGTTTTTTTGGACCTCCCTTTCCTGAGGGTTTTGGAAAAAAGGAAATCTTGATCATCTTAAAAGCCTTTTCTCTGATTTCTGAGAGATCAGCTTCTGAGCTGCAATCCTCATGACCCTTTTTCCCTTGCTAATGCCCAATATACTATTAACATTGATTGTCTCATCAAAATAAACACCAAAGCCCAAGTAATGAGAGTTCTGGACATTTAAAAATCATGTGCTCTTTTATTTTTCGTGTAAAAAAACACAATGAGCATTCATCTATCTGGTCATCATACTTAAGTGTGTTTTACATTTTCCGAGGATGAGTGAATTTTTATGAGTATGTAAATTGAACATGCCAGATCACATTTGGGAGAAATCTGGGATGATTTCTGGAGTGCTCCTGAATTTTCACATATGAATTAAATGCCATCTATATATGGGCTGTAGGCTTCTGTCACTTTGTGAAAGCTATACTGGCCTTTGAACATAAAATGAATATTGGTTAAACAATTCAATGAAATACATTTTTTAATGGAAAATTTTAACCTCATTTGATGAAACATGAATAAATGAAAGTTGTACTCATTAAAGATTTAGAGATATGATTTATATATCATATGTATTCTGCCCTGTACGCCCCCCACCTCTTTTTTGGTAGCAGGCTCTATTTTGCATCCATTCATTGTTCAAACTTCCAGTTCTCTTGGAGACTTCATGGTCCCGTGAAAGGGACTGTTCTTTTTATGCCAACCCAACTCTAAAATTAAGTCTCTTCCTGTGGATCCAATTATCCTGTACTCGTTCATTGTTCTTTTGATCATTTCTCTTTCTCTGGTGGTGACTCAGAAACAGGACTTTTAGGTCTCTCTGCCTCATGCTATCTACCATGCATAATCAGAAGCTTAAGAGCAGTAGAAGAAATCTTAGCAAAATGAGAATCTTTCTTCATGTAGACACTGTACAATAAAATCATTCATTCAATCCTTAGAAGACCCTTATGCAGTAGATATGGTTACTTCCTTCATAATTCCAAAACTCGGTAGAGAAAATGACCACTTAGGAACAAGGGGATGTGAGTGAGGCTGACAATGCTCAGGGTCTCCAGGACAAGTGATTCTCTGTGTGGCGGACTAAGAGATTTCCCTGCATTCTTCATACTGCTTCAGATTTCTTTTTTTTTTTTCTTTTTTTTATTTCTTTTTATTTTTTATTATACTTTAAGTTCTAGGGTACATGTGCATAACGTGCAGGTTTGCTACATATGTATATTTGTGCCATGTTGGTGTGCTGCACCCATCAACTCGTCAGCACCCATCAATTCATCATTTATATCATGTATAACTCCCCAATGCAATCCCTCCCCCCTCCCCCCTCCCCATGATAGGCCCCAGTGTGTGATGTTCCCCTTCCC
>NW_016806112.1:1432347-1449327 GCF_001698545.2 Rhinopithecus bieti
CCCAGTGTGTGATGTTCCCCTTCCCGAGTCCAAGTGATCTCATTGTTCACTTCCCACCTATGAGTGAGAACATGCGGTGTTTGGCTTTCTCTTCTTGTGATAGTTTGCTAAGAATGATGGATTTCTAAATTGTGCGCAATAAAACTGTGCTACCCCTATCAAAAATAAATCTTTTATAAAGAAAGGAAAATAAAAGTTATGTGTACTCAGGATATTTGGAAAGTATAGAAAATTAGAAGTAAAAGAGTGCTTGTGACTTAAATGTATGTATAGCCTTAACCCATTTGGTACACTTATTTCTAGTCTTTTCATGTGTGACAATTGAGAATTTTTACATAGTATCATCATTTCTCACTGTTTTTTCTCCATAAAAAGTGAGATGCCAATATTCATATCTTGATGGACTATAAAAATTCCCCTTTCATCCTCACCTCTTCCTGAGCTGCCTTCTCCTCTAGTCTTGAATTACAATCTTTGACACATGTGCATTGCCTAGAAAGCCCTATTTGGTTAACAGATATCACTGTGAAAAGCAAGAACACAAAAAGAAAAGCTTATTACTTCCCCGCTTCTCGTTAACACATACCTCATTAATAATACGCTTTGCTGGTTGGGCATGGTGGCCCATGCCTATAATCCCAGCACTTTGGGAGGCCAAGGCGGGTGGATCACGAGGTCAGGAGTTCAAGACCAGCCTGGCCAACATGGCGAAACACTGTCTCTACTAACAATACAAAAATTAGCCTGGTGTGGTGGCAGGCGCCTATAATCCCAGTCACTCGGGAGGCTGAGGCAGGAGAATCGCTTGAACCCGGGAGACAGAGGTTTCAATGAGCAGAGATCGTGCCATTGCGCGCTAGCCTAGGTGACAAGAGCAAGACTCCGTCTCAAAAATAATAATGATACCCTTTGCTTTTTTCATAGAGTGATTCAGTCTACACATTCATATCTTCATTCATTCAACAAATGTTTGTTAGGTACCTTCTAAATGCCAGTCATTTTACTCTTTAGTAAGTATGGAGAGATAATAGAAGAATCCTTGCTCTTTAGAACACAGGTACAGAAATAGGAAAAAGCAATATGACTAGTGATATACAGAAATATTGACCAAATTTTGTAAGACCACAAAGGAGAATTGCTTGAATTTCGGAGATCCAAGCGAGTCTCCTGAAGAAGTCAAGGAAAGCTGTTTTTCAGATAAGAAAATGGAGCTCAAAGAGATTTCGTCTAAGAATTTGAGTTAGCATTAAAACCAGATGTGTCTGCAAAATCCCTGTTCTTTCCACCAAACTATGTCAAGGGAAGTGCCCCTGTTTTCATTGTGTTGTCAACTCTTGAGATGTCTGTATTGGGACTTCCTGAGGCAGGGACCAGAGCTCCCACCTTTCTTTTTCTCTCCCCGTTTCAAAGTCCACCAGTTTTTATTTGATTAAAGAATAATGGACAAGAAGTAGGGAGACCAGCGTTTTCGAGACCAGCTTTGCCTCTGTTTAATTAGGTGATCATAAGCATGTTATCCCTCTTTTCTGCCTCCATTTCCCATCTGTAAAAGTAAGGAGGTTGAACTAAATCTATTTTTTTTTTTATAAGTAATATGTCATGGTTTCCTCCTTCTCATCAAAGTGTGTCACATTTCCATAGATGACTGGGTTCCCAGGTGCTTCAGGAAGTCTTGACACACCATGACTTTGGCAGAGAAGTGGGTGGGAGTCAAGAGGGACAGCTCTTGGCTGCCTGGATTTGAATCTCAACCCCGTGACATACATGCTGTTTAATCTTGAGCAAGCCACCTAATCCTATTGAGGCTCAGCTATCTAATTTGTAAAATAGAAGTAATAAATGATTCATTTACAAAGTTGATGTATAGTTTCAGTGAACTTATATATCTAAGCCACTTTGCAGAGTGTCTGGCTCATAGTACTCAGTATGTGTAACTAATGATACTGCTGGTATTGTACTAGTACTAATTTGGAGTCCTGAAGCAGTTTTAGCAGTCAAAATATAACAGTAGATTCTTTTACTAATGATTCCTTTATAAAAGCACAAAGGAACCAATATGTCCATGTGTAAAATATAGAATTTTAGTCATTATCGCCTCAGATTTTCAATTAAGGGGTCAGAGGAGTTGGAGCACTATTTGCTGCTAGACTTTACTGATCACCCAGAAGAGGTTTTCATTAGTCTTGTATAATATGGCAGGAATCAGTCTTCTTTTCCTTCCTCTGTTCCTGGTGCTCAGGACAGGCCACAGCACAGGGGACACTTTACAAATGTGTTTTGAATGAGTGATTTCACACTTCATATTCAAGAACTGGGGAGAATAATAGCACTTGGCAGCAAACCTTTTGGATCTCAAACCTTAGCCTGTGATATTTGTTGAATTTGTTTTGAGAGGATTTGGGGTGTCCCTTAACAATCGAAGCAGAATTCTTCTGATATCATTGTTGGACTTTTTGCTTTGATCAATAGGCTTATTATTTGCCCCTGAACCTCCGTGGTGCTGGAGAATCAAACATTCCTCAGGTTGATTTACATGGCAATAAATAATCTGTGCTGTCTGTTGCTTGTTCCATCCATGTCTGCCCTGTTCATAAAACCCTGGGGGCTCAGTGACCCCAAGGCTGGAGCACAGTGAACATGTTGACTCCCGTTACAGATGTGTGTACATAGAACATGCTGCTCAGTTGCATTGTTGCTCTAATATGCATCCACAATTTATGTTTAAGAATTGGTACAACTATAAGTTAGTTTCCATATGACTTTCTTATTATAGTTACCTTCCCATTTATTTTTTATTTACGTTACATGCCAGACACTACATATGTTATCTCATCTAATCTTTACAACCTCTAAAGGGGTGATTATACCCTTTTTACAGAAGTGGAAACTGAAACTCGAGGTGAAGCTTATTCCCTGAAATCACATAGCCCTGAGCCATGGAGCTGAAATTTGAACTCGTTCTGACCACAGAGCTCTCTTAGCCAGTGTACCATGACATTTTCCTCATCCAAAGTGCTTTCTTTTGCCTCCATAATTGTTTTGTGTTTAAGTTAGTACCCTGTTGCAGAGATCCAAAAGTTTCCCATGCCATTCATAGATGAATTTTAAATATCTTAACAGCATTGCAAATACCTGAAATGTAAAGTGACAGACATAGCTAGATTACTTTCTTGTTATCAATCCGTTTAGCAAATTTAGTTTCCATTAATTTTAATCTGTCTTTAATACGTGTTTTTTATAATAAATATCTCTTAGTCATGACAGACTCACTGAGTATAGATCACCTAAAGTAGGGCTCCCTCTCTTTCAATAAGCAGAGTTGCAGCTAAAGATTTGTGAATTAATTGGGAAAATTGCAAATCAGGTAGTCAGTGAAATAATTCATTGTCACATCCAATCAATAAACTTGGTAAATCAACTCATTTAATTCAAAAAATGATCTATATAGATCAAGCAACCAATTAAACAATTAGCATACACTTTGCAATTAATTAATTTAAGCATCAATCATGTAATTAAAACTCCAAATTTAAGCTTCAGAATTTAGAATTCTACTGCCTTATGAACTATTGGGTTCCTGCTTCTGAAGCTCTCATACTTCTGAAGCTCACAGGCTTGCTGTTTCACAGTTCAACTGTGGAGCAGATGAATTGATTGCAGTTGTACACTGTCTGTATGTTGGTACAGTTTCCCACCCTCTTTGAACAGATCAACTTTTTACTTCCCCCAAAGAGGTTATGTGTTGATTCTGAACTGGGCAAGGCTGCAATCTGGGAGTACTATCTGGACATTCTGGGGAGTGGGAAGTGTGCAGAAGTAGTCAAGAGGGCCAGGTATCTGTGTCAGGATTAATCCGGTCGTTTGTTTTTACTCTGCTAAGGATCCGTGGTGTTTGAAGTCAGATTCCACCAACTGAGTTAGATACTCTTTAGAGAAGGGAGAACTGTATGGATTGTCTTGGTTACCTTGAGTATTTCTCCTGATCTAGCGCACAGATATTTTCTTTTTTACTTTTAATTTTACTTTTTTGAGACAGGGTCTTACTGTGTTGCCCAGGTTGGAGTGAAGTAGCACCATCATAGCTCACTGTAGCCTTGACCTCACAGGCTCAAGTGATCCTCTCACCTCAGCCTCCTGAGTAGCTCACCACCATGTCTGGCTAATTTTTGTATTTTTAACAGAGACAGGGTTTTGCCATGTTGCCCAGCTAGTCTTGAACTCCTGGGATCAAGCGATCTGCCTGCCTCAGCCTCCCAAAGTGCTGGGATTACAGGCATGAGCCACCATGCCTGGCCAGATATTTTCTTAATCCTAACCATAAATCAAAGGCCTCTGACCCCCACTTTCCCCGCGGCCAAATAATCTTTCCCCCTTTACAGTTTTGTTTATATCTGTTTTTTTTTTTTTAATTTTTTTTTTTTTACATTTGTATTGTCACTAGTGTAGTGCTTATTAGTTTTCCTCCCTACTATGCTGTAAGCTGCTTTTAGGGCTGATACTAAATCTCACCTTTGATCTAAGAGGTTAGATTCTTTGTTGTAGCTACAATAGGGCTCAGTGAATTTTGCAAGAATAGAGTAGTATAAAGACCTTCATTTCACACTGTTTTTCTCCCCTTTGCATTGCCATATGTGTTCTCTCTATCAAATGAAGTAGGATTTGGGGTTTTTTACTGTATCACCAGGCTTGGGGTAAAGAAAAGCAGTCTCCTCAGTTTCTTGCTGTGCACCACACCCTCTGGTCTTCTTGTCCCTTCGCTACCTTGGTATTCACTCACCTTTTTGGTTTTCCTTTCAGTGACAATGTCAGTGCCTACTGCCTGCATATTGCTGAGGATGATGGGGAGGTAGACACCGATTTCCCCCCGTTGGATTCCAATGAGCCCATTCATAAGTTTGGCTTCAGTACTTTGGCCCTGGTTGAAAAGTACTCATCTCCTGGTCTGACATCCAAAGAGTCACTCTTTGTTCGAATGTGAGTACTGACTCTGTTATTTCTCTCAGTAACTCATCCCAACCTTCTAGCATTTTGAATCTGATTTTGGTTTCGTTCATCAAATAAATGATATTTGGCATCTGGAGAGTCCAGTGGTAATAATGATAACTCCCAGAGAGATGTTGAGGATGACATTCACATTGTATTTCATGCCTGTGCACCTAGGCTACACAGACAGCTTTGCAGTGGCCTGTGGTGTGAAGCAGATCTCTGAACAGCATGTCCAGAGGCAGGCCTCTGGAAACACTGGTGCACTGGGAGCCTAAGAAGCAAAACTTCTGGGTTTGCACCTTCTCTGCGAGGAATACACACTAAATGAAAATATGCACTGTGGCCATTTCTCTCTTGTGACTTAAAATACTTTTCTCTCAGACCAAATTTGACCTTCCCTATCAGTTGCCTACCTTGAGACTAAGCACACGTCTTAAACTCTTTTTGTGCCTTTCTCAGAAAAGTGTGTGTAAATGCGTAAGATAAAATCCACTGGAATATAAAAGTATTCTGTTAAAGTTATCAGATTATTGAACAAATTCATGATATAGTAATATGTGTGGCTTTGCTAGTAGATTAAACAATAAGATCCAGCTGCATACCTAACAGTAACTCTTGAAGCCTGTTGTTTCAAAGCAGTGATGAGCATAAATGGCATTTGAGAAATCTGCAACAGCTGTAACGTGCTGTGGTGTTAGCTATGACTTCTGTTCATGACAGTCACTGGCACTGTGATTCTACTGTGATTGGTTGCCTATACTTATAAATCAAGGAAATGCAAAATATCAGAAGTTAGTGAAAATTAAAATGTAGTTTTTATCCATTCAAGTTTATAGAGCTCCTGGATTTTATCCACATGTCCCAGTTGTTAAGGGAAAACCTGCTGCATTTGGATTTTACTCTCAAACCTAAGCTTTTTTTAATCTAGGCCTCAGCAGGCCTTCTTCTGGCCATCTCCTGGGAACAATAGCGATCCCTTTGGCACCCCCTGCTGTTAGTAACCAGCAAATTCACTGTTCAAAAGAGGGATTGCGTTAGAAGGCATTTCTTCATCTCTCTAAACATACTGTCTGTTTGAGATTGTTATAGAAAATAGGGTTATGTTACATACGATATATGAGTATTTTGGGTCTTTCTACCCTTGAGCAAAGAAAGAATACCTGAGTGCCCAGGGGTAAGCTAGGGAGTGGGCCCTCAGGCTTTGATGGTGGCCATTTCATCCCTACTACAAGGTCAAGTTTGGTGTATATAACAGCAAATTTTTTCCTGCTTTTTCATTTCAGAGGTACTAAAATAACTTTAAAGAATATTTAAAGTAATTGAAAAGTTGTCCAATGATGCCTCCAACTTAACTATTTTTAATCTTGTATAATAATATAATCATATGTATGTGTTACTCAGTTTCACTTATAGCACACATATATTTTGTGTTATTTTTACTTAACATTAAATTAGGTCGGGCTCACGCCTGTAATCCCAGCACTTTGGGAGACCAAGGCAGGCCAGGATTTGGGAGGCCAAGGTGGGTCAGGAGTTCGAAACTAGCTTGGCCAACATGGCAAAACCCTGTCTCTACTAAAAATACAAAAATTAGCCGGACACAGTGGTGGGCGCCTGTAATCCCAGCTACTCAGGAGGCTGAGGCAGGAGAATCGCTGGAACCCGGGAGGCGGAGGTTGCAGTGAGCTGAGATCGCACCATTGCACTCCAGCCTGGGCGACAAAGCGAGACTCTGTCTAAAAATAAATAAGTAAATGACAAATTAAAAATGTTTCAGTGTTTGTTCTTAATTCCTACAGTCTGTATTTATGTGCCAGAGATCTAGGCAGAGACAGCACTACCCTCATGGAGCTTACTATCTAGTAGTGAGACAGTTGTCAAATAATTAAAATGTGATAAGCAGTGTAAAAGAAAAGTGTATGGGATGCAGTGGAAGCCGATCGCAGAATATTTAGATTGCTTCGTTGTGTGGTTTTAATAAGTAATTTGATGATGACAGTCATTATCTATATACCTTTTATTCTGTTGAACAACTTCCTTAGGATCATGCCTTGTAAGTAGGATTATTGGTCACAGAGTAGAAATGTCTTTAGACTCACTTTTTATTGACAAATAGCCCTCTGAAAGATGTCCTAATTTACAATGCTACCAACAGAATTCCTAAAATCATTTTTACAGTTTTACCATTACAAGGTATTAGAAGTGTTTTTTTGTACTGTAAAAGATATACACAGTGGCATTTCAGTGGTTTTACTTGCATTTTATTGATTATTAATATGACTAGAACTTTTTTCTACGTAAATATTAACACATGATCATAGCAGTCTTTTGAATCAAAAGTCCTTTTTTAAAGCAAGAGGCTATTATCACTGAGTTTTCAATAGAGTAGAGTGGGGCTAGGATTCATATGCCTTTCCAGGAGGAGCGTCTAAGACTACACAGTGTTTCACTATGAACCCTGCCTTCTGGAGAACTGGAGGAGGGGGAAGGCAAAGAATAACAACTACTTTAACCTTAATACTCTGTTTTTTGATCCTGAATTACTCCCATCCCTGTGTTCCCTCTCTCAGACACACACATAGCCCAATCCTTTTTCTGTTTTAAAATTCAAGAGAGTTTATTTGATGTGTCTGGAGTGCTTCTGAAAACACGAGGTAAAGTGAAATCTTCATATGTGAGCATTAAGAACAAAAATGTCAATAAATTTTCTTTTCCTCAGTCGTCTGATGAAATAGTACAGATTACTGACCGTTTGCCCTGTGTGTATTTTCTTGGTTCAGCAACCTCTTACTTGCCTTTCTGGTCTATATTCTAAGTTAGTAAAGCTTCTCCTACAAATGCAGAACAGAGCAGGCCTTCAGGAGTCTCTAGGGATGTGTCTAAAGTTTCAGAGAAGGAAATCCCAGCAAAATAAATAAAGCCATAATTACTCCTCATCATTTCCCCCCTTTACTCCTTCCAGTTGTCTCCCAGTAGAGGAGGGACAAGAAGTGGCTGGGAAGAGACAGAGCTGAAACAGAAAGAGGGAAGTAGGTTTGACAATAGGGAGTGAACTAATACTTACTAAGGGCCAACTATGCATATGCTATCTCACTTAATCCCAAAATAACCCAGTTTTTATGAACAGTTTAGGGACGTGGAAGCTGAGGGTGAGCAATATTGTTCTTAGGCCTAGATTTGACTCATCCCTGACTTTAAAGTTCATGCCCTTTCCAGCCCCCTGCCGAGAGGTTGAGGCTGGGAATCTGGTGTTGGTTTAACCTGTGAATCTCACTGTCTGAAGGCTGACATTCAGCCACTGCTGTAGTGCAGAGGCGATGGCATGGTGGACTCTGGAGCCAGACCACTTGGATGCCGATCCTAGCCTTGCCCTTACTAGTGAGTGTGGTCCTGGATGAATATTTAACTTTTCTGTGGCTCAGTGAAATGGAGATAATAATACCTATCTCACAGATCAGTTATGAGGATTAAATAAGTTAATAGATCTGAAGCACTTAGAACAGTGTTTAGTATATGTACGCATCATCTTAGTGTTAGCTGCTGTTATTGTCACTATTAATAAACAGCCCTTGGAGAGCAAGAACTGAATTATCTGTGCCCACAATACTCAGCATCACTCCATTACTATGATAGATCTGCCACATGTATTTCTTGAATGGGTTACTGAGTAGATCTTTTTGTCACTTGTACATTTTTCTTCTTCTCCTACTTTGTTTTATAGCAGAGAAGGGGTAGTGTTTAGGTGGACATTGCTCAGCTGGACTGAAAAAGTTGAACTGGAATAACTTTCAGTGAACATGGGCAGTGGGTAAACATTAAGGATCTACAGACTTTCAAATGAGCCCTCTTATGAGCACACATCCTCTTAAGTTAGTAGCAAGACCATTAACTTCTTGAAGACAAGGAAGGCACAGTCTTACTGTCTCTGTATCCTTAGCACCCAGCACAGGGCTTCGTGGAGAAGGAATGACTGAATCTTCAGGTGTCTGTGAGCTGCCAGGAGGACACTTGACCCAGCACTATGTCCCACCTTGCTTTCTGAGACCTCTTCCCCTCTTTTACACCTGTTCCTGCCTTTCAAATGCCAGGAAGGCCCAGGTCGCCTTCTGACCTTCAGAGGCCCTCACACCAGCTATTCCTGGGGCTCCAGTACCATCTTTCCCTCTAAGTGTGGCAGCACAGACTTTGAATTTAGGCAAACCTGAGTTCATGGTTCAGCTTCACTAGTATCTGGGTACATAAATGACCTTAGACAATTTTACTTACCCTTGTTAAGTCTCAGTTTCTTCATCTGTAAAATGTGGATAATAGTAACTACCTCATGGAATTGTCATGAGGGAGTTTCTTAAATGTAAGTTACATACAGAACTCTTTTAAAGGGAAATAAATTCTCCTAAAGTCTCAATGTTTATCCAAATGAGTTTTTTAATAATGCTACTTGGATATGTGCAAATATAAAGTTCTATAATGTTTAGCTATAAATTCAATGTTTTTACAGAACCTAAGCAAAATTACAAACTAAATACCGATAAAACCATAACATTAATAAAATACAAATTAACAACTTTAATGTAACCTATGATGTTTTGCTGAAATTAAACATTGCTGATGTTGGGTTTAATTGGGTGTTAAATGTTTTACTTGTCAACTTGAGTCTTTTGATTTTCACATGAGACACCATGATTAACATCCTTTTAAACAGTGTATTTTTAACTACTAGTCCATTATTTTAGTGGGCCAGTTGATTTATAATGTGTCCCCCCACACAAACACATAAATTTTAAATACTCTTTACTAGAAAATGCTTTTTTTTTTTTGATAGCGTTTTGCTGTGTGGCCTAGTCTGGAGTGCAGTGATGTGATCATGGCTCACTGCAGTCCCAAACTCCTGGACTCTAAGGACCCTCCTACCTCAGCCTCCCAAGTAGCTGGAACTACAAGCATGTGCCACCATGCCCAATTATGTTTAGTAGAGGCAAGGTCTCACTGTGTTGTCCAGGCTGGTCCTGAACTCTTGAGCTCACGCAGTCCTCCTGCCTCAGCCTCCCAAAGTGTTAGGATTACAGGCATAAGCCACCACTCCTAACCTAGAAAACTCTACTTTGCGTTTGGCCCACCATACTTTCTCTTAGTATGATCAATTCGTGGTGGTTTACCCAGGACTCTCCCTGTTTCAAAACTGAAAGTCCTGTATCTATGAGCACTCCCTGATGCTCACCTCCAACCCCCTTCCTCCATCCTAGGTAAGCCACGTTGGTCACGCTACTGTATCTGTTGCTTGGTCTGTACATAAGTGGGCTCTGCCTGACTGATACTTGTGCATAGTGTGACTTGGCACCAAACAGCACAGATTTTTCAGAGACCAGCAAGACTGTTCATAGAGATCCTTGTGCCCACTGAATTATCTCACCACTTTTCTGTATTCAGCAAACAAGTTCTGTATGCAGCTTGCAGTAATGCCATTTGACTTTCAATAAGTTCATTAGTGATGTTAAATAACTCTAGCTGCTGAAACATATGACCCCCCAAATCGCACCACCTTATCCTAGGGTTGGCAAACTTTTTTTTTTTTTTTTTCTTTTTGAGACAGGATATTGCTCTGTCACCCACACTGGAGTGCAGTGACATCATCTTGGCTCACTGCAACCTCTACCTCCCAGGCTCAAGCAATCCTCCCACCTTGGCCTCCCAAGTAGCTGGGACTACAGGCATGCGCCACCATGCCCAAATAATTTTTGTATTTTTTGTAGAGACAGCGTTTCACTATGTTGCCCAGGTTGGTCTCAAACTCCTGGACTCAAGTGATCTGCTCGCCTCAGCTTCCCAAAGTGCTGGGATTACAGGCTTCAGCCACCGCTTCTAGCCCAGCAAACTTTTTCTGCAAAGGGCCAGATAGTAAATATTTTAGGCCATTGGCCATAGAGTTTCTGTAACTCAGCACTGCCATTGTAGTGTGTGAGCAGCCATAGACTACATAGACAAATGGGCATGGGATAGGTTTGTTGGTCAACTTCTGGATTTTCCCAATAAGTTTCTTTCTTTCTTTCTGTCTTGCCCTTTCTTCCCTTCCCTTTTTTTTGGATAGAGTTTCACTCTTGTCGCCCAGGCTGGCGTGCAGTGGTGTGATCTTGGCTCACTGCAACCTCCGCTTCCTGGGCTCAAGCAATTCTCCTGCCTCAGCCTTCTGAGTAGCTGGGATTACAGGCACCTGCCACCATGCCTAGCTAATTTTTGTGTTTTTAGTGGAGACGGAGTTTCGCCATGTTGGCCAGGCTGATCTCGAAGTCCTGACCTCAGGGGATCCGCCTGCCTCTGCCTCCCAAAGTGCTGGGATTACAGGCGTGAGCCACCATACCCAGCCTAATAATTTTATTTCCTGTTCACATTTGTCTGATGTGGGCCAGGTGACTCTCTTGGGTACTTCTCCTCTAGGCAGTGACTCAGGGCTCCCCAGGTGGGTGAAAAATGGGGAACATGGAAGATGAGGAGTGAGGAGGGGCCTACATCTGTATCTGTCTCTCATACACCCCCCCATACACAAACAGTGACATATATAAAATATGTGGTGACACATACAGTTTTGCTTTTAGTTCAATGAAAAGCATATATAGCTATATATATCTATACATCCATATCATATCATACATATATTGATATGTATAGATACTACATCTGTATATGCTTTTCATTAGACTAAAATCAAAGTTGTTTTTAATTAAAAAAAGTTTTTAGAGACAGTGTCTCACTATGCTGCCCAGGCTGGACTGGAACTCTTGGGTTCAGACAGTCCTCCTGAGTAGCTGGAACTAGAGGCTCACATCACCGTGAGAAAACAGGTTTTTAAATTCTGAAACTTAGTCTGTAAATTCATCTGTTGATTCTTGGGGGCTCTTGAACCTCAGGAAATGCTGCTGTGATTATTAATATTAGCTGAGACTCTGGTGTGTGGGAATTGTTACATAGTTGCTATTATTTCTGTCAGGGATTCTCGGTGGGAATACTTTACACTAAGGTGAGAATGGGGTTATTTTTTATTATATAATTAATATGTGTCCGTTATAGCAAAATTGGGAAATAGATCTATTTCTGCTTTTAAATTTGTCTTCATTCCATCACACAAAAATTGTGAATTGTTATTTTATAATTATTTACATTTTTTAAAGAGGAACTAATTAACTTAAATGAACTTCTCATTGGAAAAATGTTCTGTGGCAGGAACGTGTAATTGGATGTCTTCTGATGTTCTTACTAATCAGGACTAGATCTATCTAGCCTTCCTTCTAGAACCTCTGGGCCCCAGGAAACCCCTGGATATAGAGTTGTTGTTTGGAGAAGGAGAATGGATTATTCTAACAACTTGCAAATTAGGAGCCTGCTAATGGAAACTGCCTCTTTTAACAAATCTACAAGTGGATTCCTAAACTATCCATTGTTCCTGATTGATTTTGGACAGAGCAAATATGTCTATAAATGGGAATCCCTAACTTGCTGACTACTTTGAGCCTAAGCAGTAAAGATGTTTGGATATCAGGAGTGTCAGGGAGGAGCAGTAGGGAGTGGGAGGAATGGGAAGGTTTTTGGCTGGCCCCCAAAACCAGATAAAGATCTGGAACTCAGATGGTGTCCTGCATCTCGAGCAGTGTTTCTTGCCAGCAGTGACCAAGCCAAAGCCTACTGTTCCTTTAGACAAAGTAGGACAAGGGAGAATGAGATCCTGAGTGGGCTAAGTGCCTCTCAAGGATAGGGACCTGCCTTGTTTGTCACCTTCTCCCATTCCCAACACAGGCCTTATTTAGTCAGAATTTGTGAGACTGAATAGAGTTCAAAAGTGGCAATGACAAAAACAACTGTGGTAATATTACCTGAAATGTGTTGACATTAAAGTTTCATGCCACGATTCTTCCCTGGAGTGGGGGAAAAAGAGCTTTAAAGGAAAAAAAAAAAAAAAAAAGAAAAGTCAAGGCCAATAAAATGGTCAAAATCTCCTTAGGTTAGAAGTCAGAGCAGTTAAACTGTCTCATATATACATATATGTGTGTATATACACACATATATGTATGTGTGTGTGTGTTTTCCTTTAAATATTTGATATATTAGAGGAACATGAGGAAGGAACAGTTCTCACCAAGAGCTGTTTGGGTAAGGGGTTATCAGGTAACAATGGAGGGTCTTAGCCCAGAAGGTGGGCTCCCAGAGACTGCCTTGGCTTCTCTTGGCTCTGCAGAAAGGGAAAGATGAGCTGCTTTTTTAAAGTGGCGTGCCCTGGGTTCGTTCATGCTCTTTTCTGGGCTTTTCAGAAGAGTGGGGAATTTTAGTGTACCTTCTTGATGATAAATCCACAGTATACCCCAAGTGACCAGACTTTTATTAAAGGGTGTCATTAGCTTGAAGCCTTTCCTTCTGTTATATGCTATTGCCTTGTGGTCTAGAGAATGAAAAAAAAGTGGGGGGGCGGGGAGGGCAGGGAGAACATTTTCACACACTCATTCAGTTTCATGCCTCTAGTAGACACTATCTCATTTATTTCTTTTTTAATCATTTATTTCTTTTCTGTGATATTTTAAAATTGGCCACACCCCATCAGTAAAGTTTCTTATACGCAATTCACTTTTATAATATGTAAGCTGAGACTCAGAGACAGGTAGTTACTAACTCAAGGCCATAATGTTTGGTAAGAGGCAGAGCTAAAATAGAATAAGGAATAAAAGAAGATGCTTGTGTTTTCTGTAACCAGGCCTGACGATATGAGGATAAATTATCCTGGTTATTTATTGTGTGCTTGAGTCATAGAGGACCAACTGTGTGTTGTTTCTTTTCATTCTGCTGTATTAGCAAACATTTTCATTGTCCAGATTGTCCTCGTGTATGGAAATGTAACATATGCAGCCTGTTTAATTTTGTATTTGTAAATCTGACTTGATTTCCTTTTTGGCAACAGCAACTGTCTAGAGAAAAGAAAGGATTTTTCTTTGTGTCTGTTTAAAGTGACAGAAATATTGGAGCAAGTAATAAAGATGGAAAGCGTTAATTACACAATTCTAAGAATTTAAAGGTCAGACAAGCTAAATATGTATGTTTTGCTCACTGGAATGTCTTGAAATTGTGCCAGGATTCGCTTTGTTCCTACCATAAAAGCACACATTTTAAATAACCATCAACTTACTTTGTATCTAAAAATTATACCAGATTGTTGCTTTAGTTAATATGTATCTTCAAAGTCGGGAGGGAGCTCCCATTTCTGAGCCCATGTGACTGGTTTGGTGATGCTTCCCCCTTTGGCCATGTTTAGTTACTATGTCTCATTTTGATTTCCTCTGTTCTCCCCTCAGCTTATGTCGGAGTCTGTCAGCTGCTGCTATGTACATCTCAGGCTAGTGACTTGGAATGTTTATTAATACAATGTCAGTCTTGCTGTTGAAAAAACTGTGATGCTTCTCAGAAGGTTGTGATAGAACGAAGCGTTTGATTTCCAGATCCTGTCTGCACTGCATGGTGAATACATTCTCACATGTTATGCAGTTCACTGACCTGACAGTTATGGAACCCCGCCTGGGACCCCATTTCAGCAGGACATATTTGAACAGAAACAGTTTGCAAAACTTTACACACTTAAACTCCTGCCAAGGCAAACTGTTAGCCACTTGAGTTTGTTATAAATACCCAGTGGCAGTGGTTGGAAGTAGCCCACGGTGTGTTTTATATTCTGAACGGAATGTGAATGTCTTTGCGGTTATACAGAGTAGTAAATAATTGAGTTTGATTAGGGAGAGGGACCTCATTATCCCCCACCTGTGCCCAGCTGGAAGGGGAGGGTCGAAATGAAGCCATTAGCTGTCTCTCTTACTGGCATCTCAAAGAGCTCAAATACATCTGTGTCTTATTTTCTTTTCTGGCACTATCAGTCGAGCAAGCTAAGCAGGCATGACCGGATTTGGCAAGTCCCAAGGACTCTGGCAAAGAGACACAAGGAGAAGGCGGAGGGCAGTCATTTTGGCTTCTCACTGCCCATTAGTCTAGCGAGTTATGTTTTGGAAAATGTCTGTTTTGAAAAGAGTACTTTGTCCAATGTCAAACATCGCATGCTCCCACAGTACGCTTTGATCTTTTAAAAAATTTTTGGTCAGTGTAAGGGGAAACAAAATGTGGCATTCACACTAGTGTCAACTCTTTATGGATAAAGTATGCTCAAAGTACTTATTTTAAAGCAGGCATGCTGCAGTTATTACAAGGCCTTCTCTTGCTCATATATTTCCATTTTCTACCTTGAAATGCTGGAGAATGAACATGCATGGAATTGGATCAGAGCAGGTTGGGAACTAGAGTATATCTTCATCACTAGAGTATATCTTCATCACTACTGGGAACTGGTCAGGACTGGAGACTCGAGAACGACTCTTAGCAACCTTTTCCCACTTCCTGCAAACTGAGACTGTGGCTTTTGAAACCATGACTTTCTCCGAGGTCTCTCAAACTCTTGTAGGTCATATGGTTACTCTAAGAATCTGGACATTTATAGTCAAACTGAATTTGTTACATTGGAAGTTGAACCTTTTCCACAGATTGGGTCAGTGGTTCCGGCATGGAAGATGTGCTCTCTGAAAGTCTCTTCTTGCCCCGAGTCCCTAAGACTCACTTTGAGGCTGTGGAGGGATTAACAGACACAGACTTTAGAGTCTAACTGATCTGGGTTCAAGTCCTGACGCCTTCAGGACTTACTTGTTGTATAACATATTAACTTATTATATAACTCCAGACAAATGTCTCAGCCTTGCCAAACCTCAATTTTCTCTGTTATAAAATGGGACTTGTAATAGCCCCTACCTTTTCTAGGAGGATTAAACAAAGTAAGTGCTCAATAAATATTGAATATTATCATTGTCTCATTATTATATATTCATTGTACATATGAAGAAAATGCTTATGCTTATTATATATTAATATATAACTTATTATATATCTTTTTTTAACTAATGGCTGGCCTATAAGCATTTATTGTATGACAGGTATTATGGTAAGTACTTTAGAAGTATTTTGCCTTTACAACAATCTTATAATCCAAGAATAATTATCATCCTCATTTTGTAGATGAGGAAATGAAGTTAAAGTGATTATGTTGTTATCCATAAAAGCAGAGGTGGGGCTTCAAACCAGGTCACTTTATTCTAGAGTTTACTGGGCTCTGCTGCCTTCTGGTGCTGCCACTATCTCTCCTAGCATGGTTTAGAGCTAAATGATGACTGCATTTTGAGACATCATCCCCACTGGGAAGCTCTGGGGCCCTCTGACCTCCGTGTGGCTGGGTTAAGTGCCCTCCGTTTCTTTCCGCAGCACCCTGAACTTGCCTCTGCCTTTGTGGCTGTCACACAGAACTATAATTGTTTGTTGGCTTCTTGTCTTTCTCTCCCGCTGGACTGTGCAACTTGGGTTAGAGACCATATTGTTGATTTTTGTAATCCAGAACAGGATTTTTAATAGATGAGTGATCTCAGGTAAATTCCCTAATGCCTTCAGCCTGTTTCTATAAAATGGGTGTAATAATTGTACCTATTTTAGGATTGAATGAGCCAATACAGATTTATTTTAAAAAGCTTAAAACAGCACCTAGCACATAGAAAGTGTTCAATAAATAGTCATTGCTGTTATTGTAATTGTTCAACAGTGGACAACTTGTGCAAATCAAAAAGTTCTTAATAAATGTTGTTGAAATTCTTTACACCACCATGATTTTTTAATTTCCATCATCACTATTCAAAGACAGTGAATTAAGTTGAGGTGGAACATACCTGCATCATAGTTAACACTTTCAAAAAGGAAAGCTTTGAAAACTGAACCCAGAGTGCTCCCCTTGGAGCTCTTGGGAAGCTTTGATGCTTGGGCCACAGGCTGCTCACTGACAGTGCCCCTGAATATTGCCACCAAGCTCAACAAATCACACATTTTAATGCCCCTGTGTTACCAATGACAGGCAATGAGTTTTGAGATCCACCCCCCCCC
>NW_016806112.1:1449427-1454584 GCF_001698545.2 Rhinopithecus bieti
CCCCCCCCCCCACCACAAGCAGTCTCTGCTTAGGAGGCAGGGGAAGGAGGGGCTGAAGTGGGGCCTCTCCTCTTGGGATGATGACTTAGGACAAGGAGAACAAAAGAGAACTAACATCGACTCCATTTACTGTTTCCCAGTCATAGTGTGAGGTGCTTGGCATTCGTTGTCTGTTTCATCCTCGTGACAATTCTATAGGGAAGTAGCCTACTCATTTCATGGATGCAACTGAGGTTCCCACATGTTACAGCAACATCTCCGTTAGCCACGGAACTGGGATTTCAGTCAGAGGGTATTTAACCTCCAGTCTATGCCCTTTCCTCTCCAGTGTGCTGCCTTCCAACTTGAGTTCTGGTTCCAGCTCTGTTCCTAAAGATAGAATCTAAGCTTTTCAGATGAAGACCTATGTCCCTGTGGGCTCTGTGGCTCCCACTGCCTCTCGCTTACTGCTTAGTACAGAAAGGCTGCTTGCGTTGGGTTCATGCTGGCATACAAACTTCTCTGGGGTAACTGAGTGGCTGTGCGCTGGGACGGAGCGCACAAGTGAGGAGTCTCTTTTTAAAATGCCCATACATTGTTCAGTGGTTACGAGACTTGACAGGACCTAACTTTGAATTGACTGAAGCACTCCTGGCAGTGTTTCATCCGCTCCCTGACATGGAATTTCACCCTAGACCCAGCATGGACAGCCCAAGGAACCATGGGAAGGGCAGCTGCTGCTTTTCGGTGTCCCTAGAATGCCCTGCTCTGAGGGAAAAGAAGTTGTCTGTCCCTGAGGCGAGCAGGAGGAGGAGCTGTTTCTGAGCCGAGACTTTGGGTCTGTGTGTAGCCTGCTTGTTCAGCCGAGGGCTGATCACCCCGCCACAGCTCCTAACCCAGAGACTGGAGCACGTGCCACAGGGAAGGCAGGCTGGGACCAGGAGCACCCTGTCTGCCTACTACCAGCCGCCCCCCCAGGATCATTGTCCTCTCAGCCTCAAACCCAGCATCCCACATTAAGTAAAGGCTTTAAAAGATGTATTTCAATAGACTTTTTAGAAAGCCCATAAAAAATCCTGGATATAAAGAAATGAGGCATAAAACCCAGAATGTTTGGAAGTCAAGCTGAAAATTGTGGTGGCAAGTCTCCATCTCCACTTGTTAAATGGGAGCATAACTTAACACTTACACCTAGACGGAGGCTGAGAACCACTTGCATTCTATGCTCTTACGTTTCAGAAACATATGAGGGTATTACTCAAAAAACAAAACCCTGCCCATCTCCCCCCCCAAAGCGCTCACTGTAGACGTGGAACAAGATCCAAAGTTGGCATTCGTCTGGAGGGAAGGGAGTGGAGCGTGGGACTGACCTGAGGAAAGTCTTATTAGGTCTGCCTGAATGTGCAGCACGCAGGGCAGAACCTCTTTCTCCTTTTAACGTGCACGTTTTTACAGAAATGGAGCCCCAGAGTAAGATACTGCACACTCATGAAGGTCCATTCCGAGGGCCGTGCGTGCCCCTTCCCTTCGCTGTTGTTTTCATTTTCCTCTCATGAACCTTGCTACCCTGGCTTCAGCACGGAGGCTGTAAAGGAAGATGGAGAGCCGAGTTACCTCAGAATGATCACTATCGTTAACATTCACGGGTGGTTCACTTATCATTCCTGACTGCACAGACATGGCAGCCGCTCGGAAGCGTCCGCAGGTGTAGCATGGTGATACATATTACATTGTGCCACAATGGATTTATGTATTCTGTAACAAAAGAAAAGTGTAATGAAAAAATACAGAAGGTAATCCTTTATTCCTCCACTACACAATTTATCAGTAATGCCTGTGGATGATAAGTGCCAGGGATTTCCTCTGCTTGCTTTAACCTTGTCACCCAGGTACGTTTTGGTAAAATGACAGAAAAATACAGACTAGGGATTTTCCTCTGCTCAAAAATCTTTTAAAAGGACACTTTTAATTTATGAAAGTTAGTCCAAACACAAGGCTTCCTTTTGAGCTTTTAGTCTGCTTTTGCTGAAAAAGATTGGCTGGAAATAATGCTGTCAGCCGGCAGCAGAGTAGGAGGAAACGTAAGCAATTTCTAAGCAGACTGAAATCAACAGTAGTTCCGCTAGAACCAGGTGGATGGCAGTTCATGAGGTCCAGGCCAGTACTAGTTTGTGAGTACCCGAGAACTTGTGTTCTCTTTTAGGCCCTACTCATCCATCGCCCAACATATTGTCACAGATGGAGCACATACTGACTTCTGAGGAGAAAGCAGGGGAAGGCAAATCTGATCGTGGTTGACTGGCATTTGTTCCAAACACACACTGGCCTAGCGCCAGAGCAAATACCCCCAAGTTTATAAATGCACAAGGCACTTTACATTTCAGTACTCTTGCCAAAGTATCACTTACTGCATCGCTCCCTAAATATAGTTTTTTAAAAGAGCTTTTCTTATTTTGCTTTGATCAGTAAAATAAACTTTTAAAGATTGTTCTGGGATGGGGTCCAGCTTCTGAGGTAAAGAATGGCCGGGACTCAGGCATGATTCAGTAACAGAGTGTTCAGTAAAATTAGCTTGACAGTTCTCAGGCCTGCTGTTCGATAGCAAGAACTTGACCAAGTTAAAATGGATGATGGTGCTGGCCAGACCAGCTTCGGCTTTTGCTTTTTAACAAATGGAATGTCAAGGATTAAACAGCAAGCCGTATGGAGAGGAGGGTTGTGGAGATGTCTCTGTATTAGGGAAGCAAATTAGGTCCTTGGTTTTGAGATCGACCCCCAGCCCCTATGGAGAGTCAGCCACCTGGTTGGGTCCAGCCTAGGCTTAAGACCCTTCCCAGCCTGTCCTACCATTGGGAATCTTTTCCAGAGCTTAGCTTGGGGCTTGGCTTTTCTTTCAGATTTCTTGTCAGTATGAAGTTCTGCCATGTTTTTTGGCCATGTTCCCTTTAGAGATTCTTATGGAGAAATGGGAATGCGACCAAACTCCTTGTGGCAATTCCCATGTTCCATAGTTGGAAACTTGGGTCCCGTTTGTTACAAGAGCTACTTGGAATTGGTCTGTTTTGTTCCAGTGCCCAAGCGTAGTGAGTAGTATTTGTGATACTTGCTATTGCAATTAACAGTCTTGGTGAAGTTATACCTCACACGGGAGATGGGCTTCTGTTTTTAGAGTACTTGTTCCTTAGCAGTTCTTTTCCAATCTAGATGAAGCCTTTCCCCCACCCAGTTTGATTAATTGGACGCTTACAAGGAGTGTTAGTGTTTTGTCTTATAATTACTTGTGCTTCAGCTAATATTTTGACTTTCTAGGACTAAGTAGATTAAACCGTTCGTACTGAAGTGTATAGACTGTATTTAAAAATATATATATATATACAGCCTGGTGCGGTGGCTCACGCCTGTAATCCCAGCACTCTGGGAGGCTGAGGTGGGCAGATCATGAGGTCAGGAGTTCAAGACCAGTCTGGCCAAGATGGTGAAACCCATCTCTACTAAAACTACAAAAATTAGCCAGGCACAGTAGCAGGCGCCTGTAATCTCAGTTCCTGGAGAGGCTGGGGTAGGAGAATCGCTTGAATCTGGGTGGCAGAGGTTTTCTGTGAGCCGAAATTGCACCACTGTACTCTAGCCTGGGTGACAGAGTGAAACTCCATCTCAAAAAAAAAAAAAAAGTGTGTGTGTATGAATAAACAAATATATTTACCAGCTAGTTAGAGCATTTTCTTTTCCTCCTTCTCAATTACTTTGGGGTATTACTGCCCTCTGGCCCCACATGACATTTTTTTTTTTTTTTTTTTTTTTTTGGTCTGGGGCTCCATTAGCTTAGTATGATGGCAGTATCTGCCTGTAGTGACATCTACTGATACAAGCCAAGTTTATCAGTTGTCAATCCTTGTTGCAAGATTTGGTTTGGAAGCCAACACTAGGAACCCTGCTACTGACCCACGCAGACCACTTAGGTTCAACTTGGACAAATTAGAAAACCTTCCCTAAGCCTGACCTCTCTTTCACTTGGAACTGCTCATGCTAGAATCTTTTATCACCACCCCCCATCCCCACCATTAGAAGTATATCTATTCAACCTATTTTAAATAATTGGCACCTCAGTATGCACTTACTTTAAAACTTGCTTAAACACAGTGAAGATCGCAGTAACATCTCTCTGGATGAATGTTGGTGATGATGTAATATTTGTCTTTTCCTACAGAAATGCTGCTCATGGATTCTCCCTTATTCAGGTGGACAACACAAAGGTTACCATGAAGGAAATCTTACTAAAGGCAGTGAAGCGAAGAAAAGGATCCCAGAAAGTTTCAGGTGGGATAGTTAAATCATATTCTCGCAGTAGTAGAAGCTTAACCCTTATTAAAAGGGCATAGGGCATGTATGTGTGATGGCTGGCTAGATTGTTTCAGATGTCATTGCTAGAAGGTTTGGTTAGCAGATCTACGCAAGAAGAGGTGATTGTACATTGCCCCTGGGCCTCAGAAAGGGACTGGCTCAGCAGCATATGTGAGAAGAATGTATTCGTATCAATTGTGGAAGTTCCTTCATTAATAATTTGTGGTAGATTCAGACAGAGCTACTTGTGCTGATGATTAGTTGATGTAAAGCTGTCTTGAAAACCGAATCAGTCCTAAACTTGAATCACTACTTTTAATTTCATGTTTTCACATAATTTCCCATGGGAGAACTTTTAGTTACTAATGTTTCTGGTATGGGGAAGAAAAGAAAATTTCTCTTCATCTTTATCAAATGAGGGCAACCCTTTAAAAAAAAAAAAAAAAAAAGACAAAAAGGCAAGTCACTTGATGTGCACAAATAACCTAACTCCTCATTACCCAACTTTATGTGGAAAATATGCTTATAGTATTAGCTGTGATATTTAAAGCATGTATACCAGGATTGAGAAATAATTATCTTGAGAAATGGCTCAAAGATCTGTCGTATCACAGACAACTTTAATATAAATCAACTCATGTTGAATATCTTAGCTCTGTAACTAAAGAGACTTCTTAAACACCTTTGATTTCACCTTTTGGAAAGGAAAAAAAGCATTGCTGGGGCGGAAGAAAATAGTTTTGTGCTCTTTTTAAGGGGAGGCATATAATCTGTTCCAGATTTAATTAGCTATCTTCAGATGAAAGCTGAAGTTTTAATAAAAGTTAGAAGAGATAA
>NW_016806112.1:1457468-1468167 GCF_001698545.2 Rhinopithecus bieti
TTTTTTTTTTTTTTTTTTTTTTTTTGGTCTGGGGCTCCATTAGCTTAGTATGATGGCAGTATCTGCCTGTAGTGACATCTACTGATACAAGCCAAGTTTATCAGTTGTCAATCCTTGTTGCAAGATTTGGTTTGGAAGCCAACACTAGGAACCCTGCTACTGACCCACGCAGACCACTTAGGTTCAACTTGGACAAATTAGAAAAACCTTCCCTAAGCCTGACCTCTCTTTCACTTGGAACTGCTCATGCTAGAATCTTTTATCACCACCCCCCATCCCCCACCATTAGAAGTATATCTATTCAACCTATTTTTAAATAATTGGCACCTCAGTATGCACTTACTTTAAAACTTGCTTAAACACAGTGAAGATCGCAGTAACATCTCTCTGGATGAATGTTGGTGATGATGTAATATTTGTCTTTTCCTACAGAAATGCTGCTCATGGATTCTCCCTTATTCAGGTGGACAACACAAAGGTTACCATGAAGGAAATCTTACTAAAGGCAGTGAAGCGAAGAAAAGGATCCCAGAAAGTTTCAGGTGGGATAGTTAAATCATATTCTCGCAGTAGTAGAAGCTTAACCCTTATTAAAAGGGCATAGGGCATGTATGTGTGATGGCTGGCTAGATTGTTTCAGATGTCATTGCTAGAAGGTTTGGTTAGCAGATCTACGCAAGAAGAGGTGATTGTACATTGCCCCTGGGCCTCAGAAAGGGACTGGCTCAGCAGCATATGTGAGAAGAATGTATTCGTATCAATTGTGGAAGTTCCTTCATTAATAATTTGTGGTAGATTCAGACAGAGCTACTTGTGCTGATGATTAGTTGATGTAAAGCTGTCTTGAAAACCGAATCAGTCCTAAACTTGAATCACTACTTTTAATTTCATGTTTTCACATAATTTCCCATGGGAGAACTTTTAGTTACTAATGTTTCTGGTATGGGGAAGAAAAGAAAAATTTCTCTTCATCTTTATCAAATGAGGGCAACCCTTTAAAAAAAAAAAAAAAAAAGACAAAAAGGCAAGTCACTTGATGTGCACAAATAACCTAACTCCTCATTACCCAACTTTATGTGGAAAATATGCTTATAGTATTAGCTGTGATATTTAAAGCATGTATACCAGGATTGAGAAATAATTATCTTGAGAAATGGCTCAAAGATCTGTCGTATCACAGACAACTTTAATATAAATCAACTCATGTTGAATATCTTAGCTCTGTAACTAAAGAGACTTCTTAAACACCTTTGATTTCACCTTTTGGAAAGGAAAAAAAGCATTGCTGGGGCGGAAGAAAATAGTTTTGTGCTCTTTTAAGGGGAGGCATATAATCTGTTCCAGATTTAATTAGCTATCTTCAGATGAAAGCTGAAGTTTTAATAAAAGTTAGAAGAGATAACACAGTGAAGGACACGGATGAGCTGTCTCAAGGCCATATTCCAGGGGAACGATAAGAGCTGTAAAAAATGGCAGAGGAGAGCAATTGAATGGAGCAATGAAAATCTGATTCTCATAAAAAAGAGAGAGAGAGAGAGATGCTGGTAGGGGCGGTTGTAGATGAGACCTGCTAGCGTCTGCAAGCAATTTGGATGCTTGCCAGGAGTCATTGTTCACCCTCGGCTGTGGCGGCTCCGTCCAGATGTGCCAACTGCACGTTTCGGCTTTTGCCAGCTGACTGCACCGTTTGATAACCAGCTCTCTGGATGCCCATCACTGGCCGCAGAGATAGAATTAAATGATGATGATCTTCCCACAAGTTGGGAGAGGAAACAATGCATATAAATCTTGATTTCATCTCAGCATGAGAAGTCTTTATCCATCATCACTCATAATGAACAAGTCGTTAGCTGGGATGAATGGTGTTCTGGTTTTTCCAAACACCTCTTTTGTTCATTTTTTGGGTGACTTTTATCCATTGCATGGGGGTCAAACTTCTTTGCATTTAGGGGATGATTGAAGAGGCACAGCCACTCCTTCCCAGTGAAAAGTGGATATTTTGGGGTTCCAGGTGCCAATCGAATAGCTTTTAAACAGCTTCAGATAATCAAAGATATTTAGTAGGCATACACCCTTTCGGATCCTGGTTCTTTACTCTTGTTTTGTTCCCAAATATTTTATATAAAAGTATATTTGTGATATAATGCATTATATTCTAAGAAGGCCTTATTCTGAATTGTCCAAGAAGGTGAAACTTTTTTAAGCTTCTTAGTAAAAATTCCACTGTCACAGATTTTTCATACCATGAAACTCCTGTGAACTTATTTAGATGCAGCTGAGCCAGTATCTTTCCTTCTATCTCCCGTCGTCTCTGTCCAATTGCATACCCGTTTTTCTATGTCCATTCCCAGCGCTTATCATACACACATTTATTTATGTTCACCTTTGTGTACACATTACTGCCATTTCCATCAGAATCTTTGCCATATCCTTGGCAAAGAGTTAGGACTCGGTTATCTGAAAAACAGTGATCTGCATTATTTATTCCTTTT
Source organism: Rhinopithecus bieti (assembly GCF_001698545.2). Lineage (NCBI taxonomy): Eukaryota > Metazoa > Chordata > Mammalia > Primates > Cercopithecidae > Rhinopithecus > Rhinopithecus bieti. Next base: position 1,459,961 of record NW_016806112.1, read on the forward strand.
CATAGAAGAGAAGCCGATTGAGAGTGATACATTTACATAAATTACTGTCTGTTTTCTTAATTCAAAAAGCTTTTTAACAAAAGAAGCTCTTTCTGTAGCTTTAATAAGTCTGGTCTTATAAAACAGAAGGATCTCCAGTTTGGTAAAGATATTTGTTTAAGCTTAGGTTGGTAAAGGCAGGGTACATCTTGTGTTTTTGAACTTTTGTATGAGTAGACTTTTTTGGAGAGTGATTAATGAAAAGAGGAAAATCCTCTTGTCATAGAAAGTAACACATAGAAAGTACTTAAAAAATTGTTGGTGCTCACAGCTGGCTATGAAATACCTATTAGTTACCTATTATGACACATGAACTTAGTCATGAACTTGGTGGAAAGAGATGCCAGGTTAGAGGCACTCATCCTGCATTTCCTGAGCATCTGTCACAGTGACCGGCTTAGTCTTTTCAAAAATGTGCCTACCATGCCCCATGTCTGGGACAGAATTAGAGTGAGCAACCCTGTCATCAAACAGCTTTTACCTGATTGAGTACAGAACAGCACTTGTCTCTTTGCTACCCTTATTGAACTTCAGTGAAGAAGGAGGGAAATAACCACTTCAAATCAAGATACATATGCCATGTAGAGTCAGCAGTTATCACAGAGGTTAGTTGTGCTAAAACAAGATTGCAGAAATCCTTTGATAGGCTAACAGTGAACTTGTTCCTTGCCCACAGACATTTCTCTTCCCTTACCTTTTTTCCAGATTGACTACACAACTGTTTGTTTGATAATAATAATAAATTTAGGCCGGGCGCGGTGACTCAAGTCTGTAATCCCAGCACTTTGGGAGGCCGAGACGGGCAGATCACGAGGTCAGGAGATCGAGACCATCCTGGCTAACACGGTGAAACCCCGTCTCTACTAAAAAATACAAAAAACTAGCCGGGCGAGGTGGCGGGCGCCTGTAGTCCCAGCTACTCGGGAGGCTGAGGCAGGAGAATGGCGTGAACCCGGGAGGCGGAGCTTGCAGTGAGCTGAGATCCGGCCACTACACTCCAGCCTGGGCAACAGAGCGAGACCCCATCTCAAAAAAATAAAATAATAATAATAATAATAAATTTAGAACTTAAACTATTTCATTATTCAATCAAAATGTAGGCCTAATGGCAGTCCTAATATTTGCTCTGTTGTCCTTCAGTGTGGCACTCCTTCCCCAGTTTTCATTTGTGAAAAATCAGAAGTTGGTATGTATTTGAGCAAAATAACTCTGTTTAGGTAAATAGCTTTGTCAATTGAAGCCCTTAGGGTTTTAAAATCATTCTGCTTTTTAGGATAGACTGTCATTTACAGACACTTGTAACTGATCTAAAATTTTGATTTGCATTATTTGTAATTATTTCATCAACTCATAACTATGAACACTGCGTGGTTTTTTTTTCTATTAATATTCATGTGAAAAGAATATACTATAATAGTCTTTTCACAGTATGTTTCAGTCAATTCTCTGCTAAGGTCTACTTTTTATGCCTATTTTTAAATGTCTCTTTTAAAGTTTCTCTTCAACCTTTCATTTTTTTTTTCACTGACCCACTTGACATTTGGAATCTACCTGCATTGGCAGGAAGTCCCTACTATTTAAGAAAATTGTAATTGGAGAATCCAGTTTTAGAAGAATTAGATGAAGCCTCTTTATTCATGTTAACAGTTGGGTGGGTGTGTTTTTGACACAGTAAAGAGTGGCTTGTCAGGTCCCTAAGCTGTTATTTAGTGAATAAAGGCCTTAATTCAAGTTCTCCCTCTGTCAAAGTTACCCTCACAGTCAGTGACCTTCTGAGTTTCTTAGTACCATGTTGTTGTTGTTGTTGTTGTTGTTGTTGCTGCTGTTTTAAAATGCTATGAACCATCAGTCCTTCCCAGCCTTCTGAAGCATTATGTTGGACATGACAGACACTGCTGAGAAATTGATCAATTTCAGTTTTTAACATTGACACAGAAATATAGATACCTCTTGATCTACAAAAGAGAGCGTCAAAGTGGGGTTTACTCAGCAGAATAGTTTTCCGCATAACTTGTCACAATAGTCTCATTATAAAATAGAGGTGATTTTCTGTATTGTCTGTGGAAAGATTGAACAGGAGCATCTTAACTTTTTCTTATTCCTGTCCATTCTTTTGATATGAAAGACATAACACGGAAAGACATAACACGGTGAAACCCTGTCTCTACTAAAAAATACAAAAAACTAATAAAACTAAATTTTATTAGTCTGAAGATTCTTTTAAAAGTTCTTATAATATTGTTAATAAGCCTAGTGACATTCATTCCTACTTTTATAAAATTTCACGAAGAACTTGAAAGAAAAGTGTTAGCTTTGTCAGGTGGACTCCTTCCTAACTCTGTATCTGTTTAGAGTCACAGAGCACCTTATTGCTTGCTGATTTACTTTGTTTTCACAAGACCCCTAGAATGTCACCAGTGAGATAGTCTGCGGGGCTTCTCAAACATTATTCTGCAAAGTACTGCTAGGAGCAGAGGGGGAGTAAACATGAACGACAGGGTATGGGGTTCTGGTCTGAGGGACAATTCATGATGGTATCATTGGACTCTTAAGTTTTATCTTACAAATTCATGTGAAATGTAAATATCGATCCATAATGTATCTGTAGCTGTGTCGTACATTCACTCACGTGCTCCCCTGTGTCAGACCTAAGGAGGATCTTATTCTAGAGCAAGAGCATACATAAGAGGCTGAAAGGGAGAATGATAGAATGAAGGGGAGCTCTCTGCAGCCTATAGGGTGTTCAGGGAGCCCCTGTCTGAGAAATTGACATTTAAACAGTGACCTTCACATTTAAGCTATGAACAGTTTAGGAGCAGGGCAGGGACAATGCCAGTCAAAGCAGTGGCTTGCCATATTTTAGTGTAAAAAGAACATTTAAGATTACTTTGCAGTTTACTTAACCCCCCATCCTGCCAAAAAAAAAAAAATATATATATATATATATATAGTAAAAGTGACCCTTTAAGGGAGATAAAGCAGGTGCTCTGCACAGTAAGTGACACCATCATCTACCCATTCACCTGAGCCACATACCCAGCTGTCAGTCTTGAATTTTTCCTGCACTGTCTCCCCACATCTTATCCATTAACAAGTCTTGTCAGTTTTACCTCTGGAATATATCCTGAATCCATTTAGTTGTCTTCATCTCTGTTGGATGGGTCCAAGTCACCATGACTCTCCACCTAGACTGCTGAAATAGCACCCTGGATGGTTTTTGTGCTCGTGCTCTTGGCCTCTCTCCAGTCTGTTGTTTATACAGCAACCAGAGAGAGTTTTAAGATATGAGTCTATATAGAATTAAATCCAAATTTTTAACCACTGTGAAATACACTGAGGCCCAAAGAGGATAAGAGACACACAGAGAGTATGAACACAAAGAAATAAAAGAACTTGAAAAAAATGGAGAAAAAAAATACAGAGCTGATGACTGCCTTATGACAGAGGGATACAGATCAGGCGGAGACCCTGGGCACGCAAGGCCATGGGGAGGTGCAGAATTTTGAGCCTGTGACCCACTGTGGACCTGCTGTAGTAGACTGGCAGCAGCAGGGTCAGTCACCAAAATACCACACACAGTAGGCCTTACTTTCATGCCAGATAGACTGAGAAAGTTGTAGACAGATGAATTTAATATTTATTAAGAGTATTTTAGCCAGGCACAGTAGCTCATACCTGTAATTCCAACACTTGGGAGGCCAAGGCAGGAGGATTGCTTGAACCCAGGAGTTTGAGACCACACTGGGCAACATAGTGAAACCCTGTCTTCACAAAAAAAATTAAAAAATTAGCCAGGCATGGTGGCACACGTGTGTAGTCCCAGTGACTGGTACCTGTCAAATATATAGTAGTATGACTACAAATAGTAGTATGCTCAGTAAATGCTTGTTAAGTGAACTTATGAAAAACGCACGTGTTAAGGTTTTTAGGGTAATTATGTCACACGGTATATATGATACTGCGTTTACTTTTTTAACTCAATAATATGTCATAGACTGATGTGGGAGGATTGGTTAAACCCAGGAGGTCAAGGCTACAGTGAGGCATGATCATACCACTGCACTTCAGCCTGGGTGACAGAGCAAGACTCTGTATTGCAGGGGGAGGGGGGGTATTTTAAAAGGGATTTGTGTGCCAGGGGAGGAGTTGGTCTTTCCAAAAGGAGGACCCCTTTCAAGGACGTGGGAGCTAATGAATGGAGTGCCTTGGTGTACCTACAAATACTGCCTCATTTAATCTGTACAGCAGCCCTGGAAAGTAGATTTTATTATGCCTGTTTTGAAGATGAGGCTTTAGAAATGTTAAAAGTAAAGGAAAAAAAGAGGTGCATCTTAGAATTAAGGACCTATGGTAACTGTATATGTAATGATGTACTTCTCTGAGCCTCGCTTTCCTCAGCTCTAAGAGGTTAAACTTACCCAAGTTTCCTCAGTAAGTAAATGGTGAATCTAAATTGGAGCCCAGGCTTTTTTGACCTCAAAGCCCATATTCTTTTTATTTGTACCATGTTGCTTATTAGAACCCTAATGGGAGAACAAATTTAAAATTCTGTAAACAGAAACGTTCATTGATTCTGAGATCTAAATGCACTAGGGAAGTGCAGCATTTAAAGGAACCCTGTGGTGAATCTGGATATAAAGCCAGGAATTCTTTTTGTAATTGCACAATTTGTCTGTATTGGTGTCAGTTTTAATGTTTTATGTCTAGCTTTCTTAAAGCAACATACACCTGTCCTAAGCTGCCCTGTGGAAAAGGGAAACCCATATATATTTTAGATGGAGTAGGGTTTTTAACACTCTTCTAGCCTGAAATGCCCTCTGAAGGCTAATGTAAGCTAAAGAATGTTCTGGCTATAGGGTTGAACAGAGAGTCCTACTTCATGTGCAACTGATACAGAAAATCCAGTATTCTTTCTTCTATCAAAGTCGAGTTTGTAAGCCAGGGACACAGATTTGTGGTTTCTTTATGCTGTAGCAGGTAATCCTTAAAAGAATAAACACGGAATGAGTGAATGAATGAATGATGGATGGATGGAAAATAGAACTGTTTAAGTGATCTTTGTCAAAAAAGAGGCAGTAAATTCTGCAGACAACTGTTCCTCCTTATGGAAGAATAAATTATCATGCTGATGCCTCTCATGTATGGGAGATGAATAGGACACGAAGGAAGACCTGATACTGGATATCCAGTGACCTATTGGGAAAATGCTACAGTAAATTAGGGCTGCTAAAGTGTTTAAATGTGTGACTCAGAAGTGCCCCAGGCAAGGAGCTCCGAGTTCAATATTCCTGCCTGCCTCCTTTCTCTGCCTCTTTATCTTACTATTCCATCTCACCTGAGCCTCTGCCTGTCTGGAGTGCTCTGAGGCTCCTGATGGATCTTCCCAAATACAGAGCACAGCACGTTGAAGATGGCGTTGCAGTCAACTATTTTATCCAGAAAGCCTGGAAATTTGGAGAATTTATGTCAAGCAAAAATCTTGTGGAACCACTTTAGAGACCCAATTATTTTAGAAGGGTGTTATGAGCTCTTGCGACTGCCACGTCAGAAAAACTCGAAATATATCATTTGCCAAAACTATGTTTGACCAGCATTTACTCTTCCTGCTAGTCGCTCATCTTTCAGAAGTTCCTTTTCCATTATAAAATCTATTCATTCACTTCATCTGGGCAGTCACAAGTGTGGATTCAATTAATGAAAAAGCAGACTGAAAGGAAGAAAAAAGACATATGCCCCGAGAGGCTATTTAGTGGTATGGGAGACACACACACACACACTTAGAAGTCAGACAGACTTCTGGGTTCACTAGGGGCTGATTCTAGAGCACCACCAATTTAATAATAGCTTCTTAGGAAATACTACTACATTAAATGTACATATTGATTGTAAACTGCATCCTGATTTTATAAATGTTTTAAAAAATGAAAATCTATCTCAGAATTAAGAAATTCTGGAAACTGTGTATGTGTGTAATGATGTACTTAACCTCTCAAAGCCTCACTTTCCTCAACTCTAACATGGGAGAGGCTGAGTGAGGATTAATCAAGGCACTGGAGGACAGGGCCATGTGTGCTCTTAAGTTCTGTGTGGCTCCGAGATGCCCTGTTCAGTTCAACTGTCATCAAATGCCCGCTCTGTGCCATGCTGCACTAGAAATCAGGTGGAAAACCCAATGAGTACACGGAAAAAGAGGGATTAAAATATGGTAAATTGACAAGCAGATGTATATAAACTACTAAAGCAGCACAGGTAAGGGAGTCCTACTTGAAACTACTGGTTGGGTAGGGGACTGAGAAAAGATGCTCTGGGGTGATTTATTTGATGGCTTCTTAAAGATTAATTAGAACTTTGCCAGTTGGGTAAATGAGAAGAAGAACATTCTATGTAGAGGAGACAATATGTTTTGAGATGTAGTCACAATACACGGAAGTTCCAAATCACTGGAGCAGGAAGAGGGCAGAGAATAAACTACAGAAACTAGGCAGGGCCAGATCCGACCAGACCAGGCCTGATAAGTGAGCTTAAAAATAGAAGTGCATTCATGTTTTGGGAGCTTGTTTTGTAACGCATTATGTAGGCACTAAGAATTTTGTAAAGACCAAGAAATAGTTCCTGCTCTCAAGGAGCTTTCTGTTTAGTTGGAATAAGCAGGCAATTATAATACCATGCAAGGGATGATACCATGGAAGTAAGTATAGGGCCTGGGTGCACATAGGGAGCAGGGAGCCCTGGTTCCATCCTGGGGAGTCAGGGAAGACTATCCCAAGCTCTTCATCTGGCTGAAATCTGAAGATGAATAGAAACTGGGCAGGTAAAGAGGGATGGGAAAGAGTGTTCAGGCTGCTGTGGTCGGGTCATCAGGGGCTAGGTCATGTCCATATGTAAGCTGTGTTGAATGTGAACTTTATTCTGATGGCAGAGGGGATCTGTTGAAAGAAGAGCAATATATAATCAGAATTTCTCTTAGAAAACACTCATCTGTATTGTACAAATGAATTAGAGGCCACAGAATGTGAAGCAGAGACACCAGTGCAGAGGCTCTCAAGAAATCTGTCCAACAGATAATGGAGCCCTGAATTAAGGTGTGCAGAAGAGTAGAAGCTGCTCGTCGGGAAATGGAGGGGTGGACACTATGGTAACATCTGGTTTCTTTCATTAGAGCTAAATGCGCAGTTTGGGAGAACTGAAATAGCTTTGACCTGTGGCCAGATCTCCTGGAGTTAATATCAAAAGAAGGTAGTGGCATTTAAAGATATTTTTAAAATAAAATTAAATACTTGTTGGGGAAGAAGCAAACATTTTAGAGATGTGTGAAGTAAAAAATGAAAGTTTCCTCTAACTTCCTTTTGTGTAAATCCTTTGATTTTTTCCTTCAGTTCACATATAGATATACATATAGGTTATACATTTCATGTGGACAGGATTCTTGTTTTTTGTTTTTGTTTTTTAAATCACTTACATAATCAACACCTATCAAGGTACCTGTCAAATAGTATACTCAGTAAATGCTTGTTAAGTGAATTCATGAAAAATGCACATGTGTTAAGGTTTTTAGGGTAATTATGTCACACGGTATATATGATATTGCGTTTACTTTTTTAGCTCAGTAATATGTCATAAGCATTATTCTATATTAGAGTGACCACACATTTTATCTTCCTAATAATTTGTTCAACTTAGCTCTCTATTGAAGGATGTTTAGATTATTTCCAAATTTTCAGTATTACAAAAACATGCAGTGAACAATCTTGTTTGAATATTCATTGGACACATTTGTGCTAGATTTAAATATGGATTGCTTGTCAAATATTTATTTAAAATGTTGAGGAAAACAAATTCCCTTTCAAAAAGTTTATGCCTGGCTGAATGCAGTGACTCACACCTGTCATCCCAGCACTTTGGGAGGCTAAGGCAGGTGGATCACCTGAGGTCGGGAGTTTGAGACCAGCCTGGCCAACATGGCAAAACCCTGTCTCTACTAAAAATCCAAAAATTAGCCAGGTTAGACGGCAGGTGCCTGTAATCCCAGGTACTCAGGAGGCTGAGGCAGGGAGAATTGCTTGAACCTGGGAAGCAGAGGTTGCAGTGAGCCAAGATCATGCCACTGCACCTCTAGCCTGGGTGACAGAGGGAGACTCTGTCTCAAAAAAAAATAAAATTTTTTTTTT
>NW_016806112.1:1468387-1500998 GCF_001698545.2 Rhinopithecus bieti
AAAAAAAAAAAAAAAAAAAAACTTATGCTCATTCTTTGACATTCCAAGAGTATGTGAGAATGCCCTTTTTCCCAGCTCCTTACCGATACCGAATGTTATCAGTCTTTAATTTTTGCCAAACTGATGGTTAGCAGCTAGTATCTCATTTTAATTTGCATTTCTGGGTCTTTAGTGTCGTTTAGTATTTTTAAATGTGTGTGTTAGCCATTTTATCTTTCTAAAAGATAGTTCTTTGGTCAGTCACGACTATTTTAATGGGAAAAGGATTGAGAAAAGCCTGATTTCAGAATACCATTTTCAAGATGTGCTCTGTAGTTCAGAATACAGCTCGCCCCCACCTCACTTCCCCCTGCTTCCTGCCAAAGCAGGTGTAAGCATACACACACACACACACCATCATGTAGAGAAATGGATCACACATCCAAGCCACACAGCTTCACTTGTTTGCCTGCTGACCCTTTGCGCACCAGCAAAGCTTTTGTTTATATGTTCAGAAAAAGCTGTCTAATAATCTACCAGACTTTAATTCACCTCCCATTTGAGAACTTCTGTTATCTGATTGCTTTGTCATCAACACTAGTTTAAAAAACAGATTTTTAGTTAAATGTTTATTAAATACTTTAGTCTGGTACATGTACATAGCATCTAGAAAATGCATCATAATCTGGAAATCAGAAACTTAGACAAAAACACTGTTACCCCTGAATCGGTTTATTTTGGGGCGGCAGATCTAAGGACATGCCTGGCAGCATTATGAACAGCACTGGCACCAAGGGCAACTGTAGGGGGTTAATGGGGACCCTGCATCATTCCTTGCCATGTGCCTGGTGAGTAAACTCCTAGAAGTTTCTGGGAATGGTAGCAAGTGGGGAAAAGGCTGCAACCAACAATCAATGTCACAAAGTGGGGATGACTAATTTGCTGAGAAGACCGTTGAGACAGATGTTTAATTAGCTGAAGTCAGAGTGGATAAATTGGGAGAGTACTGCCTATGCAGAGAGATGTCTTTTTCCCCCTCATCTCTTTTCAACTGCTTTTGTGTGTCCTTACTTTCCTTTTTGAAGACAATATCCTCAGATTGGAGAGAGGTGGGAGAAAGGTAGAAAGTACCAAGGTAATGATTCCAGTTCGATTGCATCTACTGAACACTTACTGTATTCCAGGTATTTTTGTATTTAACCTTTACAAAAGACCTTGTGAGATGGGCATTATCTCTTTTTTATGGTAGAAAACCAAGGATATACATAGATACAGAGAGAAAGAGAGGGCATGGAGTGCGTGTGTGCACACTTGTATGTGTTTCTAATGAGTAATAGAGGTGAGATTTGAACCCAGTCCCTTTGATTCTTGAGCCCAATGTTTTTTTTCCATTTACCACAGCTTCCTCACTTAAAATGTAATGTGGATGAGGGAACTTTCTGGAATAAAGCTAATCATCTGTATATTGACTGGGAATCTGTATATTGACGGGAGCTGCAGTTGCCAAGTGTGTACATTTGTCAGACTGTCAAATTGTATTTGTACAATTTGTGCATATATTGCATGTATATTTTACCTAAAAGTAAAAAGAGAATCTTAAACAAATACTGAGCTTCAGTTAATGCTATGTACGCTCAAGTAGTTCAGAGTGAATGTAGTAATGTAGTAATTTCTTGATTTGAAATGCATTTTTAAAAATGGATTTATAGATATGTGATAAAGCAAGTATTATAAAATGTTAACTGTAGGTCTAGGTGATGGGTATATGGGTTTCCAGTGTTCAGTTCTTTCAACTTTTCTGTGGTTTATAAATACTCGTAATAAAATGGGGAAGAACTCACAAAAATTAAAAATACATAATTTAGACACTGTTGATACTAATATGAATTTCTGAATGTACAAACATGTATTCTTATAGCATAGAAAGCACTAGGATATTTTATTGTTATTAACTCATCCGTTAAATAACACCTTTGAGGTCATAATTTTTTCCATTGATCTGTGGTTTTAAGTTGCATATACAGTTACAAGTATAATAATTACCACTTATTAATACTCAAACTTGGCCAGGTGATCTGCCAGACACTTTTTTCCATTACACTTTAATCCTTAAAACAACTATTTGAATCAGTTGTCATGTTCATTTTATAAACGAGAAAACTAAAGCTCAGAGAGGTTTCAGGACTTGCTGAGGTCACACAGCTAGTAGGGGAGTAGGGACTCAAAGCCAAATGGCCAAAGGTTGTACCACTGTGTGGTGCTTCCTCCTACTGGATAAGGTTACAGGGCCCATGGCTCAGTGGAAGCTGTTTCTCCCTAGAGAGACCAAATGGCCCCGCTTCAGCTGGGGGTGACAGCAAGACTCAGTGGAAACAGCATGGGCTTTGCATGCTGTTGGTTGCAACCAAACCAACCCCAGTCCCCAGCCCAACTGTCCTTTTTACAAGCTGTGAAGTTAGGGAAGTCTTCAGCCCCTTCTGACCTCAGTTGTCTTTTCTGTAAATAGAGGTGATAATACCTGTCTTGCAAAGTTGTTGTCTTAACTGAATGCATAGAAAACAGTCCACAGTAGGCGCTCAGTGGACATCAGCTGCCATCATCCCTATTGCCACTATCATGCCAGACATGCCATAAAACCTGCCTTTCTCTTTAGGTTTTGGTTTACTTCCTTTTCTACCCATATGACTTGGCCTTTGCCTGCACGTTTTGTTTTCCAGTGAATTAAGTCTATAGAAAGCTTTTACCTTGTGATAGAATGAGCCTTTGAATTGTGTTTGAATTAGAATCTGCTGGAAGCACACTTTATTTTGAAGAAGGAGAAAACTAGGCCCAGAGAGTCAACTCAAATGATTTTTTTTTTTTTACTAATAAGTGAATTCATACCCTATATCTATAAGGATGGATTAATGGTCACAAGCCTTGTTTATCAGATAGCTTATGTCTGCAAATTTTATTTCGTATGCCAAAGATTCTGGAGATAATGTGAGCAAACTATAATTGCCTGTAACAAACACATTTACAAGTAAGTTTTAAAAGTCTTTGTGTTCACAGTTTAGTAGCTCACAGACGCTGTTGCTTCTTCTCAAAAAACATTTAAAAGAGGAAGTATACTTAAATATCCATGTGATTTTGGAAATGGAAATGATTCTATAATTACAGGCAGGATTAGAGTGTCGCATGTGCCCATTACATCTCTCCAGCCTCCATGAAGAGTCTCAGTCTCCAGAGGAAGCAGAAGGCCTTCTTTTTTCGGTCAGGCCATTGATGTGTTTATCCTATTAGTAGCTGTAAGGAAAACTCTTCTCTTCAAGATTGATTTTAGCTACTTTCTATGAAAAAAACACTGCTTTAGTAGAGTTACCCCACCACAGGAAACCAAGGACCTGAACCACCCATCTCCTGTTCTGCTGCTTACAGAGGCTGGACACTGGAACTGTTTTACTCCCATAAGCAATGTAAAAGGCATTTTAAACAACTTGGTTAGTAATTTTGCATAGTTCTTCCTTTTTGAGTAAATTACAAGTAGTGGCACTTTCTGCTGCATATCTGCAACAGTTTTAAGTGCATTAGAAAAAAAAAGAAGAAAAAGAGCTAGTCATTAAGGGCATTTCTTTTTCTGCCTTACATGACAATAATGTCCTGAGACAAAGAAGACTTAAAATCAGGAAAATGGCATTGGATTAGCACCATAAGGCAGATCTGGGGAGAGGACGTATCAGCATCTACCTCTCTGGTTACCTAGCTACTAATCACAGTATGGCAGGCAGCTAGGTGTGTAGATTCTACTGTGTCATCGAACCAATTTTTCAAACAGAAAGTCAGTGAGATGTGATTAAAGCCCAAGTGCTGCAAAAGATACAAGGTGGCCTATTGGAACTCCTCAATCTTCCTGGAAACTGTCACCACATAATCACAGAAATATCAAATCATAGCAAAAGTTAAGCTTTCCTTTTCTTTTTTCGCCTTGTGTTTTTTGTTTTTTGTTTTTTGTTTTTTTTTTCCGCACACTACATTTAATAGCAGAACAATGTGAATTAAGATAACGTGTAACTTAAGTCTAAGAATCCCCGAGAGTCATGTAGATCTCTCAGGTACAGGTACAGTGCGTCTGAAACCTAACTTATCATTCAGTAAATATTTATAGAGTCTTGGCTACATTTCAGGTAGTGAGTAAGGATATAAGGGTGACAGTTGCATGATCTTAGAGAGCTAACATTCCAATATAGGAGATGGTCAATAAACAAAGCAACAAAACACATTTGATAGTAATTCTTGCTCCGGCTTTTGTTAGTCCTTCCATTTTCTTTTACTTTCTTTCTTTCTTGCTTGCTTTGCTTGCTTTGCTTGCCTTGCTTGCCATGCTTGCCATGCCTGCCTTGCCTGCCTTGCCTGCCTACCTGCCTTCCTTCCACAGAGTTTCACTCTTTTTGCCCAGGCTGGAGTGCAATGGTACAATCTTGGCCCACTGCAAAGGTTCAAGCGATTCTTCTGCCTCAACTTTGAGTAGCTGGGATTACAGGCACACACCACCACGCCCAGCTAATTTTTGTATTTTTAGTAGAGATGGGGTTTCGCCATGTTGGCCAGGCTGGTCTCGAACTCCTGACCTCAAGTAATCTGCCTGCCTTGGCTTCCCAAAGTGCTGGGATTACAGGCATGAGCCGCCGCACCCCGCTAGTGCTTCCATTTTCTAACAGAAAAGACTTCCTTGAGTCCTCAGGTTTGGGAGTTCCCCTCGTAGAGGGAGTCTGTCTGGCTCCCAGGCTCAGGCATAACTTCATTCTTTCCACTCATTTCCACACATCTCTTAATTGGGCTACCAACACCCCTCCTTGATGCAGGCAGGGAGAAGTGGACAGGACAGAAAGGGCTGGGTAAATTCATGAGCAGTAAATGACTCCATCAACAGTGGCCATCAAGAGGAAAGGCCATGTCCCAGCCTTGGAAGCTGGGAAGGGACACTGATCCTCTCCAGAGATCAGTATTCCTCATCCACTTAGGCTTGTGGCAGAGGCACCATGGCCCTGTCCCCTGTAAGGTCCTAATACACTGATCTTGCCAGCTGCTTGTAAGCACCTTGCAAAAGAAAAGAATGAGAGTGCCCCCTTTTCCTTGAGTACCTTGAAAGCTCCTTTTGGAGAGGTAGGTTCCTTATGGTTTACCAGCACCGCCACTGGCCCACGGCGGTGGTTAGCACCTTTGTGGAATGAACTAAGATGTAGTGAAAACCAATCCACAGCTCATAGCCACTTGTCTCTCGGCCAGCCCACACCTGAGGCCACCACTTTCTGTTTAGGAGTGGATTCACTGTACTTTGGTTATCAGAGATCAAACTCCCTCAGAGAATTACATCATCACATGAAAATGTAAATATGTTTAAAATGAAAGGCGATGTGCATCTATTGTAATTAGTGTTGCTGCCCAGGTTCCCGTAATGATACGGATCTCTTCTAAGTCCTTGGGGAGCCAGAGAAGTATACCAAAAGCATACCTTTTAAACATTGATAGTCACCTAAGGGTGCCCAGGAGGAGGAAGCTACTGCAGGAAGCTACTGTATTGCAGAAAAAGAGAAAAAAGCAAACTCACTTTCCAAACGGGGTGTGGGTGTGTGAAAGAGAGAGAGAGCACAGCCTAAGTCCTCATTCTTTCTAATGTAAGTTAATAGATATTGTCTGATATTTATAATAACTTATGGGAATGCTAATAAAAAATAAGGTGAGTACCAGAAATCACAAAAACAAAAACAAAAAAAACTGAAATTGCCTATAAGGAGGGACTCAAGAATAGGACAGGGAATTACTCTTTTTCATCATAGGACTTAACAGCATTATTTACTCTTAAAACTGTATGTATGAGGCCGGGCATAATGGTTCACGCCTGTAATCCCAGCACTTTGGGAGGCTGAGGCAGGTGGATCATGAGATCAGGAGTTCAAGACCAGCCTGGCCAAGATGGTGAAACCCTGTCTCTACTAAAAATACAAAAAATTAGCCGGGCATGGTGGCATGCTCCTGTAATCCCAGTTACTCCGGAGACTGAGGCAGAGAATTTCTTAAACCTGGGGAGGGGCAGTGGTTGCAGTGAGCCAAGATTGCGCCACTGCACTCCAGCCTGGGCGATAGAGCGAGACTTCATCTAGAAACAAACAAACAAACAAAACACTGTATGTATGAATCCCAGCACTTTGGGAGGCTGAAGCGGGCAGATCAGGAGATCAAGACCATCCTGGCTAGCACAGTGAAACCCCACCTCTACTAAAAATACAAAAAAATTAGCTGGGCATGGTGGTGCGTGCCTGTAGTCCCAGTTACTTGGGAGGCCGAGGCAAGAGAATTGCTTGAACCCTGGAGGCGGAGTTTGCAGTGAGCCAAAATCACACCACTGGCAACTCCAAGCACTGGGTGACAGAGCAAGACTGTCTCAAAAAAAAAAAAAAAAAAAAAAAAAAAAAAAGTATGCTACTTTGATTAAAGTTAGTTTTTAAATTTTGTTAAAACAGCTTACTTTCAACTTCTGGAGCTTAGAAGGATCTTTCTTTCCTTACTTATGTGGATTTTTTCTGTTTGAAAACGCCCTTTCTCCGAAAAGCAAACCATTCATTTCATCATGTTGGATGTCAGATTTCTCTGAGAACATCATTATTAAATAGTTGCTGCTGCTTATAAACGTTTTCAAACTTTTTATGAGTTATATGAGTATAGTCAGTGTATTGTGATTCTGCCAACACTTTGTCTCTGTGACCCGTATTTTCCGTAGGTTAAAGCATAAGCTATTAGCTGGATACTCTGTCCCATTCTAAGGATGACTAATATCTCAAATATAAATGAAAACAGCTGCTTTTCCATAACATTAGAGTCCCAAACAGCTGTCACATGTACGTTTTGACATTCTTACTTCTTTTTAAATTGGGACAAAAATTAGTTTATAGATTTGCTGATCTGGTTAAGTATATCATCTAACTTCTGTGGCAAGGTACAGAAGAGGTCATAGGAAAGTCCATGGAACCAGCATGCAGACATCCCCAAAGGCTTGAACTTACTTAAAATGAAAACCCTGTGATGAGACCCTCCTGTGCCAAGAACATAAGGTCTGTAAGGGCCTGGCAGTGGCTGCTGCACCACTGCCACCTTTGCCAGCAAGCCTGAACCTCGGCAGACAGCCATTGTTCTCTGTTCCGCTGAAGAGATTGTGGAGTGCCACCCCATTGTCTCCTGAAAGCCTAAGTCAGTGTATTCTCCTCTTCTGCGACCCTTGGAGGATTTATTTTAGGAGGTGGCTGTTGCGGATCAGAAGATCATGCTTCCTTTGTTGGCTTATACTGGTCATTCTCTGTCTTTGAGCTCCTTGATTTAGTCTCCTCTTCAATAAAATAAGGTCCCAGCCATGAGATCATAGTCTTCTGGTTGGTAGCCTCAACTGTGGAGCTTACTTAAGACCTGAGTTCTAGAAGACCTACCTGGTTCCACCCCTGCTCCTATTAATTTTCTTTTGTTTCTTTGTTTGTTTGTGATGGACTTTTGCTCTTGTTGCCCAGGCTGGAGTGCAATGTCACAGTCTCAGTTCATCGCAACCTCCGCCTCCTGGGTTCAAGCGATTCTCCTGTCTCAGCGTCCTGAGTAGCTGGGATTATAGGCATGCGCCATCATGCCCAGCTAATTTTGTATTTTTAGTAGAGACAGAGTTTCTCCATGTTGGTCAGGCTGGTCTTGAACTCCCCACCTCAGGTGATCTGCCCGCCTCAGCCTCCCAAAGTGTTGTGATTACAGGCATGAGCCACTGCGCCCGTCCTCCTGTTACTTTTTCTAGCTCTTTGATAAGTTTCTTAACCCGTTTGAACTCCTTATTTATGAATGAAAATAATAATAATGTCTTTTTCATAGCATTATTGTGGAATTAAGCAGAGATCCATGCAAAGCACCAAGGACCCAGTAAGTCTTTGCTGTTATTATCTTACCACTCAGTGAATGTTAGTCCTGTCCCCTCCTTTCAGTTTCAATCATGAAACCCAGTCAGACTCACAGTTTTGTGATCTAATGCTCTTTTTGTATGAATATGACTACTTTGAGTTATAGTTCAAAAGAGACTCTAGCTGCTAAGGAACCCAGCTCAAATTGAGTCCACATATGAGGTACAGCCCAGAATGTGTGCATCTGTCTGCCCAGCTGCTCATTTGGGCTTTTCCAGGGGTCCGAGGCCCCTTGTCAGAGCAGCAGAGCATCAGCAAGAACATAGGAGTGCATATGTAGGAATGACCTAGCGTTCCTCTGGAGTACCCTGCATCTGGAGCAGGATATGCAGAAGGGTTAAAAGCTGAAGAAACTTTAGTCATAAATTTTCTTTTCAGCAGGACTTCCCAGGGAACATCTGACATTAGCAGAGAGGAAATGCTGATTGGCCTGGGAGTCAGCTGAAGGAGACAGGAACTGCAGTGGAAGCCGCTGGATTTACTGTTATTAGCAAGGCAAATGGAAAGCCAGCAGGGCAGCCCAGCTCCCAGATAATAGATCTAACAAGAAAGAAAACTCTGAGAAAGGAAAATGGCTGACAGCCACGTCTCCTCTTCTGCCATTTTCCCGTTGCTTTTATCTTTTTGTTTGTTTGTAGCACAAAGAGAAGCATATTTTCACGTCTTCGGTTGTAAGTCACAGTTGGCTTAAAATAAAACAGGATATATAATTCAGCTTCTTATCTGTTTAATTGCTTCAGAGTTGAACATGGCAAAATGTGCAAAATTGTATTAATGTATTAAGAAATAGTTGCTATTTATTGAGCACTTATGTGCCAAACTAAGTGCTTTACATGTGTTACTATCTCATTTAATCTATATAATAACCACATGAGTTAGAAATTATCATCATTCCCCACTTAGAAATAAGAAAACAGTGCTTAGAGCACTTAAGTAATTTCCAGAGGTCTTATGAATTGGTGGTAGTGCTTGACCCCGCCATCACAGTCCTACCAACCTAGTAGAAGGTACTGAGGTGAGAGCTTAAATGGCTATTATAAAGCTGGACAGGGTAGTGGTAATTAAAGTGCTGGGAGTGTTTTTAGGACAACCTAAATCTGTGTTCCTAGGTTGCAGTTCTCAAGCCTGGTCTCTTTACTTACATTAAAAATAATTAATTAATTAATTAATAAGTACTTACCAAGGCTTGTGAAACACAATCTCAGTTGGCACAATGGTTATTAGAAGGAAGATGGGGCAGGCAGAGAGAAGCCCTGTTGGCAGGTAGAGCCAGTCTCTGAAGGATCTGGCCCCCACAGCAGGGAACAGGGCAGATGGGCAATCAGCAGCGGGGGGCCATAAGGACAGCGGGGGAACTGCAGGTCTTGGCAGCAAGGACTGGGGAAGCAGATGATGCTCAGCATCCGGGGGTGGCCGTACCAAGAGCCACAGCTTATCCAGGGTTAGATCACAAAGGCAACAGGTGAGTAAAAGTCCCATTGTCAAAATTACATGTAGGAAATAAAATATCTTTAAAATGCCCATCAGAGGCAATGTATTTAATTTTCTCATTAAATTCACACAGCTTTTTTTCTCTAGCATCATAACAGCTAAAAGTACATATTTTAAATGCTAAAATCAAACTTGGTCTATAAAGACTGAGATGCTATCATCCACCCATTTAATGCAGTTAGTCACTTATCACACATTTACAAGGTTCCATGTAATGCAAACCTTGTAAATGCAAAGATGAAATCTGGACTCCTGCCGCATATTCACACTCTTGGGGCTCACTGGATCGCTGAGAGTCATGGCAAGTGGAATTCTCCCAACTGCTTAAATTGTGCTCTTGGTCAGGTCTCTCCCTCTTTTTTTCCTCTTTTCTACCTAGCAAGTATGGTTGAATTCAGATAAATTAAATGTCTGATTTATGCACAAGGAAATCCAGGTGGGCAGACAACGTCAGAGGGCAGGGCAGGATTTTCAGAGAGGCACACTGAGAACCTAGCATGGCACCAGGCCTGAGGGCAGGGTTCTGGGCAGGACTGGGCCAGGAGCAAGGACGGTTCCCTGAATAAGATATGAAGGCCAAGGCTAGAGTTTTTACAAAGGAAGCCCTGTTTTTCGTTGGCTGGGGATTGTAGAAATCCTATTGCCTTGAAGCAGAGCCTGTAGACGTTAACTGGTACAACTTTCCCTATTGTGGGGAAAGGAAGGAGGCCGGTCTGGGACTCTGGTTGGGCCTGATGTCATGGGGTCAGAAGGAGAAAAGATAAGACTTAGGGGATAATCAAAAAGGAGGGATGTGATTTTGACAAGCTAAAGGAGTCAGTCTGGGTGAAGTGAAGGGCACAGCAGTGACATGGAGTTAGGAAACCAGGACATACGTACACTGAACAGTGAGACTAGTTTGGGTCGTAGAGGACATAGATGTACAAGAAATTAGGATGGATAGAAAGCCTTGAGAGTGAGGTAAGGAATTTGCATCTAAACCAGTAGCCTGCAAGGAAGTTGTGAAAGGATTTTATGAAAGTGATACCTTGAATCTACCAGAATTTGGGTCTGGAGAGCACTCTCTAACAATAGGGTGAAGAGTGGTTGGCTGGAGGCCAGGAGAAGGTTGGGAAACCATTACTGCCGCCTGAGTGAGAAGGAATGCAAGGGAGACGTATTAAGTGGGTAGAGTCTGCAGAACTTGGGAGCTGATTTAACGTCAACAAAAAGGGGGAAGGCTAAGAAGTAGTCCAAACTTGAGAGTGCCGTGTACACTATGCCAGGTCCTTAGAGGCCAGATTCAGAGTCTTGTTCATCTTCATATCTATAGTGTCTAGCTCAAGACATGGCACATGGTAGGAGTTTAGTAATGTTTGATGAACCAACTGAGTTAATTCATTGGGTGAATCGTGGTGTCATCATTGGAAGCCCAGTTACAAGGAAAAAGAGCTGGTTTGAGAATGGAAAGGTAGTAAGTTTATAGTTGATTGTCCTGAAAAATTAGAAGCAAAAAAGGGCTTAGAGTTCTCTCTCTTCCTGCAAAGGGGGGGTCCAACCATTCACTGGAAGGTGCTTCCCTGAAGAGTTGGTAGAAGTCCCTAAAGAGGCCCTGTAGCCTTTTGTCCCACCCAGGGCTAGAGCGCCTTCCACCAGGGCCATTGGTATCAAGCTCGCCAAAGAATAATCCTGTGCCTCACTGAATCTGCTCAACATCCTGTCAAGTACATACAACTACTGTATTATCCTTATTTAACAGGAAGAGACTGAAGTTCAGAGAGGAAGTGGTTTACCCAAGCCTCTGACATAAGCAGATTTGAATGGAAGTCTTCAGATTCCAATATATCATAACAAAGTCTGCTGACTGAAAACAGTTGGCTCTAAGCTTGCTCTCAACTGTCTCAGGTTGGAATCACCACTTTTATATAGCTCAGAGAAGGCTGAAGACAAATGAAGTCTCATTTTTGTTTCTTCTGTCTTTTGTCCTTAGGTGCTTGTGACTAAATTCACTAATTTCACTGGCTGTCAAGGCTGTGTTAAGGAAAATGGGTTTGAACTGCTGTGGGTTTTGAGTACTGGACTGGATGTCAGAAACCTTTGCCATCACGGGAAATTCTGTCACTCTGGATTTACTATCTGTTCCCCACAGCTGAATTCCTCCGCAGTGTGATTTAGCACCCTGGATCCCCATCAACCAGTTTTGGCATTTATTTGAATGCATTACCCCACTGGTTTCCATAAACTGTTTTACAATTGTTTAAAATAAATGGCTGTTTATTTCCACAAAACCATCTGTATTTCTTTACAGAGCAACAGATAACTGTATGTAAAATTTGGTAACGTCACAGTGACTCAAGAGAAACAGATTGGATTGAAAAATTGGATTCTTAGGGACAGTGGTAAAGGTTTCCAACCTCTCTAACAAGTTAAGTGAAATCTGGATTTCAAGGAGGGAAAAATAAAATGTCCTTTTTTACAGATAATATGGGACATCCTTTCTCCAAAGAGAAGTACGTTCCTGCTGGCTGCATAGTGACAGGATGTAGAGTATTAGCACTCCTCCTGGTAGTGAAGGGTCTGCGCCTTCTCGCGCACACTCTGCCTACGACAGCGTGTATGAGGCTCCTGTCCAGTGGTTCCCAACCTTCTGCAAGTTTTAAAGTTTTTGGTTGTACATGTGTTACCTCTTCTTGTTCTGATATTGAGTGGGCTCCACTTAGGCCTGTGTGTTGTAGCTCAGGTAACTTTGGTAGGATACATGTTGGGATAGGTGGCTACTGAAGATGGGCCTGGGTAAGAGAACCAGACTGATTGGGATGAGGGATAGGACCCTGTCAATGATGGTCTTCCATTCTCCAGCCAATGTCCCGGTGAGTCAGCTAGATCCATGCTAGTTCCATCCATCCCTAGAAAACCCAGTCAGAGTTGGGAATCTCCAAACAGTGGAGACATTTGGAGTCAGATGGAGGTGGAGCTCCAAGTGTACTTTGGAGGAAGAGGTAGGGTGGTAGCTAAGCAGGCTGGGCTTGTTTCATCACCAAATAATCACTAAACATACCTGTATGCTGAAACTGTTCTAGGAATGTAGGGATGCTGAAATGTGCTCTCCATTCTCAACTTGCATATATGTAGTACAAGAGATCTTTTTAGTGTGGGTTGCACAAAGAAGTCCAGAGACAGTGGCATCTAAGCAGAGTTTTGATTCCTTGAGTGGGAAAAAAACATAGACTAAAGAATTGAA
Organism: Rhinopithecus bieti; assembly: GCF_001698545.2. Lineage (NCBI taxonomy): Eukaryota > Metazoa > Chordata > Mammalia > Primates > Cercopithecidae > Rhinopithecus > Rhinopithecus bieti. Next base: position 1,481,045 of record NW_016806112.1, read on the forward strand.
ATAGATGGAAGATTGTTCCCAACTGAGGGACTAGTATGAGCAAAGGCACAGATGGTTGAAACGGCATGGTTTGGAGGATATGTCTGGATTACCATATCATTAGAGAGGAGGAAGATGAGGCCAGTAAGGCTGACCCGGAGGTTTCAGCCCCTGCTGGAGAACTAGAGACCCTTCTGTTTCCAAGTGCTGCTTAGAAAGCAGAAGCAGTAACCTAGGCATAGGGACAATGCAGCTAAAGCTACAGACTTCGTGAAAACGGTGGGCCAGGCATCCTTTCTACTTACCCGTTTTACTTGTATTAACTCAATGAATCCTTGCAACAACTCTAAGATACAGGTGCTGTTATCCTATTTTTACAGATGGGAAAGTAATGCACAGAAAGGCTAAGTAACTTACCCAGGATTACATACATAACGTGTGAGTGGTGGAGCTGGGACTTCAAACCCAAGGAGTCTGGCTTATAAGCATTACGTCATACTGTCTCAAATGGACTGGGGTCTGCTGAGTTTGCAGAACATTCCCTAGATACACACTTTATTAAGCTTAGGCAGGGATCCAATCCAGACCTTTTCTCTACCCACAGGCTGTAGGGATGGACTCCTGACCACCACTTATCTCAAAGCCTGCCTGGAGGCTTCAGAACTGCCCTAGAGGAAAACCAGTCAGAGACATATGGGACACCCTTTGTTTTCTGTGGCTCTGGGTAGAATCCGTGAGGAGGTTGGGGCGGGCATAGTTATCAGGCCGTGGTGATAACAAGAGTGAATGGGATCTGGCCCTTGGTCTGCAGTTGTGGCCTGACTTTGTAAACAGTTTTTGTTACATATATATATATATATATATATATATATATATAATATATATATATATTAGAGAGAGAAGGTCTTGCTTTGTCATCCAGGATGGAGCACAGTGGCGTGATCATATCTCACTACAGTCTTGATCTCCTAGGCTTAAGCACCCACCTCAGCCTTCCAAGCAGCTAAGACAAGTATGTGCTACCATACCAGGCTAATTTTTATTTTCTGTAGAGACAGGATCCTACTGTGTTGCTCAGGCTGTTCTTGAACTCCTGACCTCAAGCAATCCTCCCCACCTTGACCTCCCAAAGTGCTGGGATTACAGGCATGAGCGACCGCACCCAGCTGTAAACAGTCTTTGTAGTCCGACTCCAGATGCTCCAGTCAGTCCTCTTCAGCTTTGCCTGCTCAGCCCCTTTAAGCAGCACTGGAAGCTTCTGTGGTCTCCCTGTGACTTGACTGTGGACCTCAGGAACCCTTGAACAGGCTCTATCCCAATTTAGTTCCTGGCTCCTCAACTGTTTAGGTCTCTCTCCAGAGCCACTGAGCCTACATGATGTGTGAGGAGCCAGATGGTGTGAGAGGAGACTCAAGGAGGTTCCAGGGGCCACAGTCTTCCCTAGTCTGGTCTAGCTGGAATAATCTCTGAGATTGTTCCACCTCGCTTTTTAAAATTGAATTTTAAAATAAATGTAATACTTATAATCATCTACTGTCAAAAACCCAAACATGATAAGAATCTATAAAGTAAAAACAAAAGCCATCTTTTTTGCTGCTGTACCTTCCTCTGTCCCACAGGTTACTATAGGTAAAAGAACAGCTATGAGAACGGTTTGATTCATGACCCTCCAGATTGTGGTGTGTATTTTACAAATCCACATATCAGTGCACCTATGTAATTTGGGTTTTACTTTACTAACATGTAGCTTACTCTATACATTCTATATCTTATAAATTTAGTAATGTATCATAGAATTCTTCCCATGTCTTATTAACTTAGCTTTATTTTATTTTAGAGATGGTCTTGCTCTGTTGCCCAGGCTGGAGTGCAGTGGAACCATCATAGCTCACTGTAACCTTGAACACCTAGGTTTAAGCAATCCTCCCACCTCAGCCTCCCAAGTAGCTGGGACTAAAGCTCCACACTACCACAACCAGCTAATTTTTTTTTTTTTTTTTTGTAGTGATGGGGTTTCACTGGTCTGGAACTCCCGCTTTCAAGTGATCTTCCCACTTGTGCCTCCCAAAGTGTTGGGATTACAGATGTGATGTGGGATTACAGATGTAATGTGAGCCACTGCACCCAACCAACTTAGCTTATTCTTATAACAACCATATGACAACCCAGTATATAGATATACCATAATTTATTTAATAGTTTCCTACTGGTAAATATTTAGGTTGTATGAAAATTTTTATGTTAAAACACTACTGTAATGAACATCTTTTAATATACATCATTGTATACTTGGGCTAATATTTCTTAGGATAGGAATATCAGCTAGAAGAAGTAGATTGTTGAGTTCAATTTTCAGTGCCACCTTTAACAAAGATTATTGAGCACCAACAAAGAGCCTTTTGTTATGCTGAAGCCTTGGGAAGACAGAGTTGAGTTTTTTTTGAAAGCCCCCCACCCCATCTTCAACGAGTGCCTGATGTTGGCTAGGTGGGGGGAATGACAAAGAGACAAAAGTACTTCTAATTCAGCATGCTCAGTGCACTGAGAAAAGCGAGGTCCCAAGGAAGGTGGGATTAAAGAGCTCTTAATTCTGACAGGGATTCAGGCAGGGCTGCAGAAAGGAGGGGATATGCCAAAAGGATGCCTCCCTGCTCCTCCCCGGAGCCCATTCGTGAGGCTAGGTATTCAAGAATAAATTTGTTCTAAAGAATTATGATGCTCCTACATTTTCTCCCACACAAAGAAGAAAATTCGGCTGTACGCCCTTTCCTTTCCTCCTCTTGGCACTTTCTGATTGATGATTGAAAATGATGGCAATACATAAACTATTTTTCTTTTTATTTTATGACCTGGTAATAGCAGTAACATATTTCCAGTAAATGTTTTCTATCACAATAAAAAAGTTGTAACAAGACTAGAAATGGGTATAGTTAAACCCTAAAGAAATCACACTTTCAGAACTGTGGATTGAGGCCATAAGTCTGTAAATCTCTTAACTTAGAAAAGAACCCCACCCCAACCCTGGAAAATCAGGGCAAGCAGCTGGTGTTCACATATGTAACATGCCTGTTGTGAGAGTTGATGGACTCTCAGTTTTGACCCCCTCAAGATCAACTTCCTACTCTCTTCCCTGCTGCCTGGTCTCCCACCCAGCATCTTTACTCCTTTCTGAGCTGATAAATCATCTAAACCTTACAATTCTTTTTTTTAACCCAAAGATCAAAACCTATACTGTTCTTTATGGGATACAGCAGAGCAGAATGGTGAAGAGCACAGGCTTTGGAATCGGAAACACTTGCGTTCTCGTCCTGGCCTCACCATGGGTACGTGACTTAACCACTCCATGGTTTATTTTCCTCCTCTGTAAAGTGGGGATTACTGTAGGGCCTACCGCATAAAGTTTTATGAAGATACAGAAAGCAAATGCGTGGAAAGCAAGTTGTTAAGAGCCAGGAAAGTCCTCAATGTCAGCTGCTGATGCTGTTATTATAGTCCAGGAATGAAGCAATATTTGACTTGTTTTCAAAAAGGGCAAGTTGATGATTTTGTCAAATTTGTGTAGCAGTATAACTGACCTTTATTAAGTGCTTATGTGCGAGGCATTGTGTTACACATAATCTGTGGAATTACTCCATGAAGGTTTAGATCCACTAACTTGCCCAGGGTCACATAACTTGTAAAAGAGCCAGGATTTCAATCCAAGTCTTTTTGACTCCAAAACCCACACTCCAACTGCCACACATCTGCCTTCTAGGATTAGATGCTCACAGCAGCAATAGAGATAGTAAAACATTGGGTAGTTCTGTCTCACACCAAACATCTCCTCCTTTGGCTGATGAAGATTGTGAGCTGATAATATTGAGAGCCTACGGCCTTGGAACTCCAAGGCCAGGCAAGAAAAAAAGCATTTTCTTTCCCTAATCATAAGTAGAGTAGCCCGTTCCTCTGCTCATTCTTATTTAGGCTCTGTTACTCTTAAGAGGATAAATGGCTGCTGCTTCTGTGTGTCTGGTGTCCTTAACGTGCTCTAAAAATTAGGCCTCTTCCAGTCTTTGTCTTTAATTTCTGGTTTTAGCTGACACCTTCATTAATGGTCTAGTGCAAGCTTTCTGTCGACTTGAAGACTGCTGTGTGAAAGTGGTTTTGCTGTCCTATCAATAATGGTCATAATTTCCCCAATACTCTCATCAGCAGTGAATTGAGTCTTGCAGCAAAGAAATGGAAACCCCAGTGCAGTGGTTTGAAAGTGATTTGTCTTGTAGACGGCGTCTTCTTTCAGTAAAATCAGGTCAGTGCGGCACTACTGGGTCAGATGTAAGTCTGAGTCACATTAGTTGGAGGAAATTGATCATTTGAACCTTAGCTTATTTTGAGCTACAGTGGCTTTTTAATATCTCTTTTTTTCTTTATATTTGTTTTAATAAACTTTAATCATCATCATCATCATCATTCACCAAATTGAATGTCTTCTCAGTTTCAGCCAAGCCTTAGATAGAGGAAAGAATACCATCTACTTAGCCCACAGAGGCAGCCTTCCCTTCACAGTTTTGGGGCTTGCTTCCGTGATGGCACTGTTGTTGTTTAAACACTGAAGCCCACTCCTCCTCATCTTCTGGCCAGCCCCCTTGCTGGGCTTTGTTTATTGCACAGACTGGCCCCTTGACCAGTCCGTTCTTCATTGCTATTGAAAGTTAATGGGGGCAAAATTGCATTCCCAAACATTTGAACCTGAAGTGGCCAGGGCCGAACTTAGTTGATCTCTGGTGATCGGTTCAATTTAGTTACGATTTTTTGCCATTAGGCTGGGGCTGAATGATGGTGATTTGGTTGAGGCCAAATGTCTGAAGAAAATTGGCTCTCTGATAAGAGTGCTGTTATCAGAGGGGGCTACCTTCTCATTTACATTTAGATGAGTATTGATTATTTATTTACTCCGAGAAGTGAGATTCGTTTCCAATCTTATCTTTCTCGTCTCTGCTTGTCAGCAGAAAGAGAGATAGAGCTCCTGACATCAAGCCAAGATAACAGCACTTTGTAGCAAAGATAAAAGTTGGAATGGGCCTTTTTCTAGTGTTGACTGAAAGGATAAGTTTTAAAAATTAGAACTGATGGGTCATGCTTTCAAAACCTTTCCTGAAGGTCCTGGGGTTTAACTAGGCAGGAGAGTTGGTTTATTGGGACAGCCTTGGCCTTTCTTCTTTTGTAATAGGAATTGTATTTAATTTGATTCTGTCCAGCTGTTTCACCGAGAGCAAATGGTGTATTGGCTCAGAAGAAGCTAAAGTGTGACCTTATTGTCATGTCAGCTTGTTCCTTTTTTATTATTTAAATTCCAGATTATCCTATCTGAGCCTCAGAGGGGGTATAAGCTACAGCCGTTATCACTTGAATACAGTTCATTGCTTATATTGAGATCAAGCAGAAAATGATTGTAGTTGCCCCTAGAGGAAGAGTTATAAGCGATGGAGCTGACACTAAATGCAGACATTTTAGAATAGCTGATGTTGGGTCTGAGCTCTGATACAGACAGCATCAGCATAGTGGCTTTGGCTCAGTGAGGAATGCAGATTCAGTCAGCCCCTGCCTTAGAGTGGTCAATGCTTGGCACAGTCCTCCTGGAATAGGTCTTCCTGCCATAAGTCTCCAGCCCATTGTCAACAGTGCCACCAGAAGAATCTCACCAAAATATAAAGTTGATTGTGTCACTTCCCTGCTCTGTTAGCATCTGTTGCTTATAAGAGAAAATCCAAATCTTGACCAACAGTCTGGGCCAAGCTTCTCAGCCTCAGCTCCCCCTTGAACAAGCTTGCTTTTAAGCTACAGACAGCATTTAAGATTAGAGACTTGCTTGGCAACCAGGATCCCTACAGTTCCCTAGTCTCGCAGGTCCTACAAATATTGTCTAAAAATGACAAGTAAATGTCAGAACTCACAGAACAAACCATGACACAGATATCGAAGGACATGTGATGCTACACTACCATCCAACATCCATCTAATGAACATTTTTTGAGCATCAACGATGCACCAAGCACAGAGGTGACTCATCCCTCCCTCGAGGCTGCGGGAGGCAGCAAGACAGCTTGAGCAGGTAAATTATAGAAGAGCCCAGCGAGTGCTCCTACCAAGGTAGGAACAAGGCGCTGTGTGGGAGCACAGAGAAGGGGACAGGTAGCCCCACCCTCCCCTTCCCTGAGGTGGAAACATCTGAACCAGGTTGTCTTGAAGGAGGACTCACAGCTAGGTGAAGAAGAGGGAAGAGGGGTTGGCACATGCAGAGACCAGGAGGCACTGAAGAACGCACATGGCCCATGGAAGGTCAGTGTGGAAGAAGCCAAGGCTGTGTGGGGTGGACATGTGAGCTCAGAGCCAGCGTCACGTGTCCTTTGATATCTGTGCTGCCATGTTTTGTTCTGTGGGTTCTGACATTTACTCATCATTTTTAGACTGTATTTGTAGGACCTGAGAGACTAGGGAACTGTAGGAATCCTGGCTACTGAGCACGTCTCTAATCATAAGTGCCGCCTGCAGCTTAAAAGCAAGCTTGTTTAAATAGATACGCACCCTGCACCCCTACTTTGGACACATGAGGGAAAGAGGACAGACATTCGCTTTGATGCCAGCATTCCCTGCCCCGGTGTGCCCTCCCTGGTAAGGCTGTGAGCCTGTTGTGACTCATAGGCTAGGGATCTACCTAAACCTTATCACAGTGGTTTTTGTTTCAGTCTGTATTTGCAATAATAGCAGCTCTCATTGACTGAGCACTTTGCTAAGGGAAGTCCTGGATTGTCTCATTTAATCCTCACAGCAACCTTCTGAGGGAAGCTCTGTTATCCCTGTTTTACAGATGAGATTAAATTCTTTCCCCAGGATGCATAGCTGGCAGCATTACTCCCTCTCAGGGCACAAACACCAGGGATGCTTTGCTCAAGCCTAGCGTTTCCTCTTACTGCTCACACTTAGTTTTTTTCTGGCTATACGAAGCTCTTTCAGATTAAAGCAGCTCTTTTTTTTTTTTTTTTTTTTTTTTTGAGACGGAGTCTTGCTCTGTCGCCCAGGCTGGACTGCAGTGGCCGGATCTCAGCTCACTGCAAGCTCCGCCTCCCGGGTTTTACGCCATTCTCCTGCCTCTGCCTCCTGAGTAGCTGGGACTACAGGCGCCCACCACCTCGCCCGGCTAGTTTTTGTATAAAGCAGCTCTTTAAACTGGTGAATGGAAAACAATTGACATGAAGACATAACCATGAAAGTGTTCCGTCTTTGACTCTGTCATTTTTCCTTGCACAGGTGATTCTCAGACTTGTTCATATGGTCAGCAATGATAATGATAAGTTAATTCATCTATATCCTACCTTGATCCCAAAAATATTTGAAATTATTGTAATAGATTTTAAAATACACGAACCACTGAGTGCAGTGTTGTGTGTCTGTGGTCCCAGCTACTCAGGAGGCTGACACGGGAGGGTTGCTTGAGCCCAGGACTTCTGGGCTATAGCCTAGATCAGCGCTGTGCTGATCAGATGTCCACACTAAGTTCAGCATCAATATGGTGACCTCCCAGGAGTGGGTAACCACCAGGTTGCCTGAGAAAGGGTAAACTGGCCCATGTCGGAAACATACAGGTCAAAACGCCCGTGCTGATCAGTGATGGAATCACACCTGTGAACAGCTGCTACGCTCCAGCCTGGGCAATATAGCGAGACCCACCTCTTAAAAAATATATATACATACGAACCAATAAACTATATGAGAGGAAAAGTAACATAAAGATTAAACGACAAGTTTACGGGTCCCCAGGAAGAGGAGCTGTCAGAGAAATGCATGTCCAGGTCATCATAGTCACGCAAACATTCAGTGCTGAGCTTCCTGATGGGCAAAGGAGAAAGGGACATGATAGCAACTAGTTATAAGATTTATGTTAAACTTTGTAAAGATACAAAAGCAAGCCCTTTGCTCCAGGGAAGTACAACTTCTCCTGATACCAGGATCTGAAAGAAGTTTCTCCCATGGGTCTCTAGAAAGAAGACACAGAGCAATAGAGGTGACAGTATGTCTTCCCTCTCTTCAGACTTGGGCAGGCACTTGCTTTCCATTGGATTTCAGCTTTCAGCTGGCTTGCCCCTGTTAAAGAATTGGATGCTAGAACCTTTTACGTTTCAATCAGGGGTTAAAGGGATCAAGGAAGCTGCTCTGAGCATGTAGCCACCAACCAACAGATTCTACAGATTTTCTTTGAAACTTATGTGCTGAGATGTTTGCCTCGGGTTTACAAAATCCCATAAAAATCCTGCCTGGGTATTATAACTTGGAACCCTCCCAAAGTGCCCAAAGCAATATTTTGTTCCTAGGCCATTTGGTGGCATGGTATTACTGCAATAAATACATCACTGGAGTGCCCAAGCAGGTTTTCTCATTGCTACAGAGTAACTGCTTCCCAAAATCTTCCTTTTGTGTTCCTCTCTGCTGTGAAATGGAGGGCATGTGGCTTCATGCGCAGCTGTGACTTTAAATCCTCTTTCCAAAGTGTGGATGTTGCCTTGAGAACCTTGTCCTGTTCAGTGTGAAAGAGCCTTTTATATTTTATATAATCATTTCTTTGGTAAAAAGTATATTCATAGAAACTGACCTCACAGTTTGTCTTTTTGAAATGGCTTTTGGCCAGGCGCGGTGGCTCAAGCCTGTAATCCCAGCACTTTGGGAGGCCGAGACTGGCGGATCACGAGGTCAGGAGATCGAGACCATCCTGGCTAACACAGTGAAACCCCGTCTCTACTAAAAATACAAAAACTAGCTGGGCGAGGTGGCGGGCGCCTGTTTAATTTTTCCCCCCTTGCCTTTCTGGGGGGAAAATGTGTAAAATACTATAATCTTTCTCTGTGAAATGTCCACTATTCAGGCGAGGATTATGGAGAGAAATGCAGATTTATAAAAAGCGGTTTTCCATTTGGATTTAGATATCAAGTTTCATATGCAGCTTAACCACCCTGCCTTCCCCCAGGTTGTTACCCCATTGGTCCTTTGCTAAGTTCAGAAGTGGGTTTCCAAATTGTTCTTCAGCTTTGATGGATGATCAGGGAGTACCCAGGGCAGAAAACACGCGGATTTTCAGTTACTGACTAAACTGAGCATAGACTATTAGCAATATTCCTAAGGAAAGATGGACGGGCCTTCCTGGTTGGATAGAAAGATAAGGTGATCACATCTGATCATGTTTTCATAAGAGGCAGTGGTACTACAGTGGACTCAGAATGCAGCCAGAGCATGAAATATTTGGTATGTATGAATTTTGTTAAAATAAATAGTTTCAGATCATTTCCGTTTTGAATGTATAGAAGTTAAGTGATTCAGATTCTAGATGAATCCACAAATCTACAAAAACCTGTATTTATGGTATAAATTGTGGCCTCTTTATAATTGGCCAGTAATTTATAGTTCGCAGGAGGAAGGAGGGTTCAAGGCAGACAGCTTTAGAGCCAGAAGACACCCATGGATTTCATTTCCCCTTCCTACTTTTTACCTTTGTGATCTTGGGCAAGTTACTTCATCAGCATCCCAATCTGTAAACTGGGGCTAATATGCCTCTGGGGGTTGCTGTGAGGATTCAGTAAGGTAAGGTATATAGCATGCTTGGCACATAATAAGCATGTATTAAATGAAAGTCATCATCATACTAGGCTTCATAGGACAAAGTCCAAGAAGCTACTTTCAGAAAACTGATTTTAATAGAAATATCTGTAAGATCCAAGAAATAAAATAAATATCAGATGATGGCATTTATGGCTTTGAGAGTGGAGCAGGGAGTTGTCTTTAGGGATAACAGATCCTTCCTGGTACTCCCTGACTCCCTGTTTTCCCTGATCCACGTTTCCCAGGCAGCTGCAAAGACTGGTAGGAAAAAATGTGCAAAGGAGACCGGCCTGAAATTCCTCCTGATGCAGCCAGGCCTTAGTTCCCAGTAATCAGGAAAGTAGTAGCTTATATAAAATCCAGCTGTCAGGTAGGCTGACAGCTTGAGAAGCCCAACAGCCTGTGCACTGCTCTCAGAGTACTCATGCCAGGGTGCAGGACTAGCTTCACATGAAAATATGTCTACATAAACAGATCCTGTGTGCTTTTGATTAAATTACTGCATGTGAATGACCCATTGGAGATGCCACAGTGTGTGCTAATTATATAGTAGCCTCAAAAAAAATGGCATAGTAAGAAATTGGAGAACTTTTAAGTTTATCTGGTGTTTTTAAATAACAAAAGTGGCCTTCATTTATTATAGCAAATTTGAAAATACAAAAAAACACAAAGGAAAATAAAACACTTATTAATTCCATTATGAATTATAACTACCATTCACATTTTAGAAATAACCTCCTAGTCTTTTTTCCTCTCTTCCTTTACATATTTTTTTGCTTAGATTTACCTTTTTAAAATTCATACATAATGTTTGTATATATTTGTGGAGTACACGTGATATTTTGTTATATGCATAGAATGTGTAATGATCAAGTCAGGGTATTTGGGTACCACCTGGAGTATTTATCATTTCTATACACTGGGAACATTTCATGTCCACTATTCTAGCTTGTTTTGAAATGTATAGTACATTGTTGTTAACTGTAGTCACCCCACTCTGCTACTATTTTAAAAATTATAAGTTGTATTTTTATAATTACAATTTAGAATATGCTATATAATTAGCTGCTTTCATAAAGTTAGCATGTTATAAACATGTTTTGTAAAATTAAATATTTTTGTACCATCACATTTAATATTTTTATGGTATTTCATAACATTTAATCAGTCCCTGTGTTAGACCTAGGTTGCTCCCAAATTTGGGCTATTATTTGTTTTAAAAATTTTGGAGGGCCGGGCGCGGTGGCTCAAGCCTGTAATCCCAGCACTTTGGGAGGCCGAGACAGGTGGATCACGAGGTCAGGAGATCGAGACCATCCTGGCTAACAAGGTGAAACCCCGTCTCTACTAAAAAAATACAAAAAACTAGCCGGGCGAGGTGGCAGGCGCCTGTAGTCCCAGCTACTCGGGAGGCTGAGGCAGGAGAATGGTGTAAACCCGGGAGGCGGAGCTTGCAGTGAGCCGAGATCTGGCCACTGCACTCCAGTCTGGGCGGCAGAGCAAGACTCCGTCTCAAAAAAAAAAAAAAAAAAATTGGAGATAGGGTCTAGTACAGTGGCACAATCATAGCTCACTGCAGCCTCAAATCCCTGGGCTCAGGAGATCCACCTCAGCCTCTCCAGTAGCTGAGACTACAGGCGTACACCACCACACCCAGCTAACTTAAAAACTTTTTTTGTTGAGATGAAGACTCACTATGTTTTCCCAGGCTGGCCTCAAACTCCTGGCCTCAAGTGATCCTCTTGCCTTGGCTCCCCCAAAGGGCTGGGATTACAAATGTGAGCCACCATACTTGGCCTGAGAAATGAATTATTACAACTAAACTTTACACCCAGATTTCACTGTAAATTTATAGAAGTGGATGTCAGTGGCTTCTACACACTGTGTTGCTGGGAGGTTTTGGAGATGGGAGCAGTCAGAGATTGTTTAATAGGCCATTGTCTTAGAAAGCAGCCCTCTGGGTTCAGGGGTAACTCCCTTTCCTCTGCTAGACCAAGGGGGCCCACAGCTGTTTTCTTAAGGTTCAGCTTTCTAAGAATCCTTCCACCCAGTATTATGTGCCAGCATCTACTGATCAATAGCAGATGTGCCTATTAATTGAAAATTATTGGCATGGACAGGTGATAGGTAGTAGAGACTGTAAGAATTATCTGCATTTCCTTCCATACTTTGATTTACCTAACACTTTTTTTTTTTTTTTTTTTTTTTAAAGAGACACAGGGATTCTCTCTGTTGCCCAGGCTGGAGTACAGTGGCATGGTCATAGCTCACTGGACCCTCCAGCTCCTGGACTCAAGCAGTCCTCCCGCCTCAGCCTCCCGAGTAGCTGGGACTACAGGTGCGCACCACCATGCCTGGCTAATTTTTAAATTTTTGTTGTTGTTATTATGTTGCCCAGGCTGGTCTTGAACTCCTGGGTTCAAGCGGTCCCCTCAAAGTGCTGGGATTTGGGAGAATCGCTAAGTGGGGGCTACCATGCCTGGCCCTATTTAACACTTTTGAAATTAGAATTTTTTTAAAAAATGAATTTACTACCTATAATTTTAAAACACAATACCTTTTTGATGTAAATATAGTGTATTAGAGTTTAAAAGAACTGTGTATACTTCTATGTGTATGCTTAAATAGTTGTATATGTTTTAAGAATTTGTTTACTTACAGAGGTTTAAAAGCTTTATTTAAGTAGTGTAAAAAGGACTGAATGTATGTAAGCGAATGTATGTAAAAATTCAGAATAGGCGGAAGTGCTAATGAAATACCAGTTAGAGAAAAGATCAAATATACCCTGAAACTGAAATGAATCTCTACAGTGCTACAGCTGAACATAGAACATGGGAAGGAGAATGATTGGAAATGAGTGAAATGCCTCATACTAATGATAGAGAAGCACTAGATGTGATTAATCCACAAGCTGACAACAGCTGAAGAACATATCTAAAAATACGTGTTCCGCCTGGGAGCCCTCTCCGGCCTCTGATGCTTCCCTCAGATCTCTCACCTCTCCTTCTGTCTGACCAAACACGCCTTTCAGAGTCAAAATAATAAGACAGTTTCTTATGCCTCTAATCCTTTCAATAACCATTAACAGATCACAGGAGCAGTCTTTTGAATCTGATCATTGGACCCGTTAGGTGTTATCTGAGAAGAACAAGATTGTCATTTGGGTTGACAAAGAAATACATGAATAAATGTATAAAATGCTGCAGTGTTTTATTAAGGTCTGCCAGAAGAACCCTCTATGTGATGCAGGGTAGCTAGTATTCCTGGCTTCCAGTACTATTGAACCTTTGTCTCTTGTGTTTTCATAAATGTTTCAACAAAAATGTGAATCAGTAGTCACTGTCTTTTCATCATCATCACTCAGAAATCTGAGATATTTTTAATTTAAAAAATTTTTCTGCATATGAATGCCAGGTCATGTGAGCTTTATTTAAGCTTACCTGTTTACAATTTGTTTTGAATTTTTTGGACTGTTGTTATATTAAAGTCCTACACATATCTTATTCCTGATTGTCATTTACTGTTATATAATTATTAATAAGTACCTTTGCCTCCTGTGAGGCAGGTACATTTCTAATAAGCATTTTTCCTACGTCACCTCTGATCCTTACAACAATCTTTCAAGGTATAACTGTTCCTACATTATATATTAGGAAACGGAGGTTCAGAGAGGGTAGGTGACCTGGTCATATCTGAGAAGTGGTATAGCCATGTACGACTCCAGGTCACTCTGACTCAAAGCCCATTTACCTCTTACTTGGTTTCAGGGATAACTGAGTGGAAACAGATCTGATAATAGAACAGATGAGTATGTGAAGCCTTATGCAAAAGAAACCCCAAACTTCCATCTTGGATAGCTAGACTAAGACAGACTTTAACACTTTACTAAGGCTTTATCAGCTTTTCACCAGTATGTGGTGTTTTTTAAATGTTAAATTCACTGTTTCAGACTTCCTCCCCTCCTCCTGCCCCTTTGATCTTCCAGGCCCTCAGTACCGCCTAGAGAAGCAGAGCGAGCCCAATGTCGCCGTTGACCTGGACAGCACTTTGGAGAGCCAGAGCGCATGGGAGTTCTGCCTGGTCCGCGAGAACAGTACGTTGGCCGCCTCGCTCCGTGCCCGCTTTGTCCGTTGCAAACTTGCTTAGAAGTCATGTGTTTGGAAACGCTCACTGATCTGGTTTCCCTAGGCAGATTTGAAGTGACTGTTTTCCAAGGCAGACTGCAGTGTTCGTGCCAAAAGTATATTCCAAAGTGAAATGATTGATTTTGTGCTTTTTGGTAGAGAGGCTGCATCCTGTTTAGCACTTTGTGATTAATATTTTCCTGTTAAACTGTGTCTTCCTAAGTTGGGAGCATCCCTGGAAACAGCTTAGAAGTATGAGGCCTTTTCTGAAGCAAAGGCTATTTCATATGTAAAGCAACTGGCCCTGTCAGTATCACTATTCAGATATCAGGTTTTAGAGAATTTTAACCATTTGCTTATTCTAACAGGAGGCAGTGTAGTGATTCCTTATGCTATGTTGAGAACTTTAAAACTTGTTAACTTTGTTCATTCTCTCTTCCGAGTTTCCAAATTGTGCATTTGCCATCCTCTCCTCCATACTCCCACTGACATAAGGGCAAGTGACGTTTGAAACTGTGCTTGAGGCAGCAGACTGTCTATAGTCATTCCTGCTTCGGGGCTTTTACACAGGCTGTTTCTTCCACCTGGAACGCTCCTTCCCCCATCCTTGTTAATAACTCTTTCTCATTCTTTGTCTCAGTTTAAATGTCCTGTCTTCAGAGAGGCCACTGTGATCTTCCTGTCCCCCATTGCTTAAAACTGATCCACCCCTCATTTGAGTTCCTCATTGTGTTCTGCCATATGGTATACTACTTTTTCTCCATTGTGTGTGTTTCTACGTATTCATTTATTTATTATTCTTATTTTTTAGAGATGGGGTCTTACTGTATTGGCCAGGCTGCTCTCAAACTCTTTTTTTTTTTTTTTTTTTCTGAGACGCAGTCTCGCTCTGTCACCCAGGCTGGAGTGCAGTGGCACAATCTCAGCTCACTGCAACTTTCACCTCCCAGGTTCAAGCGATTCTCCTGCCTCAGCCTCCCGAGTAGCTGGGACTACAGGCACATGCTGCCACGCCCGGCTAATTTTTTGTATTTTTAATAGAGACGGGGTTTCACCGTCTCTATGGTCTGTATCTCCTGACCTTGTGATCTGCCCACCTTGGCCTCCCAAAGCGCTGGGATTACAGGTGTGAGCCACCGCACCCAGCGGTTCAAACTCTTGGCCTCAAGCAATCCTTCTACCTTGGCTTCCCAAAATGTTGGGATTACAGATGTGAGCCTCTGCACCCAGCCTGTATTTAGAATTACATATTTTTCTCAGTGATTGTTTACTTAATCTCCCCTGCTAGATTGTCAGGTCTGTGACGGTGACCCTGGCCCATACCAAGTTACCCTTCATATAGATCTGCTATAGACTGTGTGCTGCAGGACCTCAGTAACCAAGGATTGAATGAGTGAATGGATGATAGGTATTTACTCACGCCACTGACGCTCTCAACAAGATCAGGCTGCTTGCTTGCTCTTTGTTTTTTGTTGTTGTTGTTGTTTTGGTTTTGGTTTGGTTTGGGGGTTTTTTTGAGACAGAGTCTTGCTCTGTCGCCCAGGCTGGAGTGCAGTAGTGTGATGGAGGCTCACTGCAACCTACACCTTCCGGGTTCAAGCAATTCTCATGTCTCAGCCTCCCAAGTAGCTGGGATTACAGGCATGCACCACCACTCCTGGCTAATTTTATTATTATTTTTTTTATTTTTAGTAGAGATGGAGTTTTGCTATGTTGGTCTCAAACTCCTGGCCTCAAGTGATCCACCCACCTTGGCCTCCCAAAGTGCTGGGATTACAGGCATGAACCACCACACCAGCCTAGGATGCTACTCTTTGACTCAGGCCCCAGACAGCCTGTTCTGCAGAGCATGCACAAAATTCACCAGGAAGGTGAAATATGCTTTTGGCATTTGGCTGCAAATTCTCAAAGGCAGAAGGTTGCTGTCCCCACAGTCTGCAACCAGTTGTAAGTACCTTATGTGAATACACATAGAAATAAAAATCGCTGATTCCCAAATGGTCCAAAAAATTCAAATGAGTAGTAAACATTTGTGAAAATGTTTATCCTTATCAACATTGTAAAATACAAACATTTTAGAGCCACATATCAAATAAGCCAGGTATTTCAAAGGGAGTCCTCATTGCTGGAGAGAATATAGAGAAATAGGCACACTCAAACACTGGGGTCTGTAGTATAACAGTATAATATAGCTGGAAATATCAAAAGACCTAAAAATGTTTTCTCCAGTATGTCTGTTTTTGGAAATTATTAAGGAGGCCTGGCAGGGTGGCTCTTGCCTGTAATCCAGCACTCTGGGAGGCTGGGGTGAGTGGATTACCTGGGTCAGGGATTCGAGACCAGCCTGGCCAACATGGCAAAACCCCGTCTCTACCAAAAATACAAAAAAAAAAAAATTAGCCAAGCATGGTAACGGGTGCCTGTAATCCCAGCTACTCAGGAGGCTGAGACACGAGAATCGCTTGAGCCCAAGAGGCAGAGGTTGCAGTGAACTCAGATCGCACCACTGCACGCCACTGAACTCACAACAGAGTGAGATTCCGTCTCAAAAAAAAGAAAAGAAAAGAAAAAGAAATGAAAAGGAGAAAAAGATCTAAAATGCAAGAAAGATTTATGTACAGTGTTTTAACAACATTATTTCTAATATCTAACATTGGAAGAGTAATCAGATAACTTATATCCCTATATTGGAAAATTATGCAGCATTTTACCTTTCTAGTAAAGGCAGACTAAGTACTTTGAACCAACTCTCCCACTGAAGGTAACCTAAAAAGCTGATTAAAATAAAGAAATGGCCATCCTAAGGTCGTCAAAGAGCACAAGATAGAAAAGAATCAATGACCATATCTGGGAAAAGATTGAAACAGAAGAGATCAACGCCTGCAAACACTTTCACCCTGACATCATTTGCCTGGCTGGCAGTGGCAGCTTAAAGGTTGAGCTGGGTTGTTGATAGCCTTTAGAGGAAAGGGGACAAAAGAAGTCCAGGGTTTGCCAGGGGTAGAAAGCCCAAAAGGAGGATAAATAGAAAACAAGTAGTAAGATGAAGATTTAAATGCAGACATATCAGTAAATGAACTAAAGGCTTTAGTAGTAGTGGTAGTAGTTGTTGTCTTTAAGATGGTTAGGATGGGTTTTTCTCAAATCAAGGATACTGAAAGTTTGAAGTAAAAGGATGGAGAAAGATGTTCTATGCAAATAGCAACTGAAATCTGGTGTAGCCATATTAGCATGAGGCAGAATACATTTTAGATATAAAACCATTACTTCATAAGGATGAAAGGTTCAGTTTACTTGGAAGATTTAACAGTTCTAAACCTATATGCCTCAAAATATGTAATACAAAACTGAAGAATGACTAAGAAAAGTATACAGATCTCCAATCATGGAAGGAGATTTTAACTCAGTAATTGAAACAGCAAATACATTTTAAAAAAATGTATAGTAGAGAAAATTTAAAACAACAGTTAAACTTAACCTCATGGACAGGTGGTACAGAGAATATTTTACCCTACAACTGCAGATACATATTTCTTCCAATCACACGTGAACGTTTCCCAGTATTGACCTTATACTATGCGATAAAGTAAATCTTACATATCAAAAGATCGAAATCATGTGTGAAACGTTCTCTGATCACAGTGAAATTAGGCTAGGAAAAAACAAGACAACTAGAAGATCTGCATATGTTTGGAAATTGAGAAACAGGTTTCTGAACCCATGGTTTAAAAAAGAAATAATAATAGAAATTAGAAAATATTTTAACTGAAAGATAATGAAAATTTGACATGAAAATTTGAGGATATAACTAAAATAGTATTTGAAGGAAATTTTACAGCCGTCTAATTCAAATATCACAAAAGAAGAAAGGCTGGGCAGGGCGCGGTGGCTCATGCCTGTAATCCCAGCACTTTGGGAGGCCAAGGCCGATGGATCACCTAAGGTCAGGAGTTCGAGACCAGCCTGGCCAAAATGGTGAAACCCCATCTCTACTAAAAATATAAAAATTAGCCAGGCATGGTGGCATGTGCCTATAATCCCAGCTACTAAGGGGGCTGAGGCAGGAGAATTCCTTGAACCTGGGAGGTGGAGGTTGCAGTGAGCTGAGATTGTGCTACTACACTCCAGCCTGGGCAACAGAGCAAGACTCCATCTCAAAAAAAAAAAAAGAAGAAGAAGAAGGGCTGAACAGTAATGAGCTAAGCATTCAGCTCAAGTAATTGAAAAAAGAAATAGAAAAAGAAACCTGAAACGAATGAAAGAAAAGAAGCCATAAAGAGAAGAATAGAAATTAAAGAAATAGAAATTCAGAAACATCAGAATCAAGAGCTGGTTCTTTGAAAAGACTAACAAAATTGATACACCTCCAAGGAAATGGATAAAAACAAGGAAGAGAAACACAGATAGTAATAGGAATGAAAAGGAGGTATACTGCAGATCCTGTCATTAAACAGTAAGATCTTGTCTTGTAAATAAATACAAGATTATTTTGAAAAAAATTATACCAAAAATATTAAAATTATAGGTGAACAAATTTATAGAAAAAGACAACAAAATTGACACAGGAAGAAATAGAAAACCTGAATATTCTCATAACTATTTTGAAAAGTGAATTAGTAATTAGGAACCTTCCTACAATGAAAATCCAGACCCACATGACTTCACTGGCTAGTTTCTACCAAAAATTTAAGAAAAAAATAACTCCAATCCTATATCCGCTTTTGCAGAGAATAGAAAAAGAGGTTATTACCTCCAATTTATTTTAAGAGGCTATCATAATCTTGGTACCAAACTCAGTAAAGACCATACAAGACAGCAAATTTTCAGGCCAGTCTTAATATAGATGCAAAAATCCTAAACAAAATATTAATAAAGTGAATCTAACATTATATTGAAAGAACAGTGTAACATTACCAAGTCGGGTTTATCTAGCAGTGCACATTTGGTTTAACTGTGATGTAATGTTAAGGGGAAAAAATGTCAAGACACATAGAGTAATCCCAACTATGTAAAAACAAAGAAAGTAAAACTGGAAAGGAAATGTTAATAGTGGTTGTCACTGGTTGGCAAGATTGTGGGTAATTCATTTTCCTTCCCGTTTATATTTGTTCATTCCAGAGTTTCTAAAGTGAGCATGCATGACTTTCTAAGAAGGAAAAGCAAACAAGAAATAAGGGCAGGTCTACATAGATAAAGATCGTATAGTGAGACGATGTCTTAGTGTAACAATCCTTGTGACATTTGAAATTTCATACCATTTCTAGTACCACAACATAGTGAGCCAAAGGAAAAGTTACACTAGTACACTCCTGTGTGACTTGCTTATCGGAACTTTTACCCCGTAGAAATGAACAATCCCTCCCTCTGCCCCTGTCATTTTTTTTTCATTCTTTAAAGTCTGTCATCTTAAACATACTTGAGGAACTAATTCATAGGTAGGAACTTTATAGTGGATTCTCTTTCAAAATGTTGATTCCTTGTTAAACAAACAAAGTGGTATTTATTAGAATCTTGGTAAATTTCTTGGATATGTAATACTTTTACATGTAAAAAAATTTCAGGTAACTGAAATGTCTGTAGTGAAAATGAAGTCTCACTTCTTACATCCCCTAATTTCCCTCCCAGAGACAATAATTGTTCCTGGTTTCTTCCATATCTTTCCAGGGGTCATCTATGCTTATGCAAGCACATTTTGTGTATGTATGTATGTATCATAGGTGTGTGTACACACAAGCACACTCATACACACTCATTTGCATTCCTACCTTTTTTGAAAACACAAATGGGGGCCTGGCGTGGTGGCTCACGCCTGTAATCCCAACACTTTGGGAGGCCAAGGTGGGCGGATCACGAAGTCAGGAGATCAAGACCATCCTGGCTAACACGGTGAAACACCATCTCTACTAAAAATACAAAAAAAAAAAAATTAACCAGGCGTGGTGGCGGGCGCCTGTAGTCCCAATTTCTCAGGAGGCCGAGGCAAGAGAATGGCATGAACCCAGGAGTCGCAGCTTGCGGTGAGCCGAGGGCACACCGCTATACTCCATCCTGGGCGACAGAGCGAGACTCCGTCTCAAAAAATAAAAATAAAAACACAAATGATAACAAACATTAGTGTTCTGCATTTGTAACAATATAGAGATTATTCCACATTAATCCTCATATTGTTCCACATATAAATTCACTAATTTCTGGTTTTTTTTTTTTTTTTTTTTTTTTTTTTT
>NW_016806112.1:1501465-1528594 GCF_001698545.2 Rhinopithecus bieti
TCCTGACCTCGTGATCCGCCCGTCTCGGCCTCCCAAAGTGCTGGGATTACAGGCTTGAGCCACCGCGCCCGGCCCACTAATTTCTTTTTAACTACTATGCGGTATTCCACAGTATATTGTGATTTCAAATTAATTTTTTTTGTTTGTTTGTTTTTGAGACAGAGTCTCATTCTGTTGCCCAGGCTGTAGTGCAGTGGTGAAATCACAGCTCACTGCAGCTTTGTTTGTTTTTGAGACAGTCTCATTCTGTCACCCAGGCTGAAGTACAGTGGTGAGATCACAGCTCACTGCAGCCTTGACCTTCCTGGCTCAAGCAGTTCTCCCACCTAAGCCTCCCAAGTAGCCGTGATTACAGGCACATACCACCACACCTGGCTAGTTTTTTTTGTTTTGTTTTTTTTTTGTAGAGATGGTGTCTTGCTGTTTTACCCAGGCTTGCTTCTGCCTCCCATAGTGCTGGGATTACAGGAGTGAACCAGCACACCCAGCCACAAATTAGTTTTTCTGAAAAAAGATAAGCCCTGTTTTCTAATATTAGGAAAGAGAAGCTGTGAGGGTTGGTGAATAAAGCCTTGAAATCTGGGCTCTAGTTCCCACTCTACTTCTGAACATGAACATGGTCTTAATTCAGTTATGTGATCTCTCTGAGCCTCAGCATCCTCATCTTAAAGGATTTGCAAGATACTTGCCATCACTTTTTGACACTCTGAGTCAAAATCATTGTGTTAATAAAAGAAGCCCTACCAGCACTTACAAAGATCACAGTCAACGGAATCATAATTAGTCTTTGTAAAATGGAAGTAAATTATAAAAACAATTTATTATTTTAAAGGCTTTTAAGAGGATTTTTTTAAGTAGGAATTCCAACTAAGAACTACATTGTTTTCCAGTAGCTACCTATTAAGAAGGTGGATTGAGGCAAAGAAAAACATTCCAAAAGCAGAATTGTTTTCATTTCTGTTTTTATGTTTGATTAGAATAGGCTCCCTATCCTTAAAGCCATTGTAGATGTGGACTAAATTCTGATCATGTATTATGCAGTCCTTAAAGAGAATGTGCTGTCAAGCCAGACTGCCTCAGTTCACATCCTGGCCTTGCCACTTACTAGCTGTGTGACCCCAGGCAATTTACTTAACCTTTCTTGGGTAGTTTATCTGCCCTCATGAGATTGATAGGATTCAGTAAGCTCTAATCATCATACAGCTCCTAGTACAGCACATAATAAGTACTCAATAAATGTTAACTGTAATTAATAAATAATGGAAGAGCAGCATTCTGTGTCTGGTAGAGCAGATGGGACACAGGTGTTGAGGTTTGGAGTCATAGACCTGGCAGAGCCCTGGAGGAGATGTATGTTGATGAGAGGGGAGTGACCCAGAATGGAGAGGGAAGGAGAGTGGGGATAGGGCAGGTCTGTAAGTCTGTGTCCTAGGACCAGAGAACTTAGAAGCAGTGTACTTTCCAGCAAATATTTTTTGGTGTCCCAGAATGGGTGTATGCTTTATAGATAAAACCATTTGTTTGAGAAGTCTGTTTGCCATAAGGGTGGATAGAAGCCTTTCAGTTTTTCTTCCAAGGAGGGGTGTGGCATATTTTATATCAACCACATCAGTGAGTGTTTTTTTTTTTGTTATTTCTTTTTTATTTATTTTTCTTTCTGTGTACCTAGTCCTGCAGAAAAGGGTGTTTTTAAAAATTATGTATTCGGGCCTAATATTGTAAGGCATTGTGCTGGGCATTTTGCAAATGCTTTCTCTTTCAATTTTCATGGCTACCCTACAAGATATTATTCTCATTGTGAAGAGAGGTTATGACTTGCTTGAAGTTATCCAGCCAGTAAGTGATAAGACCAAAATTTTAAGACAGCTTTCTGATTCCAGAGTCCACCCTGAGATTGTTGATAAAAACAACCTGAATTTTCAGTCCTAAGAATGGCGATTACAATTGTCTTTATATGCTATGAGAGAGAAGCTTACAAATGAAGCGGATATGACAAGAGTTTCTGCCTAGGGACTGAGAGCTAACATTTGTGCTTGGATCTTGGCCTAAATAAGAAAATGACAAGCCAAAGTCCTTGAGCTTTCCAGTTTGGATTCTTGTTGGATAATCTACTATATCCTTCAGCCAACTGCCTGCTAGAAGCTGGAATCATACCAGAAGGAAGCCCAAGTACATTATGGGGAGAATGTAACATTACAAGACTTCCATTCTTGTCCGAGCTTCTATATAAATCCTAGCACCAAACTGAGCCTCAATTCCCTTGTCTGCCAAGTGTTGCCAGTGACCTTTCCCACCAACCATGTGGAGGTAGTCCAAGCAGGTCCTTAGAAGAAAGGTGCTGCTTAAACCAACTTATTCTTTCCACAGCTTTAAGAGAGAGAGTGGCATTTCCCATCATCAGGGCCAATATAAGCCTGAAATTAAACTGGCTTTATGGAATACGAACAAAGTGTCAGACACCATCTTTCTGTTTTATCCCTGACTTGTCTGTCGTTCATAGTGCTTAAAGCATAGTCATTAGAATCAGGCAGACCTTGGGTGAACCACTTGCAGCCTCTGACAGTGGACAAATTATGTCATCTCTGATTTCATGTTTAAGTGGAGGTGAATGAATCTTTCACAAGGATTTGGTGAGAATTAAATGAGATATAAGTGCTCTTATTATAACAACCTTTTCGGCCATGTAGTCATCATCCTTGTTTTATAGAAGAGGAAACTGAGGCGCAGAGGGGTGAAGTGATTTGCTAATATCACATGAACAGTAATGAGAGGCCTGGAAAACTGTCTTTTATTCATTGAGTCTGGTGAAAGAGCTGAATCTAATTATTGTATTTCCTAAATAGAAGTTGCTGTAGAGAGAGACCAGTTGCTCTGTAAACATTAATTCAGCTTCCTTTGATCTTCTTTCGTTTTGAAGGAGATTCACAGAATGTTTAAGATCATCCATTATTTCAGCACCTTATTGAAATTCTCATTTCCTAATTTTAAGGTTATATTGAGAAAGGGCCTTAACTCACCAGGTAGGTAGTCACCCAGGAGGGTGGACTATGGGAGGGAAGAACATCCAGAGGTCTTAGTCTGAGAGCCCTCCTTTACCTCCTTAATTTTCCCCCTGAGGCCCCAGGAAAGGAGGCACCTCCTAGGAGCTGCCCGGATTACCTGACTGCCCTTCCATGGGCTCCTTACAGTTCCTACCCTTACTCCTCTCTGATCACTGATTCCCCTAAATGGATTTGCCAAGTCCCACACTGGACTGTGACCACCCCTCACACTGGAGAGGAACCCGGTCTGAGTCCCCTCTTCATCCTGGTGTCTGTGGCCAGGCCCGGCTCTTTCCCCCTGATAGAGTGAGCCTCCTGAACCCCTCACATCACCAGGCTTCTCACTGGACCAAGTACAAGATGGCTTTTAAGGAGAACTTGGGTTTGAATAAGCATCTTTAAGGGTAGGGGTTTCTTTGTTGGACTACCACCACCACTACTAAATAGAAACAGAGAGAGGGAAGAAGCAGCTGTAGAAAGAGGATGAAAATCTGCTTTATGATGGTGTGCTTCCTGACCCTCTTTGTGATGCTTATTTATAATGGGCTGATTCTTCCTCCTGTGTGTGCTCTTTGCCAGCTCTGGAGACTCCCTGGTAGTTCCACGCTGCTTCTGGAGGCTTTGCCTCCTTCAGTTACAAATTACTGATCTCTCCAATTTCTATCATGTGACTTAAACACCTCCTTTATTGTACCACAACAGCAGTCTTCAAATACACAAGAAAATGTGATTATGCAAATAAACTCTTATTTACAAATGAAAGTGACTTGTGATGTTCATTTTACATATTTTAGATTGAGTTATTGCTGAAAGCCAGTTACCTGTCTGGCTTTAGCGGGGAGGTCTTTACCATAAGGAATTTTCTGTAGGGTGAGGATTTTTATCCAAGTCGATACTGCATAATAGCTCCCTGTTTGCTGCACGCTATTAGAGTTTAAATGAAACAGAAACATTATTCGCCACATAAGAATACCTGTGAGTCCATTTCTTCCTCTCTGGTTAATGTGGGCTGGTTGGCACTGTAAAGGCAGGATGTTTGGCACCACTGTGTAACCTTGTACAAGTCCTCCTTCTTTGTGGGCCTCATTTCTCCTGCTGCAAAATGTGATGGTAATCCCTACCCTGTAAAGTTGTTGTGAGGCTTAAACCATTGAAACAAGTCAATGAGATTGTGTACAGTAAAAGCGCAGAGTGAACTGCAGTGCACTATACAAGTGTTCACCATTACTGAGTATCTCTGCCTGAGACTCAGAGGCCAACCAACTGTCACATACACCATAGCTAGTCTGAGTATGTGTGTGGTGACCCTTTCCCTCCCTGTGATTCCTGTTTTCTTTTCCTCTAGCCCCTTAGGCTTCCCATAGGCCCCTCTGGGCGTTGGCCAGCACCAAAGGTAGCTGACACCTGGGGCAAAAAACCGTGCTGACCTGTCTTGAAGCAAACTGGTGCCTTGTCCACAGCTACTTTTCAGTAATGAGCGTCTGAACTGTGCTGTGTGGGCTGAGAAGTTCCGCATGATTTGTATTTTTCACTCTCTTCTTTCTCTAAAAGTTCCGCCCTTTCCATTTTATCATTAGGTAGTAATTAGTATTCAAGGGAAATTGGTCTTAATATATTAAAATTGGTTTAAGTGCATTTAGACCTGTACCACAGCCAATGTCTTATTGGAAAATGTAATTGGGGACTCTGTGTATGTAATTAATTGAATTACAATTAAGAACTTTCATTAAGCGATACACTGGTACATTAGAGCAGTAAGGAAGCATGTTTGATGAGCCACAAACCCTGTCTGGGCTCTAAGTGAGGGCATGGAGATTTGCATCCCTCTGATAGGCTCCTGGCCCCAGAATTCACCCTGAAGGTCCTGACTAATGGTTTGGTAATGCATCAGGTGATATTTCTGCAGTGACTCTGAATGGGAGGTGGGATTCTTCCAGCGAATGTGCCCTCATTCGCTGACTCTCAAGTCAGGGAAAGGGACACTTTGGTGTTGATCAGATGTTACAGTTCTTAGATATTTTGCCATGTAAATTGTCAAAAATGCCATGCTCCTGAGAAGACCCCATTACTTTTCCTGGGCTTTGAACATGGACAAAGACATATGGAAGAAAGAGGAAATAATGGGAATCCTGTCCAAGCAAACCCGTGATGAACCATTGGTCCAGACCCTTAAATGGTCATGCTTCATCCTGTAAAGGGTATTGGATTCACTTTGGACACATATTTGTTCATGCATTCCCCAAATATTGATTGAGCCCTCCTCTGGGCCAGCTACTGTGCTGAGACTTAGCCCCACGTTATAAAGCCCACAGTTATGATCAGTGCTACAAAGGGTAGAAAAGTGTGCATAGCAGGGGACTAGAGCAGGTGAGAAGAATAAGAGAAGGCTTAAGTCAGAAAAAAAAGGAGATAGTCCAATAATGAGTAAGAAAAGAATGTTTCAGGCCAAGGGACTGCTCATCTGAAGGCTTTGAGATGAGAAGGAGCTTGGGGTATTTAGGAATGAATAAATGGAATGGAATGAGGGAGAGTGTGCTGAAAGATGAGACTGAGGGATAGCAAGGGTCTAAAGATGCAGAGCTTTGTAGGCCCACCTTCCATGATCTGCTCTTTTTTGACATTCTACAGACCTGAAACTGTTTCTTTCTAACTACCTCATAAAACAAGATTACCTTGATTTATTGAAGGGGGTCTGAAATCTCCATGTGGAAAGTCCTCCAGCCTGGCTGGCTCTGGCTCCAAGAGTTTAATCAATTCAGCACTGACAGCAAAGATCCCTACCCCGGTGGTAGCATGGCAGATTCTAGTGAAGGGTATATCCTACTGCGTGATCCCGATGGCTTTAAAGAGATTACTGCAGAGCGGTGGGCAGGCGGGGGGCATGAACGTGTGTGTGTGTTATAGTATATCACCTATTGATTGCTTTTTAGAGACCAGCAAAAATGACTAGTAGCCAAAGGGAAGTGTTTAATAGAAGAGAAGTTTTGGGCTTATGAGGCTTTGGGGACTTAAAAGGCCTCTGGAAAAAATGTGATGGATGCAGAACACTAAGGAAGAGTTTTCCCTGTGACTCACTTATGCATCCAGCTTTGAGTCTTACCGAGGGAGTGGAGAGTTAGGTTTTATCCCTGATTCCTTTGCTCTGGCACAGCCAGGCATGACTGTGTTCTTCTTAGATACCATTACAGCCTATGGAGTTACGCATTTCCAGCCCGTCTGAAGAACATTTTTATTCATGGAGGTTATGTGGTGGTTAAAGGTGCAATTTTGGAATTAGACTTGGGTTCAGTTTCTAGCTCCAGCTTGTACTGTTTGTATGACTACCATAGCAGAATGACATTCTGAGCCTCATTTTTCTCACCTGTAAAAAGAGGATAATATCCAACTTAAAGGGGCATTGGGAAAAATGGAATGAGATGACGTCTTCAAAATGCTGAGCATCGTGTTGGTATGCTTTGGTAAGCACGCAGTGTGTGTTAGCTGTCATCACAGTTGTTCAGGCAGAACCCCTGTCCTCGACAAACCTAGTCTGTTGGCGAGTCTGAATGGAAAACTAGGAAAGGTATGTTAGGTGCTCTTAGCCAAGATAAATGCAAGGGGTGGTGTGCAGACCTCAGGTACTGTTAATGGTTTACCTGTATTGCATCAAACTTCACTCATTCCATCAGCAGCATTTATTGAACATCTACTGTGTGACCATGTGCTTTATAGAATGGGATGTTCCTGCCCTCAGGCTCCTTGTCCAGAGGGGAGTGCAGATACTTACCATGTAAGAGACTTATCAGAAGAACCTTCAACAAAGGGCTATACCGCTTCAGGAGAGAGACGGGAGGTTCCATTTGGACTAGACCTTGAAGCATATAGATTTTAGAGCATAAAGGACATCTGACCAAATGGTAGAACCTGAGCAAAGTCCAGTTTAGCTGAAGCAGGGCTTCTGCGTTGGGAGTAGCAATAAGACTTCAAGATAGAGTGGAGCAGAAAAGGGTTTATATACTTCTCACTGTCAGTCACTTGTACTATTTTACTTAATTGTGTGCCAGGTCCTGAGCTAGATACTGCCCCACTTTTGAAGAACCACTCCCACCCCTACCATTTTCTTTTCCACCATTCCGCTTCACACCCTGTGCCAAAGGCAAACACTTGGTGTTCCCTGTGTATGTCCTCATGCTTTGTGGACTTTATGTTTTTTCCTATACTATTCCTCCTGTCCTCCTTCCCATCATCTGGGAACGCTGCCATCCCCCTAAGTTCTGGAAGCACTAGCACAGCACCTGGCATATGGCTGGTGCTAAGTAACTGTTTGCTAGTCTGGAAGGAACGGTTGACAGGATTGTGCTATGGACACAGGTGAGGATGTAACAGAGGCCATTGATCTCCCAATTGAGCTCTAGAGTTGGCATAGATCTTTTTAGAGAAGAGACACTGAAGTTGCTTTAATTTATAACTAGATTGGGGCCTTTTAGACTTTGTGTAAGACTCCTTGAACTGTAAAATGAATGTTAAAGTCCTGTGCAGTTTGCATCTATGAATACAAGGAATCTTCCGGTAACATACAGTGAGTTCATCTGAGCTTTGATTTAATGATTAGTCCTATTTGTTTGACCTCTAAGTGTCTCCCTCGGTTCCAATTAAATCACATATATGAAAACACTTTTAAACTATAAAACAGTATTTATAATTAGCCTTGGTCTGATCACCTGAAAGTAAACCTATTGCTTTTATGTGTGTGCAAACTTTGCAGCTGTGTTTGTTGTCAGGTTGTAACACATATACACAGCTATAACTGCACTTTTGTTTCCCACTATTATCGTCCAAATAGATATCAGGGGCAATGAAAACATGGCATTATAACCAATAAAGTCAGCAGTTCTCAAACTTTTTGGTCTTAGGACCTCTTTATACTCTTAAAAGTCATTGAAGACCCCAAAGAGCTTTTGTTTTGTTTTGTTTTGTTTTGTTTTGTTTTGTTTTGTTTTGTTTTGTTTTGTTTGAGGCGAGGTGTTGCCCTGTCGCCAGGTCTCGCCCAGGATGGAGTGCAGTGGCAAATCAGCTCACTGTAGCCTCAAACTCCTGGGCTCAAGGGATCCTCTCACATCTACCTTCCGAGCAGCTGGGACTACAGGTGTGCACCACCATGCCCAGCTGATTTTTTTTCTTTTTTAACTTTCAGTAGAGATAAAGTCTCACTATGTTGCCCAGGCTGCTCTTGAACTCCTGGTCTCAAACAGTGCTCCCACTTTGGCTTCCCAAACTGCTGGTATTACAGGTGTGAGGCACTGCACCTGGCCAAGCTTTTATTTGTTGAGTTATATCTATTGTATTAAAATAAAATTAATTAATTTAAAATATTTATTGAGAAAACAGTAATTTCATTAATGTTAATGACAGTTTTGTTTATTTTATTTTTTTTGAGATAGGGTCTCTCTCTGTCACAAGGCTAGAGTGCAGTAGTACAATCACAGCTCACTGCAACCTCCACCTCCTGGGCTCAAGCAATCCTCCCACCTCAGCCTCTCCAGTAGCTGGGCCTGTAGGAGCACACTGCCAAGCCTGACTACTTTTTTTTTGTGTGTGTTTTTTGTAGAGATGCTGTTTTGCCATGTTGCCCAGGCTGGTTTTAAACTCCTGAACTCAAGTAATTCACCCGCCTTGGCCTGCAAAAGTGCTGGGATTATAGGGGTGAGCCACCATGCCTGGCCCAAATGACAAATTTTATGAAAAGTAATTATTATTTCTTTTAAAAAAATTTTTCTGAGACAGGGTCTCACTCTGTTGCCCAGGCTAGAGTGCAGTGGCATGATCATCTCACTCTGTTGCCCAGGCTAGAGTGCAGTGGCGTAATCACAGCTCACTGTAGCCTCAACCTCCTGGGCTCAAGTGATCATCCCATCTCATCCTCCTCAGTAGCTAGAACCACAGGCACCCACCACCACAACCAGCTAATTTTTGTATTTCTGTAGAGACAGAGTTTTGCCATGTTGCACAGGTTGGTCTCAAACTCCTAGACTCAAGCAATCCACCTACCTCAGCCTCCCAAAGAGCTGGGATTATAGGCATAAGCCACCGCACCTGGCCTAAAATTTTCTTTCTTTTTTTTTTTGAGACAGATTCTTGCTCTATCACCCAAGCTGGAGTGCAGTGGTGCAATCTCAGCTTTCACTGCAATCTCCGCCTACTGGGTTCAAGCGATTCTCCTGCCTCAGCCTCTAGAGTAGCTGAGATTACAGGCATGCGCCACCATCCCCAGCGAATTTTTTGTATTTTTATAGAGACGAGGTTTTACCATGTTGGCCAGGGTGGTCTCAAATTCCTGACCTCAAGTGATCTGCCCACCTCAGCCTCCCAAAGTGCTGGGATTATAGGCATGAGCCACTGCACCCAGCCAGGCCTAAAATTTTTAATGAAAAGAGTGTCATTATTTTATCTTATTGCAAATTTCTGTAATGTCTGGGCTTATAGAAGACACCTGGATTTTCATATCTGCCTCTGAGTTCAGTCTGCTATAATATATTGCTTTGGTTAAAGTATATGAAGAAAATTTGGCCTGACCCAGATATGTTGTTGAAAAAGGGAAGAATATTTCAGTAGCCTTTTCAGATAATTGTGGGTATTAATTTTTGTTACTATACCAAAACTCAAATGGTTTCTTTTTTTGTTTGGTTCTTGTTTTTTTGTTTGTTTTGTTTTGTCTTTTGAGACTGAATTTCGTTCTTGTTGCCCAGGCTGGAGTGCAATGGCGTAATCTTGGTTCACTGCAACCTCTGCTTCCCGGGTGTAAGCAATTCTCCTGCCTCAGCCTCCCAAGTAGCTGATATTACAGGCATGTGCCACCACACCCAGCTAATTTTCATTTTTAGTAGAGACGGGGTTTCACCATGTTGGTCAGGCTGGTCTGGAACTCTTGACCTCAGGTGATCCGCCCGCCTCGGCCTCCCAAAGTGGTGGGATTACAGGCATGAGCCACTGCGTGCAGCCAAGCTTTTTATTCCTTTGTGCACTTATAAGAGAATGGACATGGAAAAGCAAGTCATGCCTTGCTGTTATTACAAAATAGTATTACAATTATGGACCCTGAAGGGGACTTGGGAATTCCCCACCACCACCACCATAGGCCCCAGTCTGCACTTTGAGAATCACCGATTTAGAGTTTACAGTTATGCAACTCAACGGTCTATTACAGTGCCGTTGCTGTAGGAGCGTGGTGAGGTAGGCAGGACAGGAATAGCCTTTAGCCACTTGAGGGAAGGGAAAGAAGGCACGTGGACTCCAGAATCCAACAGATCTGTCCCAGTTTCACCTTTCCTAACAGTGGAACCCTGGGCAAGGTTTTGACCCAGTCTTGACACTTTGAGTGAGAGTTTGAATCTCTATCTCTGAACTCATATTCCATGTTCTTTCTAATGTTATTCAGCCCCAAGGCTACCTCCCAGCCCTTGGCTGCCTCACAGCACCTTCTCTTTCTTGGCTGCAGGCCCTAGACTCCACCTGCCTCCTTCCTCAACTCCTCTCTGCTTCCCTTTGCCTGCCGTGGCCTCTTTTTGCCATTTTTCACTGAAGACAGGTGCCAGGCCTCATTCCTCAGTTCCCCTTTCCTGATTTTGTACTCCCAAGAATTAAGCTCCTTCCCTTCCTGGGTTTTCTGCTTGTCCTCCATACCTTCCTACATTGTGATTGTCATTCTTCTGGAGCCTTGTTGTCAGCCCATTTGAGCTGTGGTGCTCAAGTCACTATTAGGCCCCACCCCAAAATTTGATCTATCACAATACATCTTTGAGTTATTGCAGCTTGAGCATTTTGACACAATACATTATGGTATCCATGGCATATAGAGACGTTAACACTCCCGACTTTGACAAAATACATTGTGAAGTCTTTGAAGGCATCATAACAATTTATCTTGTCATTCATGGGGAGACCCAGTTCAGCATTAATGTAGATGAACACAGTGTGGCTTTTGTTTCATTTAATTGCTTGTGACCTTTTTAATTGCTAATTTAACAAACTACCAACGGGTTATATTTCAATTAAATTAACAGGCAGTAGTTCTTGTTTTTTCAGTATGTTTATTTTTAAGATGTTCTGGTTCTCTCTACTTTTCACTTTGAGTTGCTAAAAATGTCTTCTTGGCCGGGCGCGGTGACTCACACCTGTAATCCCAGCACTTTGGGAGGCCGAGGCGGGCGGATCATGAGGTCAGGTGATCGAGACCATCCTGGCTAACACGGTGAAACCCCGTCTCTACTAAAAATACAAAAAAAATTAGCCGGGCATGGTGGCGGGCGCCTGTAGTCCCAGCTACTACTCGGGAGGCTGATGCAGGAGAATGGTGTGAACTGGGAGGCGGAGCTTGCAGTGAGCCGAGATTGTGCCACTGCACTCCAGCCTGGGCAACAGAGCGAGACTCCGTATCCAAAAAAAAAGTCTTCTCTTGAACAGAAGTGGACTTTTTAATGTGAAGTTTATAGTAGAGTAATTTTAATATGCAGATGGTACAATATCAAGCATCTTTCATCTTTCATGTGTGGTTGGGTTCATTCCTTTCCAGAAGGATATAAGCAGTAAACGTATACATGCAAAGTCATAGAACTTACCTGGTCCAAAAAATATGCTTTTGGAATAATGAATGCTTTGCTTCAGGTGTTTGTCTTTAGATCAAGTGTCTATTGCAGGCACCATTTATTAGGCACTTCTTTCTACCTTGTACTATTTTGTGGCCTATAGCTAATTTGTAAGCTCCTGAGGATCAGGAACCCTGCTTTATCCTCACCAGTGTCCCCCACAGTCTAGCATACTCCTGGCATGGGGAGAGAAGTGGTTGTACATTGCATGTACAATAGACCTGACCCCTCCAACAAGTGGTACTCCTGAGCCTACTTTGAGAAATGACACTGGAGGCTGGGCACAGTGGCTCACGCCTGTAATCCTAGCACTTTGGGAGGCCAAGGCAGGTGGATCACTTGAGGTCAGGAGTTCGAGACCAGCCTGGTCAACATGGTGAAACCCCATCTCTACTAAAAATACAAAAAATTAGCCGGGCATGGTGGCTCACGCCTGTAATCTCAACTACTCAGGAGGCTGAGGCAGGAGAATCGCTGGAACCCGGGAGGTGGAGGTTGCAGTGAGCCAAGATCTCATGATTGCACTCCAGCCTGGGCAACAAGAGCGAAACTCTGTCTCAAAAAAAGAAAGAAAGAAATAACACTGGAACTCCAAAACCGACAGTTGATCCCGTTTATCAGATAACCTCCTTTGGAGTGAGCAGCATGAACTGGAGGCGAGTACAGGACTATTCCTTCCCCACTCCTTCAGGTGCTGTTGTCCTTCTGATCATAAATGCAAACATGCCCCTTGTCGGCTGGGGCAAGGCTCAGAACTCCCCCAGGTACCCAAGGGACTTAAGTCCTCAAATGGGATATGAATTTACACCATCAGATAGTAGAAGGTCAATGCAAGAAGCATTAATGGGTTGAGCCAGCTCCAGCTATGTAAGTCTTGTACAAAATTAATACAAGGATATTGACAAGCCTTGCTGGTTATTTCATAGCTTTAAGACCTCTACTAAAATCCTATCATCTCATCTGCCCATTATTAACATTTCAGCAAAATATAAAGTTTTTATTAATCTCCCACAGCAAATTTAGGAGTGAAAACTGGCACTTGTTTGAGCTTTTAGGACTACATTAGCTGGTGTATTAAACAAAATATGTCATTCTTCAGTAGCTTCTGTAAGAAGCTAAATCAATTTCCAGCCATATTTATGCACCACTTTATCTAAAAGCATCTGAATTATCATTTATAGCTAAGATGCTTTATTAGCAGCTGGCATTGA
Source organism: Rhinopithecus bieti (assembly GCF_001698545.2). NCBI lineage: Eukaryota > Metazoa > Chordata > Mammalia > Primates > Cercopithecidae > Rhinopithecus > Rhinopithecus bieti. The sequence goes on from NW_016806112.1 coordinate 1,514,339, forward strand.
AATTGCTCAGTAAAAAATTATATGTCACGTTATAGTAATTTTTAAAATGGTTTTTAATCAAAATTTAAAAAATTAAAAAATTTAAAGGTGGTTTTTTTTTTTTTTTTTTTTTTTTTTTAGTAATTGGCATTTTAGCATAATGAGCTGTTACCTCTTTCCAAATCAAATACCTGCAATATTTAGAAAACACTAATTAGTAAAGTAAACAGAAGTTCTTGAGCTCAGAGCTAAGTTGTATCTAATAATAGCATTTTCTCAGAAAAGATGACTTGAAATGATTTTTAAAATAAGTGATTTTAATATTTTACCAAAATACTCTGTAATTCTCATGTATAAGAAGTTCTAAAATAGAAATAAAACATGTTTTGACAGTTATGTTTCAGTACAAATGAAGACTGGAAAAAGTGAATGATTATTCTAAACCCCAAATCTTAGCCAGCCTCTCAGTTTGGGATGTGGATATTACCCAGGAGAGAGTGGTAATCAGGATCATGGCATCTCTGTCCAAAATCATAGGCACTGCAAAGAAAGGAAACGGGCTACCCCAGTGGCCCTTGCAGATGTGGAGTGATGTTGGTTAAGTCACTCTGTCTCTCTGACCCTCACCTTCCTGTGGACATGGCAGCTGGTATTCAGTACATGTTTATTGAACTCTTGCTTTATCCTCTGAGTGGTAGCACCGGCAGTGTCTGAGTTGCAGTGTCTGAGTTGCAGTAATGAAAAAGCAGTCCCTGTGCTCTTGGGGTTTACAGTCTAATGGCAGAGACTGGCAATTACTCCTTGTGATAACTGTTCTGAAGGAAAATGCAGGGTACGGGGACAGAAGGAACCAAACTAGTGTCGGGGGCTTACAGCCAGAGAAGGCTTCCCTGGAGTGTCACTGGTGCTCTGCTCCTCAGGAGGAAAACAGGGAGGGGCTGGGAGAGAGTGAGATGGGGAGAAGGGTGACCTGGGCAGAGAGGAGGACAGCATGTGCAAGATACTTTGAGATGGGATTCTGCCAGAAGCACTTAGTGAAGGGCGAGGCCTCGTCCTTACTGAAGGAAAGCACTATTGTGGGCGCTGGGATGGTCCAGGTTGGGAATTACTGTAGTGTTTGCAAATAGAACACAAATTTCCTAATAAATGAGTTCACCGTGAAAGCATCAGACACCAACTTTGACTTAAAATACTTGCTCCGTAAACAGTAACTGTGGGAAGGAAAAGCATATCATTGTCAGGCTACCAGTTTGTCACAAAATTTTCCAGTTTTATACCCAAATCTAGAGTTTACCATTCCCCCAGCTCCATCCCAAAGAGTTCTCTCTGGGTTTCCCTGTGGAACCATCTCTGACTGCTCAACATGAGGCCTAGAGCACCCTACTGTGGTCAGCCTCTGCGAGATAGGCTTCTCCCCTCCCAACCCACTCTACCCCCTGCACTGGTGATGGCACCAGCAGCTGCACCTGCAGAAGTCCACATTTCAAAGCCCAGGGACCAAGAGATAGTTTAACTTTGCTTAATGTAACCTTAGCATGTGACAGCCTCCCAAAACCTCGGAGTTCTCATCTGTAATATGGAAAATTATAAGACCTTCAATGCAATAACGTGTGAAATGCTTAACACCAAGCCTGGCACATGGTAAGCACTCATATATACTAGCTAGTATTTATTTAGCAAAATTTAGTGAGAGCATACCAGTTGCTTTTACTGCTTGCAGAAGATATAAAGATGAGTAAGAAACTTTCCTGACCTTCACAGTGCTTCCAAATTAGGACAGAGCAACCACTAAGCAATTCTAGTGCAAGGCTGAATATAATCCAGTCTGATACTAGAAGAAAAATAGTCACTGCTCTTTTGAAGCATATATATTCTTTACCTAAATTTTGATGTGAATGGCAAAAACTGAAATTCAGAGAGATAAAGTCACTTGCCCAAGTTCATACAGCAAATTAGAGGCAGAGCTAGGAGTTGCAGCCACAACTATCAGGCTCCAGGGTCCAGTATAAGCCAACTTTTATGGAATTCACTGCCAGTAAGGACCATCAGAAAAGATTTCACGGGATAGATAGAGTTTGAGCTAGCCTGGGGAGGGGTGGGGGGATTTCAACAGGTCTGGGTAAGGATGGGAGGGCTGTTCTAGGGCAAGGGCAGCACGTGAGCAAAGGCCCAGAATTTAAAACCCTGAAGCACTGTGCAGTCTGAGGGGTTTGAGAGGGCTGAGAGAAGGCATATGTGAGAAGTGAGAAGAATATTAGTGTGTTTCAGGCACATTATGGGCTGCTGTGATTGCCTGGCTAAAAAAACGTGTTCTTCATTCAGGAGGCCGTGGAGCCAGGGAAGATTTTTGAGCACCAGGCTTCTTATCTGTCTCCAGTATCACATATCAGAGTGCTCTGCATGCACAGGGTGGGTGCTCTCTGAGCTTTTGGTGAATGAATCAATGATCCAACCTTTAGAAAAATGGATCAGAAAGTCTGTGACCGCTGGACTGCAGAGGGGGAGCCTGGTGACCAGGAGTCCAGTGATGAGGCTGTCACACCCAAGCACCAGCAGGTGCCCCCTGAGCCACTGGAGGCTGTGGGGCGCAGGGCGAGAGGCAGTAAAGAAGACGGTTTGGGAATCTTGGAAAGGACAGAGATTCTTCAAGGAATGTGGATTACTTTTGTGATTAGGAAAATCACATTTGGAAAAAAACAAGCATGATATGGCTAACACCACCCATGCTTGTGTGGTTTTGACTCACTCTTGTGGACTGAGCTTCCTGCTGAGAGCAAGCAGGAATTTTTCTATCCTTGTATCCCTGCTGCCCAGCCAAGGACCTGCCATAGTGTTTGTGGAATTAATTGTTGAGTGATTAATATGTTACCATTCTCTGTTTACTGGAATGGCATTATTAAGTCATCACTCAGCCTTTTCTTCTCCAAATTAAATAACCCATATTATTTTAATTTATCCCAAAGCATTTTAAGCAGACACCATTTGCCAAGCCTCATGTATCTTTATGTGTTAAACTGCCTTTTCCTCCCCAGGTTCAAGGGCAGACGGGGTTTTTGAGGAGGATTCGCAAATTGACATAGCCACAGTACAGGATATGCTTAGCAGCCACCATTACAAGTCATTCAAAGTCAGCATGATCCACAGACTGCGATTCACAACCGACGTACAGCTAGGTAAGTGCGTGAGCAGATGATGAGCTGGCTCATCATGTCAGCAGTCAATGTAGAAATGGGGAAAGAAACAACATACAACTTTTATGTGACCTGAATGACTAAAGGTAATTTGTTTTCTGAGAAAATGTTTAAACAATGAAATTTGAAGTGCATCCTTTTTCCCACTTGAGTGCTCTGTCTTCTTTTTTATGAAGCAGAAGATTAGAAGTAGAACTAACTTGAGACTCTTTTCAAACTGATTGACTTCAGTGAAGTTCCATAATTCTTTTCATTCTGTAATTCTCTTGCCTGCTATCCTTAGAACTGCTTTGTGACGGTGCCACCTGCCTGTTCTTACTCAGCTAACTCATTGCTTATTCATTCAAGGCCTTTATTCAGGAAGCTTTTTAATGATCTCAGAAGGTATATTTGGATCTTCATCATATAATTTGGAACTTTCAACTAATATTTGGGATTAATTTGTTGTAATTATGTGCTAAATTTCTGTTTTGACTTAAACCGAACAGGAGTAGGAAAAGTGTCATAGTAAGCAACATACTATTAATACATCATCATCATCATCATCATCATCATCATCATCATCATCATGGCTGCCTTTTATAGGTATCTGCTATGTATTAGTCACTGTGTTAAGTGCTTTACATGTACTACTTAACTACCTAAAAGGTGGGGTATTCTTACTGTCCCCTTCTAACAGGGGGTGTAAATGAGGTACAGAGCAGTCAAGTCTCATGCCCAACTCACACAGTGGGGAGGTGGTGGTGCCAGGAGCAAACCCTGGTCCAACCAACTCAGGTGCACCTGCTCCCTAATAACGGGTCTCCCATATAATGGCCAAGGGAGAGGAAGAATGGGTAGTCATGCCAGGCTCACCCAGTCAGGGAGCTGAGCTGCACCCCGTCTCTGCCACACCACCCCTTCCTACATCTCCTTTTAACTCCAAGGTTCATTTATTTCATGTTTCTCACAAATGCTTTGTATGTTTGTCATAATAAAATATTGTCCAGTGTTGGCATTAGTTTGAACCTGGATAACTCATGAGAGGCCTCAAAAATCTCCTCACATGTTCCTACCCAACTTAGTGATTAAGAGATGGGCAAGAGAATCACAAATGGTTTAAATTTGTTAAATGCTCTATCAATAGACAGCCATGTAACCTTAAGCAAGTATCTTAATCTTTCTGAGCCTCAATTCTATCCTGCTTGAATGGGAATATCAGTAGTACCAATGACTCAGGGTTGCTATAGGGAACAAGTGAAATCCGACATGTAAAGCACTGAGTACGGGGCCTGCAGTTGTAAATTTCCCTATGTGAGAGCTGTTAGTTGGGAGGCAGTAGAGTGCAGCGCTCAGAGGGCGCACGCAGGAGTTGGAGGCCCAGGTGCAAACTTTGCTCGTTTATTAGCTGTAGCACCACTGGCAAATGGAGCAGAGCCCCAGTTTCCTTATCTGTAAAAATAAAGATAATTTTTTAACTATGAGGATGAAATGCCGCAGCACGTGCAGAGAACTTAGAAAGGCGCCTGGCCTCTAGCACATGCCTAGTGAGCATTAGCTGCTAAGATGGTGGTGGTTCTAGCAGGCTGATCAGATGAGGCAACACTCAGTAACTTCAAACCAAAACAGACACCACCTTTTTTTCCCCTCTGCATTAAGCCCTCAACTAATGTCCTCAATAGATTCTTGGAAACTGTAACTTTAAGTGAAATGACATATAACAAAACTGATTTTTTTCCCTTGTCAACATTATAACAAAACGACATTGAATAAAATGATGTACATCATTTCACTTAAAGTTGAAGTTTCCAAGAACCTATGAATGACAGTAAGTGAGGACTTACTGTAGCTCTTCTTCCTCACAAAAACCTTAAATATTTAAAGTGGTGAAATTGCTTATTTAGTGTTGATTCTTAAATCATAAAGTCATTCAGTGTTCCTCCTGGGGATATTTTCCTACTGTATTTCAGAAATAAACATAAGACTGATCAAAAGAAGCCAGTTCTCAAAAATAAATAAAAGAGTACATACTATATGATTCCATTTATATGACATTCACAAATACAAGGAAATAATCCTATGTAGGAAGTAATGATACTGGTTATTCCAGGGGTAAGATAGTAGTAGTGGCTGGAGAGGGGCTTCTGGGAAGCTGGAAAGGGTCTGCTTCCTGATCTGGGTGCTGATTATGTGGGTCTGTAGACTTTGTGGAAAAGTCATGGTATATATACTCATGATTTGTGCACTTTTTCTGTATGTACACTTTCTTTCTTCGTTCTTTTTTTTTCTTTTTTTTGACAGCGTTTTGCTTTTGTTGCCCAGGCTGGAGTGCAGTGACATGATCTTGGCTCACTGCAGCCCCTGCCTCCTGGGTTCAAGCGATTCTCCTGCATCAGCCTCCCTAGTAGCTGGGATTACAGGCGCCCACCACCATGCCCAGCTAATTTTTTTGTATTTTTAGTAGAAACGGTGTTTCACCATATTGGCCAGGCTGGTCTCAAACTCCTGACCTCACATGATCCACCACGCCTGGCCACACTTTCAGTTTGTGAAAGTAAGAATGCCACTCAAACATCCAGTTTGTGTTTAGCTGCAGTACTTGCCCAATAGCAAAGGGCCTGCTTTTTCTGAATGGGCCTACTTTTAAGAAGCCAATAAGTAGGCTGGGTGCCGTGGCTCACATCTGTAATCCCAGCACTTTGGGTGACAAAGGTGCGCCGATCACTTGAGCTCAGGAGTTCAGGACCAGCCTGGGCAACATGGTGACAACTCCGTCTCTACCAAAAATACAAAAATAGCCAGGTGTGGTGGTGCCTGTCTGTAGTCCCAGCTACTCAGGAGGCTAAGGTGGGAGGATCGCTTGAGCCTAGGAGATCAAGGCTGCAGTGAGCTGTCATCACGCCATTACACTCCAGCCTGGGCAACAGTGTTAGACTCTGTCTCAAAGGAAAAAATGAAGTCCAATAAGTATCCCAACTGTGGTCAAGACAGAGGGCCAAAGCAAGGTCCCAGGTGAGCATCATGAACAGATCCATCCCTGCTTATTCCCCATTGTGAACAGCACCCTCTTGGAATCATAACCAAGATCATGAGCTTCTTTCCCCACTTTTTTCCAAAGGCAAAAAAGACAAACTTTAATACATTAGAGCCTGACTTGTAAATTATTTCAAAGGAAAAAGTCCACAAAAGGCTCTGTGGGAGGAGCCCAAGCTCTGCAGTCAGTCAGCACTGAGTTCGAATCTCAGCCTTGCCACTTACCTGCAGTGTCACGTGGACAAGTCTTTTCCCTTTTCAATCTTAGTTTTTGCCATGTGTGAAATGGGGATAATAACGTTTACCTTTTAACATTCTATGAAAGTGTCTGGCCCCTAGAAGCATATTCTAAGTGGTAGCTTATCGTAGTGTTTTATCATTGTCATTATTATTTATTTTGCCTATTACCCTCTCTCCAGGTCCACCATCTTGAAAGTATTAAACCAGATCACTTAGATTATGGGGTGGCTCTCCTGGCAAAGTTCCACTTGTGACCACAGTGGAGACTTGTCAGGTAGACGTGAATGATGACAGTCATGCAAGTATCTCCCTGGTTGTTGGAAGTGAGGCGACTGGAGGCTGGGGCATCGCTTCTGAATGCTTCCAGTGGCACACATGGCGCCCTCTGGTGTAGAGTCGCATCTCAGAGGGGCTTCTAAAAGAGATGATGTCAAAACATTTGTTTCTGTCATCAAAGTTCAGTCTTTATCATTATAACCAGAAATTTCATTAATTGGTCCTAAGGAATTTTGTGACAATCAGACAAACTGCCCATGAGTATTATATCATGCACTGAATAAATAAACCCATTTTCCTGTCCTACGTAGATTACACAGGTATGTAATTGAAGACCCTCTCTCTCTCCTTACAAAGCAGGTGTCACTGTCACATTCTAACAGCAACAAAAACCCACACCTAGCAATCCAGAAATTCTTTTTTCCTGAAACATTCTACTGCGAAGAGTAGGGAGGCAAACAGCACACCCTGTATGAGTATTCAAGTGAGCAGCTGGATTCTGAGATGGGTAAATAATTTATTTTATTTCACCTGACTAGCCAGGTTCTTCAGGTCCTTCCTAACACTGATGGATGGTCACCTCTACCTGTCCATCCTGTGTCGATCAGAAGAGAGATTTCACTTGGTCCCTGTGGCAACATCTTTTAAGTGGAAAGTGAGTGTGTGTGGCATTTCCCCAGGCTTCCTGCTGATTCCACAGAAAACCACTCGTCCACGCTGAATTAGCGGTAGTAAGAGCCGCAGCTGAGGATTGGAATCCCCGGGCTCTGCAGTGCCACCCCAGTTGCTTGTCTTCTGATGGGGTGGTAGTGGTCACTGTTCCATTTGTTTCTGAGAAAGTCAGGGGATGAGAGGCTCAAATTTTGACCTGCAAGACCCAAACTTAAATCAATTTTCCACCAGACTTTTTTTTTTTTTTTTTGAGATGGAGTTTCGCTCTTGTTGCCCAGGCTGAAGTGCAATGGTGCAGTCTCGGCTCCCTGCAACCTCCGCCTCCCAGGTTCAAGCAATTCTTCTGCCTCAGCCTCCCAAGTAGCTGGGATTATAGGCATGCACCACCACACTCAGCTAATTTTTGTGTTTTTAGTAGAGACGGGGGTTTCACTATGTTGGTCAGGCTGGTCTCGAACTCTTGACCTCAGGTGATCCACCCACCACGGCCTCCCAAAGTGCTGGGATTACAGGCATGAGCCACTGTGCCTGGCCTCCACCAGGCTTTTCTATGACCAAAAAACTCCTTTAATGAAACATATGACACAGCTCTCATCTTTTAAAATAACTGCAATAAGAAACAGAATTTTTACAAAGCAGTTACTATCAAGTGCTTACTGTGTGTCACGCACTTTGCTAATCGTTCTCTTTGCATGCACTGGCACCTGAAATCAAAGCACTATTATTAGATAGTACTGATTTTATCACCATTTTTTATATGATGAAACTGGGGTGTAGGAAAAATCTAGTAAATAATCAAGCTGGATTAAGAATCCAAGACTGTCTGAGTCCTGAGCCTAACTACTATGACTTGGGTGCAAATCATTGTGCTAATTCTCCATGGAACTATGACAACTTACAATACAGCAAGAGCTTTCTCCGTGATAACCTCATTTAATCCACACAGCACATTGATATTGTTGTTCCCACTTCATGACTGAGAAAACTGAGGCTTGGAGGAGTTTGGAAGAACGTGGTTTATGTAAACCACTGTGTTGAGAGGTACATAGCTATTACTTAGTGCTAACTCTCCCACACCTCAGGCATCAGATATACGGAGAGTTCCAGGAGAACTGAGGCAGAAACCCAGTCCCATATGCCAGACCCAGTCGCATACCACAGGTGCCAGTCCACAGGTATCACTAATAATTCACCCCCAGACCAGGCAGGATGGCTCACATCTGTAATCCCAGCCCTTTGGGAGGCCAAGGTGGGAGGATTGCTAGAGGCCAGGAATTCAAGACCAGTCTGGACAAAATGACAAAACCCTGTCTCTACAAAACATTTAAAAACTTTAGCTGGGTGTGGTGACGCATACCTGTGGTCATAGCTACTTAGGAGGCTGAGGCAGGAGGATCCCTTGAACCCAGGAGTTCAAAGCTGCATTGAGCTAGGATTGTGCCATTGTACTCCAGCCTGAGTGGCAAAGCAAGACCCTGTATCAAATATATACATATAAAGAAAAAATAACTCAACTGCACAAAGAAAGTGATTACTTCTAGTTGGCCAGTTCCTAAACTTGTGCATATTCTTGCTCTTCTCCCACCCCTAGTATCTGGAGATGGATGTCCATGTACTGTGATACGCTCCTCCTCTTTAGATGTTGTTCGTCAACCACCTCAGAATCTGTTCCAACACAGTCCTATAAGCAACCCCTACCAGTCAATTGAAGGTAGTTCTTAAATTGAAATCTCTTTGCCATTCCTGCTCTGCCAGCCCAGAATCTTACCAAACAAAGTCATCATTCCAAACCATTCCTGTATTTCTCTAAAACATTCTTGGAATATTTCATCTTGTCTGCTTTCCTTCTGTCAGTCCTAAAAAGTAGAGATGTCCTTCAAGTGTAGACCTTACTTGAGATTCTACCAAGATGAGGTTATTTCCATTAACTTGATCTCCCATATACCTGATCCTATGTGCCTGACCACTTGAGGGAGGTCGCACACTGAGATATGTGCTACCCAAATGGGCCAAGGCTGGTAGGGGGAAGTAAGTTAGGGGAACATTGAAACAGAATGGGTCAAGCGGTGAATGCAGCCACAATCTAGGAAACCCATAGTATGTTATCAATAAGTATTTGTTGGCTGACTGGCAGAAGCTAAATTACAATGCACCAGCCAAGGGAACGCACAGAAACAAATGCGAGAACCATGGCAAAGAGGACCAAGACATCCCCACAGTGAACAACACCTCTTATATGCAGAGCACCTCAGAGCAGTGGGTCTGACCCTGAACATACATCAGAGTCACCCCGTACCTGGCCTCATCCCAGGCCTGCTGGCTCAATATCTCCCCTAGATTGTGGTGTTTGGGGGACACAAACTCACAGTATTGGAAGGACTTTCTTACCCCTTATCTCTCTGTCCAAGCTTGTTCTTACTGACTGGGTAGCTCAACGTGGTTTTTCTGATGCAGTCTCACGCTGAGAAGTGATTTGATATTTGCACTACTTGGACTCACTTGGTTTGTTTGCCTCATTTATCAGTGTAGACCCTTCCCATGTCACCGAAGGGATTTGTTACTGAACACGTAAGATACCATGAATTCCATCTTATCAGCATCGCATCTATAACCTAATAAAATAATTCTGTGTAGGGTATACAGAGTCTGTATAGGATTTATAGATAAATGATAGAAAATGACTTCTACCAAAAGGTTCCATGGTTACTTCCATTATCTTTTCATAAAACTATCCATTATGTATAATCATAAGACTTGTGATTATGGTAATTATCAAAATATCAAGTACAATACCACATGTCCTAAAGAAGGCAAAAAGGTTTCATCTCATAAACTGGCTCCAGTCAAGTTTATAACGGCTGCCCAGAGCTTTATGCTGAGGCAGCATCTCCAGCTGTGTCTGAGGGCAACATAAAGAAACTCTGTGATTGATTAAAAATGTCTGCCCTGGGCCTGAGCATGATGAGAGGCAGCATATTTGCCATTTCTTGTCTTCCCTGCCTTATCTTTCCTACTACAGTTATTATTTAACCCACTAGTCAATAACCACAGGCCGGCACTCAAAGGAAGACTTTATTACAGTGTTATTTTTGAGTATACAACATGCAAACTTAAGAAACACGGTAATAGCACAAGAGTGAGTGGAAGCAGCAGCAGTGACCTGGACTGCCTCACTCCTCAGGCTCACTCTCAGGCTAAACATGGTTCTGGGTGGCCGCATGAATAAGATATTTTTCCTTGTTAGTTTCCAGTGAGGTACCTGTGGAGTACAGTTCAAGTAATCACATAATCTGAATGTGCATGTTCTTAGGAAGTGGATTGATCTTCCTTGTTTCCATTTCACTTCCCCATTGAACGCTAAGGAGGTGCCTCTCTCCATTCCAAGACACGAACAGAAGGAGGCGTGCGTCACATTTAACTCAGAAATCCCTGGGTCCACTGAGTAACTTGAAGATGGCAATTCTGATATTAAATGATTGTTCCATCCCTATTGTGACAGCATTTCCTGAACCAAACTTTGGAATTGACTTATACTAATGAAGTGATGAGGCAGAGGATGCATGCTATCAAGACTGCCTCCAGAAAGCTCCGTTACCACTTTTGCACTAAATGTAGTGATTGGCTTGGGGAAAAATCACCTAACTGGGAATATTGGAAACACTGGGGGCTTTTTCTGAGGCGTATCTTCCTCTATCTCCCTGCTCCCAGAGCCACCCTTTTGAGAATTCCTGTGGAGTAGTCCAGGGTTATTAATGACAATGTGTCAGGTTCCTCAGATGGCTGAGAAAGAATTGAGAATTGGAAGAAGTTGAGAAGCACTGGCATGATGGAATTAATGGGAGTCAGATTCATGAGAGTTCATCCAGAGTTCTGTGCTCCTTTGATCACTTCCTCATCTTTGGCACCTGAGCTCCAACAGCTCAGCAGGGCCTGAACATGGGGACGATCAGGTTTTCCCCACTCTACAAGTGATACTGTAAATTCTCTTAGGGCCTACTGCTTCCTAGCCAACTTCATAGGCTCACCCGAGGTATCCATTTACTGACAGAGTATTTAGTGTGGTGATCTAACTGTCCTAGTGCAGAATCTTTGTAAACGCCTTCTCTGCAGAGAGAACTTAGCACTCATCCAAGGTCAGGTCTTTCTGGGATTAAACAGTACCAGGTCTCATTTCATAAGCTCTGCCCTGGTGCTGTGTCCTGTGCTGACTGCTGCTCTGCATTCGTTCGTGTCCAGGCCACTCCTTGGTTTGCATGCCAAACCTAACAGTCTAGTCAGGTATGCTTGGACTTGTCACTGAGTCTCTTACTGACCACATATTGGAATTGGCAGCTTTTAGCTGTGGTTCTAAACCGTTTCAGAATGGTTAGTCCTTTGAATGAAACCAGTGATCCTGGGGCCTAGAACTCCCACTTGATCTCAAGAAAGTAAAGCTCTACTGGGTTTCATTTTAGTTGTGACCTGAAATATGGTTTTGTCATCTATTTTGGGTGCCTTAAATTGCTGGAGAGAGCGCTTTTTTATTGTAATGCATTTGATCGGTGTGTGAATATGCAGTACTCCTGCATGGCAGGTGAGCTGGTCTGTTTAAGCCCTGGCCTGGTAGTGTGGGGAGATGAATTATGGTTATAGCTCTGTCATTAATGGGTGACATCAGACAAGTCATGTCCCAGCCCTGAGCCTCAATTTCTTCATATGGAGAATGAAAACCCCAGACTAGGTGATCTCTAAGGTCTCATTAAGCCCAAACAGCCTGTGTGTCTGATCTTGTGTGTAAATTCAGACAAGTTTCAAAGACTTCCCTGACTGCTCTGTGGATGCTATCGATTGGCTGTGTGTATTCAGCAAAATCCACTCTGGCGAAGAGTTGTTCAGTGTCACTCCCTAGGGGCTTTTCCAGGCTTTCATGGGCTCTAGGTAACCTGAAGACGAGAGGAGTGAAGAATTGTATAAAAAGCTGCTCCAGGATTTAACAGCAGTGGGACGTTTGTAGCCTTAGATTCAAAGCTGTAGGAAATTAATGAATGAACCACAGCTTATGATGTCTGAGCAAATAAACAATAACAGGAAATACACTAAGACATGGAATGCTAAATGCCTTAATGTTTGCCAAAGTGGTGTTTTAGCTTTTTTAAGGTGGTATTTTAAGAGTACCATAGGGGAGGTTGTACCTCCCAAGAGTCAAGCAGTCTCTTCTGGGACAATAGGAAACAGCTGGCAAGTCAGAACTCACCAGACAGCTGGACCTGGACTTGAACCACCAAGCTCTCCAGTTTACTAATTTGATTCACCATAGGCTAGTATACCATTTCATCTTTCTGAGGTTCATCTTTAATAAAAATCTGAGTGATAATTGAGCTCTTACGTGCCAATGTGTGCTAAGTTTTTATGTACTTACGCCATTCCATCTCATGACACCCAGGGAGTTGGTACTGTTGTTACCCCCATTTTACAAAGGAGGATTCTCAGGCTCTCCAAGGGAGCAGTGACTTTGCCCAGGATAACACCAGTGGGGATGTGCCAGCACAATCAGGGCCTCCAAATTGGTGGCCTGGAGAGCCGGTAGGATGAGGATTCCCTAGCACACACGTTTCCACAACTCCAGGTCTGAGAACATTCTTCCTGATTCGAATTGAACTCTTGGAGGTTGTGGGGAAGAGAAATGCCCAATGACACTTGGTAGTGGGAGGTTACTGCGGGGATTTGTGGGGATGAAGGCATTGGTCTCCCCAGCTGGATCCTGGTGCTCCCAAGGCTGGAATGCAGAGAAGGTCCCAGGGAAGATTCTTCTCGCTTCCAATCCTAGGGCCAGGCAGGTCCTTTATTCACCTCCCTCTTGTGGCTCCCTGAGCTCCCCAGACTCGACCCTCATCACTGAGTCTGTGTCACATCCTTAACCCAGTGCCTGACTTCTGATAATAATCGTTAGAAGGAGTAATATTCGTCGCTAGCTGTGTAACAGGCATAATGCCAAGTCCTTGTCATGCCTTATTTCACCTAATCCTCACAACAAGCACATGAGGTATCTATTATCATCTCCATTTTATAGAAATTTTTCCAAAGTCACGTAGTTAGGAAGTAGGAAAGCTGACATTTGAACAGAGGACTTTCTGACTCCAGGGTTCCTATCCCTAAGCCCCCTCTAGTGCTGCCTTCAAATGTAAGATGGGATAATAGTGCCTTGCTGATTAGAGGTATTCTAAGCTCTCAATAAGCCGCTGTGCACAAAAGGACCTAGTGTGGGGGCTACCCAGAGTGGGCGCTCAGTCTGTGTTAGAAAAAGATGCTATGCAGTGCTAATCTCCTTTTATGGAAACCTTGGTTAGTTAAAGCAGACAAGGGTCTCCTTGTGATAACTCTAAAGGCTTGCACAAATAGTTTCCCCAGAGAGCTGTATACACATTAGAGTTGCGTTTTTGTTTATTTTGAGCTGTCTTGTTAAGGAAGGATTTATATGCTGGCGTTGATGTAGGACAGCAATCAGGCAATGTTTTCTGCCTTTGACAGTTGGTGTGATAGTTTGCTTCCAGTGAAGTTTGACTCACTGTATCTGGAAGCTGTCAGAAGTGGGAGCATGAAAAGGTCATGACGGATGGCTGTGGATAAGTGGTTAGGGGAGAGAGCTGGTAAGGGAGACAAACTGCCTCCCTTGTTTCCAGGAGAAGGGGCTGACCCTGGCTGCTCCCGGCCAGCCCCCGTGTTCTCTTTTTCCCCACCTGCCAGAACTGGAAAGAAGCCTGCTGGGCTCCACTTTTGAGAGGGGCACCAGGTTGGGTGTAGTGTAGCTCATGAGCCCTTCCCAGCAGCACAGCCCCTGGCATACCACTAAACTGCTAGAAGTTCTGCTAGAGAAATTCTGCTAAAAAAAAAAAAAAAAAAAAAAAAA
>NW_016806112.1:1528843-1552491 GCF_001698545.2 Rhinopithecus bieti
AGTTCTGCTAAAGAACTGTTAGAAGGAAGCATTCTTTCATTAAGGATCACTTCACCATTTCAAGACTTCAGCATACTTATCCTTCCTCACATTTTAACAGTCAAGAAAGGATACTGAATTCTGAAGTGGAAATCAAAAAGTGTCAGCTTTTCAAGTGATGTTTGTTTTTATTTTTGGTGAAATGTTTATTTTGGAAAAAATACAGAAAAGGAAAGGATATAATTCTACTAACCAGAGTTGCCCACTGGTACCAGGTTTTGGAGCACATCCTTTTGATATCTTTTTTTATAAATGTTTTTCGTGTCCTTTTCACTTACTATTGTGTTATAAGGATTTTTTGAGTCAAGACTTTTCATGGTTATGTTGTATTTCGTCATTGTTGGATCAATTATTCCTCTGTTATTGGCCACTTAAGTTGGAGAAATGTGAATGTAACAAAAGCTAGTTTCTCTTATTTCCTTGGAAATAGATTTATAATTTGAATTACTTAAAACAGTGCATACTTGACACTAAGGAGTGCCTCTGCCATTCCTTAAATGACTATGCAAAAACTTTAGCTGAGGATATCAAAACTATGCTCGGTGGTCAGAATGAATATTGATTGGATTTCATGCTCCAATTTGCCATGTATGGACAAAAAATAGATGTGTGCATTTATTGGCATTTGTGAACATTTATTTGTTCCTTGGTGAAAATTGAGAGGAGATGGGGGACTGCTTGGGCAGAGCTCCTTATTACTAATACATCTTCTGACTCACAGCTGAGGCTGTGCAGAGCAGCAGAAAGAACCAGGACTTGAGACCCAGGTAGCTCTGGGTCTGAACAGTGGCTGTTCCACGTAGATGCTCCCTGACCTAGGCAAGCACCTTCCCCTCTCCTGGGATATGTTATGTGAAACATTTGGCACAGTTCTTGCAGAATAGTGTAGTGGCTGAGGGGCACATTCTGGAACCAGACTTCCTGAGTTCAAATTGCAGCTTTGCCACTTACCAGCTGGGTGATCTTGGGCAAGTTACTTAACCTCCCTGTGTTTCTGTTTCCTTGTCAGTAGAGTAGGATGAACATAGTAGCCTACTTCATGAGGTTATTAAGAGATTTGAGTCCGTGCACACAGTGGATTTCTAACCATGCTGGCACATTGTTGATGGCAGTTAATGTTAGCTGTTATGTTAATACTGGAGGTGCTCAGTTAATGGTGTCTATAACTAGCATCATGCCTGTTGGGCCTAAGGAGGAAATTGTACTGAATGATCCCTGGTGCCCGAGCCAGCTAAAGCAGAAACAGCAGTGAGCCCACCAGGGTTGCACCTTTGGTCTTTACCTAGGCCTTTGCCTTAAGGAGTCTGAGCCACAGGGACCGTGCATGCAGCAGCCTTCTCCCGGTGTTCTGCTGTCACAGGGAGACAGTGCTGCTTCTGCCTACAGCCCACTCACTCCCCTTAGCATAGAGAAGTGGCAACGACAAGTGGGGTACTACCCAACTTCCACACTTGTGACCCCAGTAGCCTGGCTTCCACAACCTCTTCCCCCACCCCTCATCACCGCGGCGATGCCCCAGGAACCTCTCTGACTCCCTTCTCCCTCACACAGTGCTCGCAGTCATTTGCCTACTCCAAGTGCTTTTGTCTTTAATATGCTCATCCCCACTGCACCCCAGCCACAAATGTCCCTGCCCCTGGTCTGGGCTGTGTCACCTGCCTCCTCACTGATCTCCCCTCCACCAAGCTAACTCCTCCTTGTAACCAAGAAGACTACCAAGGGCTCTGAAGCTAAGGACAGAGAGGCCTCTGTTTGCCTCCAGGCTGGATTCTAGGCCTCCTCTCTCTCTTCTGCAGTAGGTGTGTTCTCTTCCTGGGGGTGCTCAGGAAGAGGGCTCCTCCCGTGGACTGCCTCAGGCTGAGGACTGCCATGTGGTAGCAGGAGCAGGTAGGGGGCTGCGGTGCTGCCTGCGCTGCCTTAAGAAGCTGAGACTTACACAGGTATTAAGAGGGTAAGATTATTTAATGTACAAAAGGATTTTTCCCATCAGGAAAGATTCCCCTTCAGGTTCCTTTAGTGACTCCTCTAGGCAGGCGAGTGTTTTACAGATCATTAACTACTTGACTGAAAGCCTACAGGGCAGAGAAACTTAAAACTAAGTGTTGGGAGCCCCTGCCAATTACAGATCAATCTAAAATGAAGATAAAGTAGCTCTGGAACTAGAAGTCAGTGGGAAAATGTGATTCGATTCAGAAAAAAATCTGATTCACATGCAACTTTTTTGGAACACACCAATTGTTTAAATGATATTCCACCTGTCTGCCCATCTTGAACCTATTGCTTTCATCTCCCACATCTTCATCCCCAAGCCCTGGTCTTGGGGCTCCCCTCTGTGAACAGTAACTGCACAATAACCCCAGGAAAGGGCGGCGTTGGGAAAGTGTTCTGTGGCTGTGCAGAGCTTAGGCAATTGATGCAGAGATACTGCTGGTAATGGATGAACTATACGGTAACAATTTGCAGATAAAAATAATAGAAGTTAAAGTGTACTTTACATGATAAAAGAAAGATGAAAGAGGACGAGAGTCTGTTACATCTGAGATGGTTACAAAAGTCCTGCTTTGTGAAGTAGGCTCTGCTGAAAAGATTGATGCAATGGGGAGTGACCTTGGCTTGGAGCAGGAGCTGGTGATGTATGTATGAGCATCCCTCTGCTAAATGGACCCAGATTTGTAGCACTAATATACATGGGAGCCCAGAACCAAACTCAGTACAGCAATAAATCAACAGCCACTTTGGGTGTCATTTCTGGTTTATATTCCACTATTGTTCTATCACTTTAATTCATGTCACTATCATCTTTTCATCTGGAACAGTTTTATATAATTTTCCAGTGGAGTTACCTGACAAATCCTATCAAATTAACAAGGTACATTAACAGTATTGACTGACTACGGCTTCAAGAATTGCAGGACCATAGAACAAAATTTTAAAACCATGTCTCTGGTGATGATTTTTTTTCCCCATTCTTTCTGAGAGAAGGATGTGGAGCATAGTTTATTTTCACATAAGAGATATGCACATTTATTCTGCTCTGCTCATTTTGACTTTTATAAATGTCAAAATAAGAAGTAGAAGGGGAACACACACACACACACACACACACACACACACACAACCAACAACCATGGCTTCGATACTTCTTTCAGGGAACTATAGAAATGTCCAGATCTTTAACAATTAATGACCAAATTGGAGGCAAGAGTGTAACTGGGTAGTCGTAATCTATTTTAACTGAAATGTAATAAAATTGGTCTCCTGATACATTCTCACCCTCCTGAAATTATCTAGATCTGAGCGTCCAGAGTCAGCTGGACTTACGACATTATGCCTAATTGAAATATGGTGTTCCTGAAATAGGTCTAACGACAAATTCCAGCATTCGATTAGTAAAAAATACCAATTGTTCATCTTTACCAAAGACCACACATACTGACCAGGTACAGCAGCCATCTCTGCATTGTCTCCCCTGGAGACAGCGTAGGAGCCTCGACTGTAGTCTCTCTGCACACAGTCTTCTGCCTTTGTCTAGCTGGCATTTGGGATTTATTTATTCATAAAATAAAATATAAATGAATGAAGAGTGTAGCGGACCTGATCACTAGGATTTTGTTTGTATTTGTTTTTTCAATTTTAAATTTGCTGTCAAACTGTAGTTGGGGTGTATGTGTGTGTTTTATTTTGGGAGGAGGTTATTTGAACTGTTTCTTTTATCTGCTGCTGCTTTTGGCTTACTAAGTTTTCTCACATTTTGTTCAAAAATTTGAGTGTGATTCGTAGGATGAAATATGTTAACTATGTCTTTTCCGTTTTACTATGTACATTTGGTTATTTTAATTATTTCTTATATCTTCATTTTGCTTTTTTTCCACTTTGACCCTGACCTTTAAACTATGGCCTAAAAATTAATTACTTTTAAGGTTCCATATGGGGCCCACTGTAGAAGGCATGTTAAAGGTTTTTGTCTCACTTCATGAACAGATTCCTTAATTTTCAGCGAAAGATGAAAAAGAGCACATCTAGCCTAGATGGTGTGTGTCAGGCTGAGCATGTACTCCTCTGTAGTACCAGAAAAGCAGTTCCTGTGCATTTCCACACTTATTCCAGGGCCCCTCCCGTACCTGGCATTTCCTTTGTTCTGCAAACACCTTTATTCCCAGTCACTGTACAACATGTTGTCTTCTAAGCTCTAAAAATGAAATCTGAAGTGCCAGCATTGAGCATTCTGGATTCCTGTTATAAAGTCTTTGTTGCGTAAAGCTCACACCCAATGCTGAGTGTCTCCCTCAGCAGGGGGGCAGTGACCTCTGCAGCCTGAAGCCAGGCTCCAAGACTTGAACTTGAAAGGTTTTATGTAAGGGACCTTTTAATCCTCTCGTGACTTCCCTTAAATATAGATTGGGTAATTATTTAGTGTCACAGAAAGGAAGAGTTATTTTATTCCCCTATTTGTAGTGTATAAGGTTGTTTCAGATCAGAAGCTGTTCATTGGTAGCTTAGCTATTTAAACATAGGGATGTTACAGATTTATCTGTCCACCCCAGATCTTCTTAAATGAGAACAACAACTCAGAGCATCAATCAAAACTGTTTTTTAAATAAACCTGATAGTTATTTCTTTACAATATAGAGATAATGTATGGCTATAAATAGCCTCTCTGTGTTGGATCCATGTTATATCTAAGAAGGCTTGTTTCTTAATACCTTCTCATATCGTTTGGGGAGGCTCCCCCACCCTCAACTCACCCACCCAGGAAACCAGACTGTGCAACTTGTGTGTGCCATTTGGAGTGTCCGTATGTTTGTCTCAGGAAGCCCGTGGCATTCCCCAAAGCCCTAAGAAAGAGCTCATATTCATGCAATTTCGGATTTATAAAACAGGTCAAATGATTGCCCTACAGTCACTTACACCTTCTACTTCTTGTGGTTTCTTTTTTGTCCTCCCCTTGGCTTACAGGTATCTCTGGAGACAAAGTAGAGATAGACCCTGTTACGAATCAGAAAGCCAGCACTAAGTTTTGGATTAAGCAGAAACCCATCTCAATCGATTCTGATCTGCTCTGTGCCTGTGACCTTGCTGAAGAAAAAAGCCCCAGTGAGTAGTCCCTTTTATTTATGTCTCCTTTCTCTCTTTCCCTCTCTTCCCTTCTGTGTGCTGGGTGCCAGGAGGATATATTGCCACCGTGTCCTTTTTTCCTTGGGTCTGTTTTAATTCATTACCAGAAATTTCTTTTAATCAAACGGGATTGTATTATGGTGCCCAGAGCCTGACACGTGCCCCCATCCTGTTCGGTCTTGATGGCAGCAGAGAACCTCGCAGTCCACCTCCTGACCTCAGCAGCCCAGCCCTGGGAGCTGGGGGCATAGGGCCAGATTTCTGCTGGGAATTTGCACTCTCCAGAGCCCTCATTTTACTTTGTGCTCCCTTCCCTTTACCATTTGGGGGACTTGACCAGTCAGACCTGGATCTGCCTTCCTTCCCTGTGAGATGGAGGGAAGCTGGGGATTTCCCAAGGCGGCAAACGCCTAGATTTAGATATATCCATCATGCCGGAAGTGTCCGCACCCCCCAGATTATTGGCAGCTGCATGACCTACTAGCTCATAATTAAACTCTTGCCTGGTCCGACAGAAGAGATCACTGCTGGCCTGGCATTCCTCCGCTTAAATTATCAAAGTAGATACAGTCCAGTTATGTATTTTGGCATATTATACTTTTGCAGTTAAGTAATTGGGTGTAGCATTTAGATTAATCACTTAATCATTTTTAGGACTCCAGTCCTGTCAAGGGGCAGAAAGGGCACATAGATCACACGGAAATTCCTCTGTGAAAGAAAAAAATTTTAAACTATGTAAGGGTTCATTAGTTACCTAGAGAACACTATAAGATAATGGTTCTAGGCTGGGCGCGGTGGCTCAAGCCTGTAATCCCAGCACTTTGGGAGGCCGAGACGGGCGGATCACGAGGTCAGGAGATCGAGACCATCCTGGCTAATGCGGTGAAACCCCGTCTCTACTAAAAAATACAAAAAACTAGCCGGGCGAGGTGGCGGGCGCCTGTAGTCCCAGCTACTCGGGAGGCTGAGGCAGGAGAATAGCGTAAACAAGGGAGGCGGAGTTTGCAGTGAGCTGAGATCCGGCCACTGCACTCCAGCCTGGGCGACAGAGCGAGACTCGTCTCAAAAAAAAAAAAAGATAATGGTTCTAAAAGTCTGGTACAGACAAGCATTATCTGCAAAGCCTGTTTAAAATGCAGTTAGTTACCTAGGGCTCACCCTAGTAGACTGTGATTCAGTAACTTGGAGTACAGACTGAGCATCTAGTTTTTATTAATTCCCTGTGTCCAACATTCACTAAATTTGAGAACAGATGTTATAAGGAATTATTTGCTCAAAAGGAACAATGAGAAATGTAAAGGCCAGCAAGTGTTTATAATACAATTCAAGTTTTTGAGATAACGCTGACTAAGCAGGAGCCTAAAGGGAGCTGATAGACTGGGCACATGCCACATTGCTTCATTTATGGGTGGGTGTTTAATTTTTTGTCAAACTCTGCTGGACTACATGTTCAACTCATTCGCCTACAGCTTGGCAAAAAGGGAGAACATAGAGGGACACGGGGGAAGGAGGAAGGCCATTCCACTCCCTTCCTGCCATTCCTGTCATCCCAGTGAGGCCTCCAACCCTGCAAGAGGCTGTGAGAAAAGTGCCTGCTGCTGGGGGGCCTTGCCTCAAGGTTGCTGGATTCCCTCTGCCTTTGGATAAACATCTTCTTCCTAATCCTGCTCACTTCACCTTGTCGGCCAATAAAGATGTCATTGTTCTAGCATCTTTCTCTCTAAGAACTGAGGATGCTTTGAAAAGTAACATTTTATAAATTCTCCATGTCTCTGAGAAATGAAAGGTAATCACTTCTGTGTTGCATAAAGGGATAAGCTAGAGTGGAAAGGTTAGGGAAAGAACTAGATGCAGGATTCAGGTTTTTTCCTTAACAGAGGCTCACTGCATCAGTAAAACACTGCCTAAGTCCCTCTCCCCTATGGCAGTGCTTTTTAAACCGTGTTCCTCAGAACTCTAGCATCTCAGAGGGACCTCAAGGGTACGGAGGGAGGTTGGGGAGGACTGGGCATAAGGCCTCCCCTTGAACCAAAGGAACTCTACTTAGTTGTAGACACAAAGTCTTGCTATGTTGCCCAGGCTGTTCTTGAGCTCCTGGCCTCAGGCCATCCTCCTACCTCAGTCTCCCAAAGTCCTGGGATTACAGACGTGAGCCACCACTCTCAGCCAGAAAAAAAATGTGAAATAGGCTTACAGAATAAAATGCAGACTGTTCAGCATAACCTTTGCAGACATTGACAAGCAGCTGACCACGCTAGCCTGATAGCCCATAGTTTCCCATCTCACATTTGGGCTGTGGTCACCGTAACTACTTGCACACGATGCATTCTGTGCTGTTCCCACTGCCTGGAATATGCCTTTCAAACGTGACCCCTTTCTAACTTACAAACATTTCCACCTCCCCGTACTCAGCCTGCTCATTTTTCAAGACCCAGTTCCAGTGTCAGGCTCTCTCTGTTCACTTTGCCCCCAGGAGTTTGCACATGCCTCTAGGAATACCCCTTTGTTCTGCATTTATCTATTGAAGGCTCCCCCGTCCCTCCCACCTCCATCTCCGTACGAAACTGACTCAAGAACTGGCTTCTGTGTCCTCACTCCCTAGCACAGAGCCTGCAGAGTTGTCCTCACTGTATGTTTGTTAATTGAAAACTGAACTTAATGAAGCCAGAATTTAGAATCCAAAAGTTATTCCACATAATTTATGTTGTAAAGTGCCCAAACAAAGATGTTTTAAATGAATCAGCTTGATGCTATGTGTTTTATGATTTCCAGTATCTTCATCAAATTAATTCAGTGACTCAATCTAACAAGTTCATCCTCAGACCATAGAATTAATCTGTGGGGTGTCTTCTGTTTCTTTATTATTTAAAGGATTAATGGTAACCCTTTTTATCTTTTGTGTCTGTTGAACCTTAGAAAAAAGTTATTTTAACATCACTAAAGAAATGAAAGTCACTATATTTCATAAGTTTAGCCTGTGATCTTTATCAGCATAGTGATATATGCTTGTAGCTGAGTTTACATCAAAAATTATTCTTGGGGCCTTCTTGAATGAATTATGGCAGAGAGAGAGAGTCTAGAAGTAGATAAGGTTTTTGATTTCTGCAATATATTTCCTTTTCATGTTTTATCTCTGGTAACACAAGTGTCTTGCCGAAGACTGGAACGTGTGACCAACTGGAATAATTTAGTTGTGAAAACAGAGCAGATGTGTTATTAAACAGCTTTCTTTACAAAAAGACATTAAGTGTAGGGAGGATAATGAAGTTGTCCGCAGTCTTACTTGAGACATGTGTGTCAGAATTTTGAACAGAAAAGAAATGGTTTTTAAAACCTTCGGCTGTGGCCAGTGTGCAGTGTTTATGGAGAAAGCCGCTGTCAAACCATTAATTTGGCCGTCATAAAGCATAGAACTCAAGTTTCATTGATGCCATATCCAAAAAGTGTGTGAATAGCTGACTTGGCAAAGAGACTGAGCATTTGAGGGGCTGCATGGAAATACATAATTACACATATTGCGGGACCGGAGAGACCCAGGCTCAGAAGCAGAGCTTCGTAAACAGCAGTTCTGTGGCTCTCTTTCCATTCCTGTCGACTTCTGCCTCTTAGGCTAGGGTCTCAGAGGAAAGATTTATTGCTCTGTCCCTGTGAGTGTTTAAGGACTTGAACTTAATGACTAAATAGATACATGCCTAAAAAATTGTACATGTAAATTTGGATTCTTAAAAGAGTTATTTGAGAAAATCTGTGTATCACAAGCCTTGAGAAATTAAGAATAAATCCTGCCTTTCTAGATTTAAGGAGAAAAAAATCATGCTGCCATTATTGAAATTAGTGATTCCCTCTGTCAGATTTTGATATTTTGAAAGATGTCATAAGCCCCTAAAAGGTGAATTGGTTTTCATTTATTATAATGGGTCAAGGATCTATACAACACGTACAAGAGGAGAATGTTTCCACATCAGAAACTACCATGTTTAAATTTTCTTAGGGAAATAATTTTCCATCCTTATATACATCTAGATACAGGCTTTTTTTTTTTTTTTTTTTTTAAATGAGACAGGGTCTCACTATGTTGCCCAGGCTGGACTCAAACTCCTGGGCTCAAGCGATCCTCCCGCCTCAACCCACCGAGTAGCTGGGAATACAGGCATGCTCCACCATGTCTGGTTCTAGACACAGGCTTCGAATGCTCTTTTCAAGCACTAGCCTCACATTCCTACCCTGAAACAAAAGCAAGGGACCTTTCTGTGAAGCTGGTACCCATCAGAGACACTCAGGCTGTGTTTCAGAACCGGACTCAGCCATGTCAGATCTGGTTTCATCATAAGAAGGTTGTGCAGGTTTAGAGTCTTTAAAGGAAGCAGCCTATCATTAAGAAATCAGATTTAAACCTTAATAAAGTAGCTGTCATCTTTATAGCTGAAAAGAGCGCTGTATCTCAATTAAGTATATAGATCATATAAAATCTTAAGGAAGCAACATAATAGAGGTAACCTGATTACATTCTCTTGGAATAGTATAATTCAACGGAAATCTGATTCTGTTCATGCTGGTTATGTTAGGGGATTTCTTGTTTTGTTTTGTTTTGCTTTTTGTCCAAAACACCATTTGGATGCAAGATAGGAACTCTTTGGGGTTAAGAGTTAACCACAACTGCAGGAGACTGGTAAACCCTAGTGACTGGAACCTGCTGGATATTTGAGATGAGATTCAGTTAAGGCTATGAGTTAAATGAGCTGGGCTTATTTGTGACCTACCACTTAAATGAATCTTTCTTTTCATAAGTACTTGACAAGATCTGTAAAGTAGTGTATTTAATTTACTAATTAAATTAAAGCTACTGAATAATGATTTGTCCACATTGATTTAGCTTAAATAGAAAAGATCAGCATTGTTGTGATCTTCAGCAACCTTAATGGCCAAGCCAGTTAGACACAAAGGCCTCTTGTGTTTTATAGGTCAGAAGGACATAGGTAAGCCCAGGCTGTAATTGAATTGCCTGCACTGCACCCTGCAGTCGCAGATTTCCTTTGCCTTCCTGTTCCATTGTTGCACTGGGGCTTAAGAGAATGTTAACGCGGTAATAGGCACAGGGCCTTCCCCATTATACGTCTTGCTATCGAGCGGTTCTGCATGACTAGTTAAAGAAGATGGCAAGAAGATTAATGAAAGCAAGGCTAATACAGAAGGGGGTACTTTTGCAAGACTTCTACCGAGGAGATATTAGAGCTGAACCAGAGCTTGGCTTTTTCTTTATCCTGTGACCTTTGAACCTGCCTTACTGTTGAGAGCTGCCAGGGAAGTCGACATTTTGATTGATGTTGGTACACGAGTCAGTCTTTCCCGTTGAATTCCACATCTGCACGAAAATAGCTTTTCCAGCAGAATTCATACTGGCTAGAAGTGATAGCCAAATTGATGGCTGAAATGCTTTTATGTAGTTTTCATTTAAACTCAGGGTATTTGATGGTTTAATTCAGTATCCAGTTTTCCTAGATTACACATATTCACTTACATGTTTTTAATGGGTTCATCAACCCATAGTGAAAGACCAGTATTAAGAATGTTCATAGGTTTGCAAACAGCTCCAAACAGGCTTTATGAAGAGTAAAAGCAGTCAGTCATCAAACAAACCCTGAGGGCTCAGGGAAACTGACTTCAAGGTTTATGTAAACAAAGCAAAGCTGTTTTTTGGAAAGCTATAGATGGGCTGGTCTGAAATCTCACCTCTGCATCCCACCTTAGCCCCAGCTCAGAGGCTGTCTTGATCCACCCAGATGCTGGGTTCCCTAAACTGGCACTCCAGCTGCGAGGGATTGTCATGGGCCACTTGTAAGACAGCCTTGTGAAGATACAAACTTCTTCACATGTTCTCACTGATTTTGTTACTTGTTTATAGAGCTGCAGGCCTCACATGTATTTGTGTGGCAGAA
Organism: Rhinopithecus bieti; assembly: GCF_001698545.2. Taxonomy (NCBI): domain Eukaryota; kingdom Metazoa; phylum Chordata; class Mammalia; order Primates; family Cercopithecidae; genus Rhinopithecus; species Rhinopithecus bieti. The sequence continues at coordinate 1,539,934 of NW_016806112.1, forward strand.
TGTGCCAGTATGTGCATCCTCTACCCCCACCCCACCCCCAACAAAGAAGAGCAGGGAGACTGTGGCGGAAGGATTCATGCTTGTTACTAAAATCACCCTGGGCACACCCCAGCCTATCCATCGGATCCTCGCCACCTGATTTCTTTCCCCCTATTTGACATGGGTAGTTCTAGCAGAGAACACACGGGTGTGTGCTCTCGCTCGCTCACTCATACTCTCTCTCTCTCTCATGTGATAGGCATTCTAGTTCCTAAGGGAGGAGATAACCAGGAATTTTGTCATATTCTTGAGATGCTCTCACAAAATGTGTGAAAGAAGAATGAGGATGACTTTAATTACCTTTGGATGAAAGAGCTACAGCCCCAAGGTGGCCCGGCTGGTGCACTGAGGGCCCAGTAGGTGAGGCACCTGCAGTTATACCCCAGTATAACTGGAGCTGCAGCCCAGGAAGGCTATAGCCCTTCCTCAGGCTCTGTCCACTCCCAGGAGATCCAGGTACTCCAGACATTAGGTGGACAAGTTATGTGGTGTTTTTATTCTCTAACAAGGACTTATTTCGTAAGTTCCAGATCAAATACAGTAAGTACTGCCTGATTACAGAACACAACGGACTCTCACATATTAATGCCCCAGTTATTGAATTGCCTTTTCATAAGAGTACTCTGGAGCACAATCAGGAGCAGGCAGTGCCTCATCCTTTTAACAGATATGTTTCCTAGCCCTATTAAAAGGGGTCTTCATCTATCCTGTCAAAGGAAGTCTGCTGGGGTTTTTTAGTTTAATTACACTATCCAATTAAAACTCCTTGCTGCATTTGGATGCGCCTCTCCTTGGGCCTGAGTGGATATGACATTTACAAGGCTCGCCTTTCAAGCAGACAATAGTGTGATTGATGAGGTGCACATTCAATGAAGGAGGCGAGTGCCTGTGGAAGTGCTGCTTAGTGCATTTTGATTTATTTCTCATCTCCTTCCAAAACAAGGGAGTGCCGGGGAGATGGGTTTAGGCAACCGAGGGGACCACCGCAATTTTTCCAAGTGTGTGGGAGGGAAAGACTTTAGAGTGCACCACAGGATAAAGATGGAGAAAAACCGTAAGCAGACAGCCAGCTTGCGTCATCTGATGTTGAACTGTCGTCTTAGGTTCTCTGACCCAGTTTGGTTTCCAGTAACCTCAAGCTGCAATCTGCTGTTAAACACGCAAATCACTGTGCTTTCAGGGAACAGTTTGCCGGAGTTGGATAGCATTGGCCAGGCCTCTGAGAACTCAGCCAAGCCAACGTGTGTCCCATTGACTGACGTGGTTATCATGAGCTGACATCTGACTTGTGCACTAGGCATGCCTATTTATTTACGCTCCCTGCATCCTCCAGAAATCCAGCAGCTTCTGTCCAGTCATCACCAGTGCTTGATGACTTTCTCTAATTCTGCCTAGGCACAGTGAGCGTTGAAAAGTGCCTCTGGAATTTGGAATCAGCCTAGAGCAAGTGTGGCTCTTCAAAAAGGGGTATGGGGGCACAGTGGAGAACTTCTCACAGTTGTAGGACAAGGGAAACCCAACATCTTACTCTTAAACTATTGCTACTTACCCTCAGCGTATGATAGATGGTACCAACGTGCTTGCCTGTAGTTCCTAGAAGAAAAGGTGTTTTGATACAGTGGGCCCTGGAAGGGTCAACACTCTGAATGTAGGAGTCAGAGGATTCTACTGTGGCCCCGGACAGTTGATAAGAAGAGCACATCTCCCGTGTCTGTCATCAGGCACTCGAGTTGCTCGTAGGGGATGTTATGGGTATGTTTACAGAATGTGTAAGAATGTCTACGAGGAAAATTGGTTGGTGCTGAGATACTCAGTGAGTTTTCTTACATTCTCTGTAAATTTTCTTCATTTTTCCCTCGGATGTATTAATAAACAAGAAAGAAAATTTGCTTGTGTTGATTGGAATATTGATGTTTGTTAGAGTAGAAAACATTTTGAGGGTACCACCTTTTGTTTTCCTCCTGGGAGAAGCCTCCTTTTTGCTATTAAGTTTTCACTTAATTGTTGACTTGGGCTTTATGGACCCATCGTAACAAAACAATTGCTTAGGTAAAATGAACAATTTGTGTATATTTGCGTTTTCCTAGATTTTGATTACCATTTTCTCAAGTTCATTCTTTCTTGATTTTAATATCAGAAGAGATCCTAATTGAGAAGAGGGTAAGGGCAGGGGCTGTTCCCTACTGAAAAATTCTGTGTGAAAGATTTCTCAGCTGGATAAATGATGGGGATAATCTGTTTTCCCTTGCCTCCTGCCAAGCTCCAAATTGTGTTTTCATAATAAATAAATGGAGAGCTTAGATTTTAAGTTATTCTCTTAGACATGGAAAAAGTAAGCCATAGTTTCATGAAAATCAAAATGTGTATTGCTTACAAGACTCCATATGCAACTTCCAACACATGGTAACTGCTACCAGATTAGCCTTTCTATCATAAGTGATTAGAAAACCGAACAAAATATAAAAAACCGCTTTTGGACATTAGAAAATGTGCAGTTCAGGACTGTGATCCCTGAGAGAAAGGTAACAAAAGAGGTGAAACTGATGATCACCTCAGCTTTTCTCCAGAGTTTTGCAGGAAGAGAGACCCCAAGGAAAGTATGACAGTCTCACTGAGCTGGAAGACAGAGATAAGAGGTGGAGGAGGCTAAATCAACTGAAATTTGCAGTGTAGAGTATGGAAGGAAGAAAGGGCTCTAGAAAGAGCCCCTTGAATCTTTCACTGTGTACTAAACTATGCATGTCTGCAGTGGGACCTTGCAAGGCTGGGCACGCAACTACTGGGGAACTATAAACTAGAGTTCTGGCTAACCAGAGTGCAGCATCCAGGACATTTAATAGTGATTCCAGGAAGGCCGTATCTTAGGAATAGGACTAAATTAGCCATAGACTAAAGACTGCTCTAATCCTTGCCAAAACCTTAAAAGGAATCTTGAAAGGATCAAACGGATCCACAAATAAATTAGCTTCTACCAGAACAAAGCCCAGTACTCTAAAGGACAGCACAATGCAGACACCTACAGTGTAATATTGATAGTGTCCAACATTCACTTAAAAATTACTAGACATGCAAAGAAGCAGAAAACTGTGTCTCATAACCAAGGAAACAATCAATAAAAATAGAACCAGAAGAGTCAGAGGTGATAGAATTCACAGAGAAGTGCCTTAAAATCGCTATTATAAATATGTTCAGGGACTTAAAGAAGAACTCAAAAAGAAGAAAATTAAAACTGAAAAGAACCAAATGAAAATTCTAGAGCTGAGAAATACAATACCTGAATCAAAAAATTCATTAAATGGGCCAGGCACAGTGGCTCATGCCTATAATCCCAGCACTTTGGGAGGCAGAGGTGGGTAGATCACCTGAGGTTAGGAGTTTGAGACCAGCCTGGCCAACATGGTGAAACCCTGTCTCAACTAAAAATGCAAAAATTAGCCAGGCCTGGTGGCACATGCCTGTAATCCCAGCTACTCATGAGGCTGAGGCAGGAGAATCGCTTGAACCCAGGAGGCAGAGATTGCAGTGAGCCAAGATCACACCACTGTACTCCAGCCTGGACAGCAGAGTGAGACTATGTCTCAAAAAAAAAAAAAAAAAATTCAATAAATAAAGAATTTAACTAAACCCAACCTGCAGAGAGAGGCCAAAGCATGCATCAAAACTGTTCAGCTGGTCCCCACCCACATCAGCCAAGTCCTCAGACATGTGGGCAAAAATAAATGATTGCTACTTTTGGAATAGCCATCACAATAGCCCATATGCTGGGCTGTCAAGCAAGTCTCAACAAATTTTGAAGAACTNAAAAAAAATTCACTGAATGGGAGCATATTAGGATGATGATGAAAAAAGATCAGTGCATTACTTATCTATTGCCACAAAACAAATTGCCCCAAAACATAGGGGCTTAAAACAGCAATAACATTTACTGTCTTACAGTTTGGTGGGTCAGGTATCCCACAGCTTAACTGAGTCCTCTGGCTTGGGGTCTCTCAAAAGGCTGCAATCAAGATGTCAGCTGGGACTGCAGTCATCTCAGGATTTCATTCGGACAAGGTCTTCCAAGCTCACTGAGTGGTTGCTGGCAGAGTTTACTTCCTTGGGAACACCCTCAGTTCTCCAAAGAGAAGCTTACATGATGGAGCTGGCTTCATCAAAGTAATCAAGAGTGAGAGAGTGCTAGCAAGGAATAAGTTACAGTTTTCTATAACTTATTCTCAGAAGTGACATCCCAACACTTCTGCTGTATTATTCATTAGAAGCAAGTCACTAGGTCCAGTCCACAAACAAGACAAGGGCATTACACAAGGGCGTGAAAAGCAGAAGGTAGGATCATTAGGAGCCATTTCAGAATCTGCCACAGTGCACTCTGTGACAGAACAATAGAAACAACTATTCAAGGCACAGAGAAAAAATGGATGAAGAGATGAGAGCCTTTGGAGTCATAGCAAGTGTTCTAACATATATGCAATTGTAGTCCTGGTGATGGAGGGGAAAAACTATTCCAGATTTGATTAAAAATATCAAACCAGCAATCTTGGAAGCCCAGTGAAAGCTAAGCATGATAAATTTAAAGAAAACTACACCAAGGCACATTATAATCAAACTGCTAAGAACCAGTGATAAAGACAAAAATCTTAAAAGCAGCAGAAGAAAGAAGACATATTACATAGAGAAACCAAGATAAGAATGGTTGCTGACTTCTCATTAGAAATAATGCAATCCAGAAGACAATAGAATGACACCTCTAAAGTGCTAAAAGAAAAAAGTCTGTCAACTTAGAATCCTATGTTCAGTGAAAATATCCTTCAGAAAGGAAGGTGAAATAATGGCATTTCAGGCAATCAAAATTTGAAGTAATTTGTTGCCACTAAACCTTACACTGTGAGAAGTGAAGGTCTGGAGGGGAAAAATACCAGAAGGAAACCCAAATCTGCACAGAGAACTAAGTACACTCAAAGTATCAGTTACCAATGATATGGGATGAACCAAGAAAAAGGAAAGGAGCGAGAGAGACCTTTTCCAGCAGGAATTGGCAAACTGTGGCCCACTGGCCAAATCTAGCCCACCACCTGTTTTTGTATTGCCTATCAGGCAAGAATAGATTTTACAAATAAACATTTGCATTGATGTGATGATAGAGAACACTAATTTTGGATCCCATTTAGGTGAAATGTTATTCCCTCAACCAAAGGAAAAAAAAAAAAAAAAAAAAAAAACTACTTATTAGTAGATCTGTATTACCCAAAAATGTATTTGATGATTAAATTTTGAATTTTGTCAATACAAAATGTGGAATTTTTTTTTCTCTTTTCTTATGTATCTACAAAGTACCCTCAATTTTATCTCTTGGTCCATAAAACCTAAAGTATTTACTATCTGGCCCTTTATAGGAAAAGTTTGCTTGTCTGAGAGTGAAGGTGAAAAGGGAAGCAAGGGGAACCTCCCCCATCAGACAGTGTTCCAAGTCCTTTGTACGCATTACTTAATTCTTGCAACTCTGTGAGGTTGTATCTACACTTGTTACATCTTTCTAAGATTGTTGGACTTCCTCTTAGGATTATGTAGTCCTAACAACAACTTGTGAGACAGATAATATTCCCATTTTATCAGTGAGTTAACCGGGGCTCAAAGAAGCTACATCACTTGTCCAAAGTTATCTGTAAATGGAACAGAGGTCCACAGTCTTCCCTCTGCCCCTGACACAAAGCCAAGGCACTTAAACGTCTGTGTTTTCTTATTTTTTTTTGTTTGTTTGTTTTTTGAGGGGTTTTTTTTGTTGTTGTTATTGTTGTTAATAGAGATGGGGGTCTACCTATGTTGACCAGGCTGGCCTTGAACTCCTAGCCTCAAGCAATTCTCTCATCTTGGCCTCCCAAATTGCTGGGATTACAAGCATGAGCCACTGTACCCAGCCAACATCTGTGCTTTCTTGAAGGAAGAATAACCCTAGCCCTGACTCAGAGTGTATAAAGTCTTATTTTTTAAACAAATTTCATCTTTGCTAGGTTATCTGGTTTCTCTTCCTAAAGGATATAAAATGCAGAATATTAAAAGAGGGGAAAGAGAATGACAGAACTTAAATAATAAAGACAGTGGGAAGTGAAAGCTAACAAGAGTTGACCAAAATAAAACTAAACAAAAACTATTAAAGAGCATTCCAAAAACTCAGTAAACATTGTAGTATGGAGCAATTTTGTACAGTGGCTCATGCCTGTAATCCCAATTTTGTGACACAACACAGAGCCTTTTGCAACCCTGGGAGAATCATCATGTTCAGTACTTAGAAGAAAGTGATAAAACAGTATTTTTTATACTCTAATGCAGAAGGAAGGTGTGTAATATGGAATTTGAATGCTTAAAATGGAAAAAGGCTTTTTGCACAAAGGTTACCCTAGCTCTCCACTCCAATGATTCTGGATAGATGAGGTTTCATTTGTAGTAATTTAGCCTCCCATAGAGTACTTGCAAACTCAAGCTTGTCATAGACTTTAAGTCCTTCCAAGGAGGAAATTTCCAGATGTAGAACTTGTTTCTTATCTACTTCTCTAAGAGCTGAAGAATAAACCTCAACCAATAATTGGTTATTGAAACGCCATGTGGTATTTTACTAGAACAGCTTACACATGAATTGAAGTGTCAAAAGGCCCTCATTAGCCATTGTTCTTTATTTATTTCCTGAAGTACACGGAAGCATTTCTGCTGCATTCAGAAGTAGGGTACTTGTCTCAAGGAATAGCATTTGTTTAATTATTCGAATTGCAGGCTGAACCAGCTGTTTGTTTCATGGAACATTATTATAACTTGAAAGAACAACTGACAAACTATGGTTATTCAAATGAATATTGGGCAGACCTTTTCTTGAAAATGAAGGAAGTCCGTCTAGCACTTCAAGGAGAACAAGTGATAGTATTTATTGCCAATGATGAAGTTCAAACTTTCAGGTGAAAATTAGAGTTTTGGAAAATTTCCATCACTGAGCTTGGCTTCTCATTGCTTAAAGACTTCCGATATCAGTGGTGATATTAATGAATGTGATTTTTTTTCAATATTGTAAAATGAAATATACCAACATTTGGAAGATCAGCATCACTCAGTCAATATTTTCCAGACTACTGCATGATGTTACAAAATCAGGCAAGGGGAAAGATTCAAAATGTAAGACAGACCAATAGATTTTAATGTAACAGAATACAAAAAAGTTTATTAATGAGGTTTATATTCCACATTGCAACTAATCTTTAAGAAAATACCATTTATCAAGTTCAGTGTAGTATCAAAGAGGAATATTTACAAAGAAGAACATTAAAACATGCCTCACTTTTCCAAAAACATATCTGCGTGAGGCTGGCCTTTCTTCATTTACTTTAACCAAAACTATGTCACAGCAGATCAAATGCAGAATCAGATTGGATAATCCAGCTGTTTTCTGTTCAACCAAATGTTAAAGAGATTTCAAAAACATAAAATAGGCTGGTACGGTGGCTCATGCCTGTAATCCCAACACTTTGAGAGGCCGAGGCAGATGGATCATCTGAGGTCAGGAGTATAAGACCAGCCTGGCCAACATGGTGAAACTCCATCTCTACTAAAAATACAAAAATTAGCCAGGCCTGGTGGTGCACCGCTGTAGCCCAGCTACTCAGAAGGCTGAGGCAGGAGAATTGCTTGAACCCAGGAGGTGGAGGTTGCAGTGAGTCAGGATCATGCCACTGCACTCTGGGCAACAAAGTGAGACTCTGTCTCAGGAAAAATAAAAAAATAATAATAGGCCGGGCGCGGTGGCTCAAGCCTGTAATCCCAGAACTTTGGGAGGCCGAGACGGGCGGATCACAAGGTCAGGAGATCGAGACCATCCTGGCTAACCCGGTGAAACCCCGTCTCTACTAAAAAATACAAAAAACTAGCCGGGCGAGGTGGCGGGCGCCTGTAGTCCCAGCTACTCGGGAGGCTGAGGCAGGAGAATGGCGTAAACCCGGGAGGTAGAGCTTGCAGTGAGCTGAGATCCGGCCACTGCACTCTAGCCTGGGCGACAGAGCGAGACTCCATCTCAAAAAAATAATCATCATCATCATCTCACTCTTATTTAACTTTGGGGAAATGTAAGGGTTTTCCATTTTAAAATATGTTAATTTGTAATGGGTTTATTATTTTAATGAATTAATATATATTTTTTAATTTCTCGGTTTTAATTTCATTTATTTTCTTTTTGTTTGTTTGTTTTTTTGTTTGTTTTTGAGACAGAGTCTCGCTCTGTTACCCAGGCTGGAGTACAGTGACCAGTGACATGATTTTGCCTTAACTGCAACCTCCACTTCCCAGGTTCAAAATTCTCATGCCTCAGCCTCCCAGCCCAGCCTCAGGCACACACCACTATACCCAGCTAGTTTTTGTGTTTTTAGTAGAGACATGGTTTCTCCATGTTGGCCAGGCTGGTCTCAAACTCTTGGCCTCCCAAAGTGCTGGGATTACAGGTGTGAGCCACTGCACCTGGCCAAAATTCTAACACAATAAATGTTGATAGGTATAATCCACATAAGCTTTTTGGACTCCTTAGTAGTGTTTAAGAGTATAAAGGGCTCTGAGACCAAAAAGTTGAGAACTGCGGATCTAGGGTCTTGAAAATCATCTTATGAAGCTTGAACTTAATTCTGAGGGATGATAGGAAAAGAAGCACTGCAGAGTTTTAAGTAGGGGGAGCCAGATGGTATATTTTAAAAGGATGACTCCTGGCCAGGCGCGGTGGCTCACGCCTGTAATCCCAGCACTTTGGGAGGCCGAGGCGTGCAGATCACTTGAGACCAGGAGTTCGAGACCAGCCTGGCCAACATGGCAAAAGCCCATCTCTACTAAAATTTCAAAAATTAGCTGGGTGTGGTGGCGCATGCCTGTAATCCCAGCTACTTGGGAGGCTGAGGTGGGAGGATCATTCAAACTCAGAAGGCGGAGATTGCAGTGAGCCCAGATCACAACCACTGCACTCCAGCCTGGGCAACAGAGCAAGACTCTGTCTCAACAGAAAAATGGGCTGGGTGCGGCGGCTCATACCTGTAATCCCAGCGCTTAAGGAGGCCAAGGCAGGTGGATCACCCAAGGTCAGGAGTCCGAGACCAGCCTGACCAACATGGCGAAACCCCGTCTCTACTAAAAATACAAAAATTAGCCTGGCGTGGTGGCAGCCGCCTGTAATTCCAGCTACTCAGGAGGCTGAGGCAGGAGAATGGCTTGAACTTGGGAGGTGGAGGTTGCAGTGAGCCGAGATCGCGCCACTGTACACTAGCCTGGGTGACAGCGAGACTCCGTCTCAAAAAAAACAACTGTGAGTAGATGTTTGAATCTGCAGAAGACATGATCAAAAGAAGGAAAACCAGAGAAAAAGCAATGGATGATCAGGACCTGGGTGAGGGCTGTGGTGCCAGGATAGAGAGGGACGGAAGATAAACATGTGAAAACTAGGAGACCAAATGCCCGGTATTTGGTGCATGGTGAAGCCTCCAGTTGTGCCACCACAACTGCCAACTTAAGGGGAGATGCTAATGTCGGTTCTGGACATGCTGCACTGCGGGACATGTGGAGGTGGCAGCTGTACCCACTGGTCGGCTCTGAAACTCTGGAGAAAGGTATAGGCCACATAGCTGCTTCAGCATCACCAGCATGTGAGTAGTAACTAAAACCCAAGGACAAACCCGACACAGGAAAAACGCAGAGTTAGAGAAGGTGCGGATCGAGGATAGAACTCAGGAAGACCGTTGCTTAGGGACAGGTGGAGGTCCGGAAGATCACAAAGGAAGTGTGAGAAACAGATGACTGGAGACATGGACGGAAGAATCAGGTGACCGTGCCTCCAGGGAAGCCAGGACTTTAAGAAGTGTCAGAAACAGCTGAGAAATCTCTACTGGATCTCTCGACATTTGAGGGCATAGTGACCTTAGCAAGGGTGTTTTGAATACATGAGAGGAAGGAGGAAAATCACATTGCCATGGGAGTTTTTATAATTAGAGATTTAATTATGTCTATAGGAAGGAGCGAGAGAGAGAGAGTTTGAGAATCCAGGCAGAAATGTAAGTAGGTCAGGCATAGCCCCTGCTCTAGAGGTCAAAGAGGTCATTATTATAGTTGCCCAGACCGCTGCCCCCGCAGGGGGGGCTTGGAAAGGAGCACCCACTTTTGCCGGTTGAATTACCTTGAGCTGAAGCTCCCTGCAGGCAGCTCAGAACTGTTGCTTACAGTGGAGACCCAACCAGGAGGGAGTTTTCAGCCCAGACAACCCCAGTCCAGCATTTCCTACTAGGACCTACAGAAAGATACAGCTTTGCCTAAAACAATGTGTGTGTTCCTATCAGTTTCCCCCAAGAAATCCAATGAGAATGTTCCCCTCCCAGGCCAGAGGGCCCAGAAGATATCAGACCTTGGAAACTCAGTTTTCAAAAATTATCCTTGCCTGATGTAAAGGAATTAAGAAAGAATCCAAAGCCTCAAAGCTGTTCTTTGTAGCCTTATTTATAGTACTGGCAATTTTGTAAGTGACCCGGAAGCCCAACAGAGATAGCAGCGTGACCTGTAGCTCGCATCTACTGGTTGGAATAAAATGCAGCCCATTGAAAAGGGTGGTTATAGAAATTGTTGCAAGAGGGAAAGGGGTATGGTAAAATGTTAACTTAAAAAAACTAAGCTGAATTTCTAGTATACAATCTGATTACAACTGTGAAAAACAACAGGCGAAAATGGTTAGGAAAGAGACCGTGAATGTCATTGTGCTGGTGTTGGGATTTTGGGATGGGGTGTGGAGGTTTTCCTCTGTCTTCTAAATTTCTAATATTTTTAATAAGGAAAAGAAGTGGTTTATTTTTATTTTTTTGGCAAGTGGTGAAACCTGGGGGTTTAGACAAAGGTGGGCTGCAGGCTCATTCTGGCAGCTCCAGCTCTGACCCATCATGGCCAGCCACAGTCAGTACTGGCAGGTTGTGTTAGAAGAGACCCTCCCTTGAGACTTTTCCTAAGGCAAATGGAAAGTAAAAAATTGATAGCCAGGCATGGTGACGGGTACCTGTAATCCCAGCTACTCAGGAGGCTGAGGCAGGAGAATCGCTTGAACCCAGGAGGCGGAGGTTGCAGTGAGCCGAGATCTCGCCACTGCACTCCAGCCTGGGCGACAGAGTGAGACTCCATCTCAGAAAAAAAAAAAAAAAAAAAAAGTAAAAACTGAAAATCAAAAAAAGACTCTCCTTTCAGTTGATTTGCAGTGGCAGTCTGGAAGCACCTCTTTTAGCAGAGTTGTGAGTGCTATTCCTATATGTTTAAGCCATCCCATCTCATGACCACAGCAACCTCTCCAACATGGCCACACCCCTGAATTGGCCAGAAGAACCTGTTTTTTCAGCACAGCCTCCTGTTTTAGTTGGAATCCGTAATACAGAAGATGAACTGCAGTGCAAAAGCTTGAAGTCTCCACTTCTGACATTTGTGCCACTAATTAGTTTCTGCTTGGTATTAAATTCCATCTTCTCTGTCTTACTTTGAAAAAGCTTACATAAGTGTAAATACAGTTCTACATATCCAGATTTTCATTTCAATACTCAGGAGTGGAGGTACAGTTTCAGTATCTGCCCTGAGCATGTGACCAGTGCTTAGATGCCACATTTATACCCTCTTATATTGCATTTTATTTATATAGCACTGTAAAAGCAAATCTGCTCAAAGGAGGCTCAATTAAAAATGAAATCTTCAAAGTAATGGGCATTTTATCATCAAATATCAGTTCCATCATAGTTAAATGAATTACCACCTCCATCCATTGAGTCCCTGCTACATGCAGGTATGTATGTGACGTAGAAGAGATCACTGACAGATGCTGTCCCCTCCTTTACAGCCAGGCAAACCTTGGAAGGAACAGTGCCTTGCCAAGGTCCCACAGCTGAAACATGGCAGAGCTAGGGTTTCATCCTAAGTCTAACGTCAGGAATTATGCTTTTTTCCCCTGTATCTCAGACTTTTGTTAAACCTTAATTTAAACAGAATTTAACAATTAATGCAAAATAATTTGAGCTAATTTGAATATTAAACTTTGCATTTTTTTCAAGTCATACTAATATATAACTTTTTCTCATCTGATTTTTTTTTTTTTTTTTTTTTTTTTTGAGATAGAGTCTCACTCTGTCGCCCAGGCTGGAGTGCTGTGGTGCAATCTCGGCTCACCAAGCTCTGCCTCCCAGGTTAAAGCAATTCTCATGCCTCAGCCTCCTGAGTAGCTGGGATTCTGGGTGCTTGCCTCCATGCCCAGCTAATTTTTGTATTTTTAGTAGAGACAGAGTTTCACAATGTTGGCAAAGCTGGTCTCGAACTCCTGACCTCAGGTGATCCATCCACGTCAGCCTCCCAAAGTGCTGGGATTACAGGCTTGAGCCGCTGCACCCAGCATCTCAGCTATTTTTTACAAAGCTTGCTCCTATGACTTAACGCTGTTCCTATGAAAACTGCTGGTGGTCTTAGAATTTTTTTTTTTTTTTTTTTTTTTTTTTTTTT
>NW_016806112.1:1552720-1584629 GCF_001698545.2 Rhinopithecus bieti
TCTGAGAAGGAGTCTCGCTCTGTCGCCCAGGCTGGAGTGCAGTGGCCGGATCTCAGCTCACTGCAAGCTCTACCTCCCGGGTTTATGCCATTCTCCTGCCTCAGCCTCCCGAGTAGCTGGGACTACAGGCGCCCGCCACCTCACCCGGCTAGTTTTTTGCATTTCTTTTTTTTTTTTAGTAGAGACGGGGTTTCACTGTGTTAGCCAGGATGGTCTCGATCTCCTGACCTCATGATCCACTTGTCTCGGCCTCCCGAAGTGCTGGGATTACAGGCTTGAGCCACCGCGCCCGGCCGGTCTTAGAATTTTCAAGGGTAACTTGCCCAACTCTGATTCCCTCTAATGCCCCAGGACAGATGCCTGGTGGGCTGCAGCTGACGAGGTCATTGGCCCCCTGTTCCTCTTCTACCTGAGATGAGCCATGAGGTGTCTGAGGCTGACCATATCTGATAACAGGTGTTCTTCTCCTGTTCAGTCAGTGTTGAAGTTGTGGGCAGTTCCTTCTTCCCAGACACCTATGGTGGAAATTTACCATGTGGCATAAATTACTCATGTTTATTGACAGATTCGTTTCCAGCAAGAGGTCAGTGAACTTGTTACACTTTAATATATAGGTCTTGGTCTGGGTGAAGTTATGGAAGTGTGAATTCTGATTATTAGTGATTATTCTGTTGTGAAAGAGTCTCCCCATCCTGCCAACATTGCCTTCTCTGTAGTTCTCGCCTCCATTCCTTTTCAGTATCCTTTCTGCACCTGCCTAGCTCAAAACTGCACTCACTCCTACCTGGCTGACTATGGGAACTGCTTACCTCGCCTCCAGGCTCCAGGGAACCAGGTAGAACACCCTAAAACACAGTTTGCCCATTTCTTTCACTTGCCCTGCTTAAACCCCACTAGTGGCCCCCATCAGCTGGTGACTCCAGGTACTCTCAGCCCTTTGCGACTGCCCCCTCCCTCCCACCTGCCTGCCACGCATGACCCTGGTCTGCCCAGAGCTCCCGTGGAGACCCTGTATGTTTACCCATGCCATATCCTTGCCCTGTGGTATCTTCCTCTTTTTCATCCTTCTCCACCCTCACCTTTACCCAGCTGACTCCCTGCCCTCCTCCAAAACTGCCGAGGTGTCAGCCCCTCCCAAGAAACTGTCCCTGGTGACTATTCTCCCCCCCTGGCCAGGTGCTTCTGCCTTGGTGTCTCCACGGCAGCTCCCTATGTTTACCTTCTTCACGCTCATCATATTTGACTCTCAGTGTTCATTTCTCAGTCCTTTGCCCTAGCCCGTGCTCCTGGCAGAGCCCAGACTGAGGAAAACTGCCCTTCTGGCCGCCCAGCGAAACAGGGCTGCTAGTGAGGAGAACTCAGGGCAGAAACGCCCATGGAGTGAGTCCATCCCATGTCCTGTACCCCATCATGGCTGCTGATCTTAACCTGCACTCGCCCCTCATGGTTCCACTCATCACTCCTTGCAGAGAGCAAGAGGGGGCTGTCTGCTGTGGCTGTCCACCATGCCTCAGCCCAGTGATTAACTTTGCAGCTCTGTCATTGTTCAAGTCCAAACACAAATGCTCCACAGAGCGTTCTCTGCCCTCTGTTCCCCTCTCCCCATGGCGTGAGTGCTTTCACTGGAAAGGACAAACAGACTGGAGGCTTGAGGGAGAGTCGGGGGGTGTCGGGACTCTTCCTCCTCCCCACCTGCTTCACTCTTCCTCAGATGGGTGCTGGCATGAGCCCTGGGGATGGTCAGGGGACACACAGCCTCCACATGCAACCAGATACATTCAAAATTCAGAGGATGGGGGATCTGGGGTCACTTGGTTCAAATATGCAGCCTTTCAGGAGACTTGGCTTGGGATTTTTTTTTGTTTTTTTCACATGACTGTGCAGATGAACAGCAGGCCTCCCCTCTGTCAGCCCACAATTGACATGCTTCATAGGCACCATAGTCCCAAGGGGACAGCATCAGAGTGTCCTTTCTGAGGCTCCTAGGCCGTGCAGACTGCATACTACATGTGCTATGTATAGATTGGGCTCTGCTTAAAGTGCAGGAAACCTTTTTAACAGTGTCTCAGTTGCTCAGGCAAAACACGCTGTAGTGCTTTGAGGTTTGGTTCGGTTTTGTCAGTGACAAGCAGGAGCAGGTGGTGTGGATAGTCCATAAGCTGTCTTATCAAAGTGGTCAGTGAACCCCGAAGCTTTGGGTCTGCAGGTCTCCCTAAGACCTTCTGGTTCTTTGTAGCCCCAGGCCCTGGTGTCTGTCTGTTGTGGCCAGGTGTCAGCAGGAAGGCCTCCTGGAGGGGGTGTCTCTTTGTCCTTCACAGCCCTATGTCCTTTGTAGATGGCTCTGCTTGGTCACAGCATGGCCAACAAAGGTGCCTGCATTGTTCCTCCACACAGGAATGTCAGCAACAAGATTCTGATGTGGGGTAGATCCTGTGAATGTGAATATATACAGACGCACACACAGATGCCTCTGTGTAAGGTCCACCTCCTTATTAGCAACACAGAATTTATATCTTAACAGAGTGATTAGCTTCCAGTCAGGAATGCTAACATTTTAGTACCATGATTTAGAATCAGGCTAAATTTGTCAAATGTCTGAAAGTGAGGTTTTTCAGAAATTATTAGGTAATTTTTTCAATTTAGGATTTATAGTCACAATTAGTACATCATAATGATGTTTCCAGGATAAAATACCAGTGGCTCAACTTTTCTGGCCACAAATGTACAACATATATCAGTTTATTTTTGGAGATCTGAAAAATTAGCTACTGTAAATAAAGTCCCCAAGAAGATTTCTCCGGGAAAGAGGTGAACTTACAGTAATATGGGTGATATATTATTAATTAATAACTATGACCAGCCGCTGCTTCAATTAAAAGGACAACGGATGAGAAGGACTAATAGAAAGGATATGCTGAATTTTAATCTTACAGGCACTAAGGTCTGTTGAAAGACTAGGGAAGGTCGTTTCTGGGCATTTTGCAGGAGGCCTCCGTATTAGAGATGTCGCCTGCTGTTCCTTGGTCTGGGAAGGTTTACTGAGTACTAACTACGTGTCTCTCTTGGGCACTGTTCCTTTGCTTGCCAGTAATGGAAACCAACTTCAGTAGCTTAAGGAGAAAGAAGAATTTCTTGGAAGGCTACAGGGGTCTCCTAGAACCCAAGGATAACCCAAGTGCCGATAGGCCGGGGCAGTCTCCATGGGCCTGAGACTGGAAGTCCCAAAGCCCCTCATCTTATTCTGAGTCCTTGTGCCAGTTTAGACAGCCCAGCATCTGTGTCTCCATTTAGAAGAGGGAATCCAGTTGACCTGTCTAGACACAAAAGGACAGGCCCAGATAATGTAGCCATGGCTGCAGTTATGATAAGACAAGCAGGTTCCTTTGGAGAGCCACGGCACCATGTGGTAGGCCCACACAAGAAGTGCACCTAGAAGTGTGGTTATGAAGACTCACCCAAGAAGGCGCCAGCTGAGCTGAGCCACCAAGGATCAGTAGGTCTTTTCCATCCAGGTCAGTGAGAGAGGACATCCCAGGCTTGGGGAAGAACCTGTGGAGAGACTGGTGTCGCAGGTGGGAGTGTGCAGTGCCCTGGCAGCCTGTTTCCTGTCGGGGCAGCAGAGTGAGATGAGGCTAGACCAGGAAGCAGTCCCAGAAATGACAGTGTCATCCTGAAAGTGGTAGGACAGGGCCTGGAGAATGGGGACCTAGATCAGATTGATATTCAGAAGCTCTGCCCCCTGGAGTCGGTCGCTTTGTGAAGTGCCAGCTTTCCATGGCCCCGCCCTGCCCCCATCCTCCCAGAGCTGAGATGGCCTGAGGCCTTTGGGAGCAGCTTCCAAGCAAGGTCTAAGACTGGGATTCCCCCTCTCCAGGCAGGAGTCCCCACCCAGCAGGAGCCCAGGCTGTGGGAGCAGCCTCATAATAGTATGGCTATTGACCCTTCTCCTTCCTACTGCTCATTTATCTGACTTTAAGCACAGTTAGTTTATTTTTAGAGTAATAATGTGGAGTTAATTAGCCTTCTCCCTTAAAAACGCCACCTTTTCCGTGTAATTATCATATAGCAGCAGTTCCATAAAGCCTTCCTAACGTGGCATTCCCCTGAATGCATTCCAGAGTGGAATGGGACCTAACTGGCTGTTGAGTCTTTCTAAAATTTTTTCATTGTCCATTTTATACCCAGCCTGTAATGAGAAAATGAACTACTCCTGGAAAGACTAGGCGCTGCTCAGCCTCCACTTGCTCTCGCTCGAATTGGAATGATAGGGGAGAACACATGGAGACCCCCACCGTAGTTAACTCACCCTCAACACAGTTTTCTCTCTCTGCAGGTCACGCAATATTTAAACTCACATATCTAAGCAATCACGACTATAAACACCTCTACTTTGAATCGGACGCTGCTACCGTCAATGAAATTGTGCTCAAGGTAAGTGTTCCTTCTTGAACCAGAGACGGGGTAGGTGGGTCCAGCTTCTGTTCTGACTGTTTCGGGCATGGCCGCAGCCCCACCCACTCCGCAGCTCTATACAAGGCTCCCGGGCCCAGTTTGGCAGAGGAGGAGCGTCACGGCTTGCCAGCCACCTAGGGCTGAGTGCCTGTGCCAGGGGCCACACCAGCCCCAGATCAGCTGCTCTGCACCTGCTTCAGTCAAAGCAGGACCCTTTTCAGTTTCCTCCCAACCCCAATAACCCTGGCTCTTCCTGTATTTGTTTATTCCTTTTATGTACTGTTTATTTTCCTGCAACTGTTGTCAGGAGCTCCTTGAAGCTCCTAGAGCAGACTCTGAGGAAATTATTACTGTTTTGAAGATAGCTTAATTATGCTCAAGGTGATTTTAGCAACCTGTTCTAAACATACCTAACTTTCTGCTAGACTTGTATGTCACCATACCTTAACAGTATACTCACCGAGCACCTTCCGTGTGCCAGGCCAGGGCCTGGGATGCCACAGTGACAGATTCTGTCCCTGCCCCTGGAGAGCTTTTCCTCTACCAGAGGAAACAGGCATAAAACAGAAAATTACAAAGAGATTGTTAGTCTCAAAGGTGTGGGTGTGTCACAGTAAACTGACTTGGGGTGGAGGTGTGGAGGCAGGGAGAGCTGAACCCTGAAGGATGACTGAAAAGGCACAAATGTTGACCAGGTAAGGAGAGAGGAAGCACCACAGACAGGCAGCCTGGGAATGGGCTGAGGCAAGGCAGGCACAGGGGACTAGGGGGCTGGTGGGGCTAGGCCATGCAGGGCCTTGCAGAGTGGAGTGTGGCTGAGACGAGCTCTGCTTGACATGGGAAGCTCCAGGGGTCTTGTGATAGGACCCAGGATGGTACGTTTCCAAGAAGCGCCAGGTGCTGCTTTGGCCGCTGGTCTGGGCACCACACTCTGAGTAGCCCTGAACTAGGGGTCTCAGCCTCTCCCAAGCAGAGAATCCTTTCTTCAAGCCAAATCTTCCATAGGTTGATCAGATAGGAAAAGCAGCTGCTGTGGCAGAGCAGGGGTGAGGACCAGAGAGGGCTCCCCCACCCCTAGTTGTGTGTGATCCCTGGCTAGTCACATCACCTTTCTGGGCCTCAGTGTCCCCACCTGTAAAGTGGGGATCATGGTACCTATGCTACCCCACCCCACCAGGGCTTCTAGAGTACAAGTCAGATGAGACATGGTAAACATATGTAAGTTATCATTCAGTCTCTTCTTAAGAGTTGAAGTCATCAAATAATAGCAGAAATAGCGAAGATATGCTGAGGGACTGCACAGTGCAGGACCTGGGCCAGAGGTTCTGCGTGTCCCATCAGAGTGCATCTTCACAGCTCTGTGAGGTCATGAGATAAAGTTGTTCCCATTTCCCAGATGAAAAGTGAGGCTCAGGAATAAAGTAACAAAGCCAGGATCATGACTCTGGTAAGCTGGCAGAACCAGAACTTGCCCCCAGATTTGACAGATGTCAGACTTGTGTTTTAATTCCCCAGATGTGCATGACCTAAGAGCTGAGTGGGAGATTTCAACGAAATAGAACTGCGGTCCAGGAATATATTGAGACACATTCCCCATGGCTGCAAAAGATTTTCAAAAGGAGTAGATGGCAATTTAAAAGAGCAGCTGGAAGGACAGTTTGGAGCAGGGACAGAGTAGCATGATTAGCTGGATGAAAGGTAGAGGGTTCATAGACCACCCTGATCAGAGGCCCCCTTGGACCAAGGAGTGGCGACACAGGGCCTGCATGGAAGTGCTTGCAGCCAGCGAGCTTCGAGTTACCCACTGGAGCATCACAGACAGCACAGGCACCTTGTGCAGAGTGTTCAGGGACCTGGCAGAGAAATATTCCATTACCCCGATAAGGGCTGGACTTTTTTTTTTTTCATAGCTAGCATTAAAATATTCAAGACTTGAGAAGGATTCTAGTAAAATTATAATCCTGTGTTTGACATCAAAATAATTTTCACAACAGCAGATTGATGACAGAAACACAGGTTTATGACTTCAGTATGAGACTGGAAGATCAAGTGCAGAGAAATCATTTTACACGTCCAAACGCTCCCTCGAAGCAGATGCCTCTCTGCAGAATCCCTGAGGCCTGTCACCTTCCCTAAAGTGTCTGTTTCCATATCAGAATATTTGTAGAAATACTGCATCATGCACAAGACTCCAGAAGAGGTATAGCATACCCAGGCCTGATTTACTTAGAGCTAATGATCATGATCCTGATGGAAGATGAGATAGTACTTCTCCCACCTCTGATTTTTTTTTTTTTTTTTTTTTTTTTTTGAGACAGAGTCTCACTCTGTTGCCCAGGCTGGAGTGTAGTCATATGATCTCTGCACATTGCAGCCTCCACCTCCCGGGTTCAAGTGATTCTCCTGCCTCAGCCTCCTGAGTAGCTGGGATTACAGGCACCCACCACCACGCCTGGCTAGTTTTTTTCTATTTTTAGTAGAGACGGGATTTCACCATGTTGGCCAGGCTGGTCTCGAACTCCTGGCCTCAAGTGATCTGCCCACCTCAGTCTCACAAAGTGCTGAGATTACAGGCATCAGCATCAGATAGGAGAAGCCGCCACGCCCGGCCCCATCTCTGATTTTTATAGCAATTGGAATACTTCGTTTTATCCACCATTGCTGCAGTGTCATGAGTGTGTCTTTGTGAGCTTTGCATCAGTACCAAGCAACAGAAGCCAGCCGTGTGTCCTGGAACTTGGCAGAAATGTTGTTGCCATCAGAAGCTCTTCAGGGGTCAGTTTAGACTCTAGTAATGCATGCTGTTGTTCTAGAATTCAGGAATTTTACATAAAATGAGAGCTTAGATGGAAATTGAGGGGAGAAAATAAGAGCCACAATCTGATGTCAAACGATCATGAACAAGCAAGCCTCCATCGAGCTTTTTGCGCTTGTAGAAATATGAACGTCTTCCATTTATTGAACACCAGCTACATGCAGTACATCTTATGTCCATTATCTTGTTTAATCTTCCTGACTGCCCTCCAGAATGTAGACATTGTCCCCATTTTATAGACGAGGAGATGGAGGCCCGGGGTCACAGAGCACACAAGGGTGGAGCCTCTACTTGAACCTGGCCCGGAGAAGCTCCAGAGCCGCCCTCTTCCCACCAAGATGTCACTGAGCTAAGCCGTGGGTGGCCCCTAATTCCACAGGCTTTGACATGAATCTCAGAGGAATTGTCGGGCTCTTCAAATCAGGTTCTTCTCGTGATCGAGTGATGGAGGCTGTGGCTTTATTGACCATGAAAACTCCCTATATTTTTATGCCTTAAGCTGTAAACTGCATTGAAAGTGAAACACTCTATAGTGCATAAAATTGTGCAAGTTTTAAGCCACAGCATATTAACCAGCTAATGGCAGACCAAAGGGCGTTTTATCTTTTGATTATTACATTAATCTTCCATTAAAATTATCTATGTGATTATCACAAAGCACTGAAGATAATAAATTTGGGAAATAGTTGGCTTGTTAAGGATCATTTTAAAATGCTTTTGTCAAGTTATATGTGCCAAAAATACACTGGAAACACTAGGTTGGCTAAGTGTGCAAACAATATAATCCAAGATTGCTTTTATTAAGAATGATAAAACCTCTTATTTCCATACATTGTATTGTCCCAAATCATCAACCTGGCCCTGCGGTCCTCATGATTTATTGCTCTCAGCTGGTAGCTTGGCGAGGCAGCGGGCAGAGCGCGTCAGGCCTTCTGTACTCACGCACCAGCCTTTAACGCCTGCTGCTCCAACCAGCAGAGCAGAAAGTTGGGAGGAACAGTGTTGAAGTCTCGGCCATCTGAGGCCTTGCCATGTCGCGCTGCCTCCCCTGGGAGCGCTCTGGTTCCTTCTCGGAGTCAGCAGAAGCTCCTCTCCCTCTGGCACAGGACACATGGCCCTCAGAGTAGAATCAGCAGAGGCAGTGGCCGGCCTCTCTTGTCAGAAATGTTCAGCCTTCTAGTCATAACTTTTAGATACTTGCAGGTGAAGAGAGATAGCGTCTGTTTACCAAAAGCCCCAGCCAGAGGAGCAGAGGAGGTGAGGGGCTGTGGAGCGGGAAGGGGTGTTTGCCAGGCGCCTGACACCTTCTAGCTTTGTGACCTTGACTAAATGACATTATTGTCATTGGCCTTGACTTCCTCACCTGTGCATAGGGATGACAGTGGCATCTGTCTCAAGGTTATTGTGAAGCTTCCATGAGCACTGAAAGGCACTCCGAGCAGTGCCAGTTGCCACCACTGATTTCACACTGCTGCTGCCACCCCTGCCCAGGCACAGGCTGTCCTCTGCACTGGGGCATGTACATCCCACTGTAGCACCCCTCCCTGGCTCCCCCCCGCCCCCCCCGCCACCTCATTTCACTAAGCCAGCCAAGCTCTCGCAGTTCCAGGGACACTCCCCTGCAGTGTGCCCCTGCTGTGCCTTGATGCATGCTGCGTCTCTCCTCCCTATTGTGCACTCAGAAACTCCTGTGTGTCCCTCAGAAGCCAGCGCACTCATTTCCTCTGGAAGCCTTCCCTCCTCCACACCTCCCTGATACTCAGCCCCATTCCTTGGTGCTCCTCTGCCTGCTGCAGTGCTGGTTCTGCTGCTGGACAGTCACTCACCAGGCAGCAGGCTCCCCAGGGCCAGGACCGAGTCTCAGGGCTGTAGTGCTGGGGAAGCGTCTGGCAGTACAGCTGCTACACAGAGTGGGAGATGCACATGTGGCTCCGGGCAGACTCCCAGGGCTTCGTGGAAGCAGCAGCGTGCAAAAGGCCTGAGAGCAGCCCCGCCCTTCACACAGGGCTCTCACAGGCCCTCTCACAGCTCTCACCCTGACTGCCGGGTGGCCTAGGACACTTTGGCCTCCCTCTCTGAGCCTCTTTCCTTTTTGTCAAGTGAGCCCTGCCTGGCCGGGCGCTCATGAGCCCAGAAGGAAGCACTGTAGTGGGAAGCTCTGCGCCTGGCTGGTGGGAGGCTGGATGGAGGGCCTGTCTTGGTTTGCTTTTCATCCCTATGTTCTCGGCCTTCACACAGGGAAAGGCAGGCTCAGAGACGTTATGCACATGTCCAGGTCACATAGCAGGTGAGAGGCAGAGCCAGGCGGCCCAGGGCACAGCGCTCCCGGAGTGGCTCACGCCAGGAGGGAGCACGGATTCCGGAACCCGAAGAGCTTGCCGCTCACCGACTGGGAAGCCTGGACGGGCCACTTGGCTTCTCCAAGCCTCTTTTTTCCCATCGTAGAGCGGCGGCTCTGGGCCCAGCCGCTGCCAGGTTGCTGTGATGACTGGACTCCTTCCACACGACAGCACCTGGCCCTGAGGCACCTGGCCCAGGTCAGGGCCTTCCCTGCCACCCCCTCCTATGCCCTGGGTGAGTAGAGAGCGGCTGGCGAGGTGACCGGGCTGTGTGCTCTTGCTTCTAGGTTAACTACATCCTGGAATCGCGAGCAAGCACTGCCCGGGCTGACTACTTTGCTCAAAAACAAAGAAAACTGAACAGACGTACGAGCTTCAGCTTCCAGAAGGAGAAGAAATCCGGGCAGCAGTGACACTGGCCTCCAGCCTCAATCTGTTCCGTAGCTCAGAGCCTGCCTGCCAGGGCCAAGTGCCCTAGAGCCCACCCGGTGTCCTGAAGTCCTCGGGGGGAGGCCAGCTCCTGGCTCACTGGCACAGGGCAGGTAGGCTCTCGGAGAAGGTGTTGGGGGCCCCCTAGGAGGGAGTGCTGGGGACATTGCCATGGGGCAGAAACCTGCTTGGCAGTGGCTTTGATGAGTGATGCCTGGGGGCCAGACCACCCCCTAGAGGAGCCACGTGCCACCCAGCCACCTTCACTGCCTGCCACCCTGCCCGAGGATGTACAGAGCTGTGCCCACACATTTCCTTGCAACTTGATCAAATTTCTTAAAGCAAACAAAGAACAAAAATGTACATTTCTGGTTTTCCTTTTAATAAACAGGTGTACTCTTCATCATGGTTGGTATGGTGGACCATTCTTTGGGGCGGAGGATTGATTATGTTATTCTCTAAAATCTGTTCCCATATTGAACAGGCAGATTGGAAAAGCTATGGTTCGATTTCTCAGAAGAAATGTTTAGGTCTTAGTCAATAGTTTTAACTACGCCATTTGTTTAAATGAGTGCATTTGCTTCGAGGATAGTGTCTTACTAAAAGTTAGGAACAGAGACCTGGTGGTGTGTCCAAGGCCGTGTCACTTTCCCCTTCAGCACACCCCAGCTTCTGACCTCAGAGCCCAGGAGCTGTGTGGACAGTGCGGGGTGCCCGGAGGAGGGCGATGGCTGGTCCGGAGGCGCACTGTGCTCCCGGCCAGACGTGTCTTTCCGTTTCTTAAGTAGCAAGTGTAGGTTTCAGCTGGCAGTTCCACCTGCATGTGGATTTTCCCAGGATTGGAATCTTCTCTGCTTCGCTGCCTTGGAAGGGGCCGCATTCCCCTTTCCTCTTCTCCTTACAGTGCCTGCCTCCTTGTTCAAGCAGGCGGAAAGCTGCTGTTTCTCACGTTTCAGGGAGAGGGGTGAGCGGAGGGAGACCTGTGTCCGTGCCGTCCGGCTCCCTGGGTGGGAACAGGCAAGGGATCGGACGCCCCTGACACCACGCCTCTGGCCACACCAGATGCCTCTGCGGTCCTCGACAGCCTCTTCAGTGCCCCTCCTGCGGTGATGTCCTTTCTTACTGTCCCCAGCCAGGGCCGGGGACCGGTGTTTCACTGAGGACCTGCATTAGAAACATTTTTTAAATTGTTGTACAGGAGGAGATGTGTCTGAAACAGCATCTCAAAGCTGAGTGTATTTCTTTGCGCAAGGGGTCATGTTGATGAATTCTTCATTCTGATCTTTGTTCAGCCGACAGGAGCATCCTTTTCTAATGTCTTCCATTCCTACCCCCTACCCAGAATTAAAAGAAAGATTTGTAGCTTGCTATCTGTATTTCAATTTTTAGCAATTTTATATTTAGATATCTTTGAAAAATGTAAATGACTAATTTGGTCATTAAATCTTGTGACATATTCAATATTAAAATGATGTTAAAATAAAAGTCGTATAAATACCCACTTTTGCATGTTGCATTGAATTCCTGAAGTCTGGAGTACGTGCTGCCGAAAACCATGACTCTGCCTGGAGCCTGCTGGATGGTGGCATTTGCTGGCAGTAGACGAGGAAGCAACATCTCTGAAATGCACAGAGGCCTCTTCGGTGCTAAGCACGACAGGCTGGCCCTCTTCACTCAGGGGTGACACCAAAATCATCACCTCTTTCAGCCACAAAATCAATACCCTTCTCTTACTGTGAAATGCGACACTCTCAGTTTACATAAATACATGTCCAGGTGAAGGAAAAGTGGAAAGGGAACACAGCAGCCACCGCCCAGGCCCAGCACTGATGGAGACGACATTCAGCTTTTCCTCAGCCCCTCTCCCCCACCCCGTACCTAGATCTCTAAAGACAGGACCATGAGCTCTGGGACACAGGCATCTCACACTCCCCGTCACGGGCTGGGCAAGGCAGGAGCAGCTCGGCACACCCGAGATAACGGAAGTGACTGATGGGCCCCACTTCTGCTTTCCACCAGGTCTCCTGACCTGGCCCCGGCGTGGCCGCTGCCCAAGACAATGTGAAAAGTCACAGCGTTGATGATAATTCACAACTGGGCCTCCGAACTCGGTGGAGGACTTGCGAGGTGTGGGCTGCCTGGCAGGCCTGGGCAGTGGGTCGCGGGAGCCCTGGCCTCGCTGGCCCCTGGGAGCCACCCTCCTCTTCCAAGGGCCTGCTGTGTGCTGCCATCTATAAACACGCAGTAACGAAACCCGCACAGGCAGCCTCCGTCAGGTCCCATCACCACCTCCATTTCAGGGGTCAGGACTCGAGAACTGGAAGGGCCACTTCACTGGCCCCAGACTCACTGTGAATGACTGGCGGACACGGGAGCCCTGCTCTGAACCACTGGGCTCTGCCCTCCACAGGTGGCGGCCATGTGGCTCCAAGCTGGTTCCCTCCTCTTGGGCCCTCATTTTCCTGAGTTGAAAATGAAGGTGCTGGATTAGAGAACCCCGCAGACCCTTCTAAAGCATGTCCTAAATGTCTCAGCATCGTGGGAGCCCAGCTTTGCTTCCAGTGGTTTCTGTTTGCCAATCTTTGCCAGAGCCTCTCTGCTTCTGAGGGAGGGTCATAAGAGCTGAGAATGCTGTGAGCTCGTCTAGCCCAGCCCAGAGACCCTTCAGCCCACTTCGGCCTCTGCCTGCATACCTCTGGCAGTGGAGCGCTCACTGCTGCTCAACTCAGCACTTTCCCTTGTTGGCCAGTTTGATCATGCTTAGCAGGCCCTGCCTGCTTTGGGCCATACTTGCCCCCACCTCTGAGGCCCAGGCCCAACCTGTAGCCCTGCATCGCCGGCCTTGGCACAGCGCATTCCCGTCCCTGACCCTGAGCCGGCAGCTGCCTCCAGACGCTTCCTATCCAGGCCCCCAGGACCAGAGTGCGTCACGCCTCAGATGCCACTCAGTTGTATGGGGACCACAGGGATGTCTCTCTCTGTCTCCTCTGCATGGATTAAAAGCCTGGGAGGTGATCCCCACCCCCGACATGTCCCCTAACACCTGCCAGCAGCTTCTTAGGGCCCCCCACTTCCCCAGATCACGGACTACAGAACATCAGGGTGAGCAAAGACCAAACCCGGCCGTCAAGACAGGCCAAGAGGTGGGGGCGAGTGGCCTCTGGCCACACCACTGTGAACTGCATGCGGGCCGCCCACGTGCACCTGGAAGGTGCCAGGGAGGCAGGAGAGGGCAGTGGGCAAAGGCCTGAGGTACAAGGCACAGCCTGGGTAGGCCGGTGGGGGCTGGGGACACTCATGTAGGATCCTTACCCGCCTGCTGGAGGGAGCCCCTCCCAGCTTCTTCATGGACCTCTGCGCACCCTCTGACTTGAACAAGCCCCTTCGCCTCCTGGAGCTCCAAGACTCCTGTGACAAGATGGGTTGTTAAGCCAAGGCCAGGAGGACGGAGCGCCAGCGCTGTCTCCCAGTGGGTGTGTCCTTGGGTGAGTTACTCTACTTCCCTGAGCCTCAGTTTCCTCTTCTGTTAAAGGGAGACAGTACCAGCTCCTTCAGAGGGGCATGGTGAGGGTGGTGTCAAGTTCCTGGCCAGGCCTGGCCAGGCTGGGCTGCGGCTTCACGGAGCAGAAGCTCACTCTCTCCACACGAAGCCAGCTGTGGGTCTCCACGACCTCCCGGGGCTTCCACAAGGACTGGGACCGGGACAGGAGGGCCAGAGAACAGGGCAGCAATGGCAAAATGCTAAGGCTGGAAAGAGACACAGGCACCTCTCGTTCCCACACACATCCCATTGGCCAGAACCCAACGTACGGTGCCGCCTACTCCAAGAGGACAGGCAGCACCACCGCCCGGGCATTGAAGGGCACAGACGTTTGGGAACAGTTGTAATATCTGCCACCAAGAGGCAGTGACTCCATGCTCCCCAACATCACTGTTCACAGGCTCCCCACCCCAAAGTGGCACCTCATCTTTGATTTAATATTTTCCCTTTACCATTCAGGCTAACGTGATTCTCAACAGCCATGAAGCCATGGGGTTGGTGTGCTGCATATGTGTTCTGGTGCACATTAAAATACATAACTATTCAAATGAATACACCCATCTGCCTGCCCCTAAAATGCTGCTGCGTGTGGCCTCAGTGACACACCCCACATGACAAACTGGAGCATGTTAGGACTTTTTTTTTTTTTTTTTGATATGGAATCTCACCCAGGCTAAAGTGCAGTGGCACAATCTTGGCCCACTGCAACCTCCACCTTCCGGGTTCAAGTGATTCTCCCGCCTCAGCCTCCCGAGTAGCTGGGATTACAGGCGCCTGCCACCACACCCGGCTAATTTTGTATTTTAGTAGAGACGGGGTTTCACCATGTTGACCAGGATGGTCTTGATCTCTTGACCTCGTGATCCACCCGCCTTGGCCTCCCAAAGTGCTGGGATTACAGGCGTGAGCCACCACGCCAGGCCGCACATTAGGACTTTCTGTTCTTTCATCGGCGCCCGCCTCCCACCTGTGAATTGTTTTCTCCATTCTCATGCCCACCTAATTCCCATTCTACAGATGAGGAAACTGAGGCCATGCCATTGGAAAGTGGTGGAGCTGGCCCAGGGTCCTATTCTCTGGCATCCCACCCCTACCCAGCCATCTCCCAGGCCCTCTGGGCCTCTGTCTTGGCCCTTGGGGACTAAACACCTTGGATTCTGAAGGTCCCATGGAAGCCCCTTTCAGAGGTCCCTGCTATTCAGAAAGCGGCCAGGGAGAAGGAAAGAGTTAAACCCGTCACGTTGTGTTCCCACCAAACACCTCTGCCTAAATGCAAAATCCCAACAGGGCGGTGTTCCATGTTCTCAATAAAAGCCCTAAGAGTGATTTGTGAAGTCTTGAAGCCCAGTAATCTCGTCAGCATAATGGGATTATATTTCAAATCACCACGGCCTGTTCATTACCCATTTAAACTCCTCTGACAGAGGAAAACTTGCATAAAACGTGCGCAGCAGCCCTGGCCGACTTCCCCACTCTCCTTCCTGATTAGACAAACAGATGCTGAGGTCTGGAATGAAAAAATAATGTGCCCATTTATTCATTTTTCTGACAAGTCACAATAGATTTTTAACTGCCAATGAGTGACCTCCCGGAGGTGCGGCGGCCAGGGGGTGCCCGCCAGGCAGTGAGTGGTCATTTCCGCCCACACCAGCCCCCATGCCCTGGCTGGATTTCTCCTGGGGCTGGAGCCGGCTGCCTGAGCCCCTCTCCTGCCCCAGCATCCGTGCCTGCAGCCAGGCTGGAAAGGGCTGCCTAATTTGCCTCTTGGCAGCCACCACCCAGGAGGTCTGGGGGCTCCAGAGGCCCCCAGGACACAGTGATGCCCTCAAGCTACATAGGCTGGGGTAGGAATCCTGGCCCTCCCCCTGGCAAGCCTGACTGGTGTTGAGGATACTGTCTTTAATCTCTCAGAGCCTCAGTTTCCCTATCTGTAAAGTGGAGCTAGTAAGAGGCTCCTCTCATTGGGAATTCCTTGGGGCAGTCGCTCAGTCTGCACCCCCTGCTGTGACCACCAAGTCCCACGGCCTCCCTGGTCCCTGACCTCTGGCATTTGAGGGCTTTGCAGATGAGCTCGCCACCCTCTGGGTCATAGGCTCACAGCTGGCAGGTAGAGGAGCCCAGCGTCTCACCCCAGAGCCTCTCACTGTCTGCTCTGTGCCACTCACTACCTGCCCCCGTCTTGGGAGCCGGATCCCCTAGACTCCCAGGAGACAGGCAGTGGATGTTCAAACAGCGCCAAGACTGATGACTGAGCTGAGGGTCTGGAGAAGGAATGAAAAATCCACCTCTGTGCTGTGTGACCACAGACCCATGACTCAACCTCTCTGAGCCATTTTCTCATCTGCATAACTGGGAGAGAATCCCACCTCCAGGGAGTTGCATGGGAAGTAAATGAGATAATGTGCTCGGGCCTGGCATGCGCTAGGGAAACCCAGGCCCTCACCCCAGATGCACTGGTCGCAGGACCTCAGGCCTTGGGGCAGCCCCAGCCCTCCAGGGAAGCCGTGGGGCCCACGTGAGACCTGTGCCCTCCCTCCAAGGGCCCCACTGCCGGCTCTCCCCTCCCTACCCCTTCCTGCCTCCACATAGTAGCCCCAGGCAGGACGCACATCTTTATGCATTAACTCCATGAATGTAAGAAATACTGAGGCTAATTCTTTCTAAAATGATAAAATTTGTCTATATTACAGCATTCCAGCCCCCAGCTTCCTGAAAGCTAAAAATATTTTAATGTCATATTTCCATGTAAATTTTAGTTTAGAATTTAATACCCTTTAAACACACATTACATTTTTAGCGTTCTTCAAGCCCTTGACTATTTTAAGGGCTTAGCTGATGTGCATTGCAGAAAAGGGCTGGGGGAGGCTGTAAATTACGAGGGAAAGTTCTGGAAGCAAGGTTACCCCAAGCCTCCATGCCCACCTCATCTTGAGAGTTATTCTTCTGGACAAACGCTGGAATCCTGGGGAGATGTCAAATGTCTTGGTTTTCCTCCTGGGAAACGTGGCTATGGTTGGTGGCGCCCCTGGAGGACCTGAGGATCTGCTGCACAGCCCAGGCTGGGAGACGCTCAGACGGCTGAGGGGCCAGGGACAGGGGCTCTGCAGTTGCATGCCCTGGGCTCAGATCCTAATGCTGCCATTTGCCGGCAGGTGACTTTGTCGTGCTTATCCGTGCTGGTCTCCTTGCCCAAAATGGGGCCAAGGTTAGAGTTCATGCACAGGTGTTTTGGGTGAATTCACAGGAAAAGAGGTTATTGGCTCCACAGAGGAAGTGACTTCCAAGGTGAACTGGCTGGCCTTGCTGAGGGCCAGTGGTGACATGTGAGTGCTAGGGCTGGCAGAGAGGCAGCAGGGAGGGGTCCTGGCAGGACTGGGAGCAGAGAGGGCCCTGGGCCACAGGAGCCATGGGCAGGCCCAGGTCTTGCTCCCACAGCAACCCGCCAGCACCTGACTCAGGGACCAGGGCCCCCCAGCCTCAGCGGTGCCTGAGAGTCCTGACACCACTCTGATGGGGCAGGTTCCCTGAGAGGAGGAAGTAAAGTTCCCCACTGGGCTGCTGGGATGGAGCCTGCGCATAAATCTTGAGTTACAGGAGCTGAGCCAGTGCTGTTACTTGTCTAAGTGGGTTTGAGGACAAGGTTTGTCACGCCCCTTACAAAACAGACATACTTGTGATGGCTAGAAGGTCACCCCTGTCTGTGCATCTGGGTGAGAGAAGCCTCCGCTAGCTGAACCACATTTTGTATTTGTTTTGGGGGTTTTTTTTTTGGAGACAGGGGCTCACTCTGTTACCCAGGCTGGAATGCAGTGGCGCGATCATGGCTCACTACAGCCTCGACTTCCCAGGCTCAAGTGATCTTCCAACCTCAGCCCCCCACGTAGCTGGGACCACTGGTGCACACCAGCACATCTGGCTAATTTTGTTATTTTATTTTTGTAGAGACGAGGGTCTTGCCATGTTGCCCAGGTTGGTCTCAAACTCCTGGGCTCAAGTGATCCTTCTGTCTCAGCCTCCTGAAGTGCTGGTGAACCATCATTTTTGTTTTGTTTTGACTGATCTGCACCCCACCCCAGCCTCCTAGGAGATATCAATCACCTGACGATACAGGGACCCCCACGGTGTGTGTGAGTCCCCAGGCCTGGCCCATGAGGTGCAGCCTCCTGTTTCTTCTGTCAGTCCAGCCCCTCCTCCTGGGACTAGGCCAAGGACAGCCAGGGGAAGGCCCTGAAATGGTGGGGAGGGGTGCTCACAGTTGCCTTTCGGGGAGGTGAGGCTGGGGGATTCATGTCCCCCTGGGCTCAGGAGGCTGAGGCCTGGGGCACACACCCCACCAACCTGGGCTGAGCTGCACTGTGAGTCCCTAGGCCAGGGTCTTTGGGTGAATTTATCAATCTCTTTGAGGACCCATCTGTGAAATGGGGACAGAAATAGCCTTCCTCACAGGGCTGCTGGGAGGATCCACAGAGATCCTGCACAGGGAGGGCCCGGCACAGCGGGAGCCAGTGGTCCACAGTTGTTAACCAGAACAAGAAATGTACATTGTGGACACAAAGAATCTGGTGAGATGCACGGCTCTGCCTTCTCATCACTTTCAGGGCAGGGTTAGATGCATTGATCGACAGAGATGAGCCACAGTTTGGGCTCCAACCAGTGTCTGTGACTGCAGCAGGCTCGTTAATTGAGATTTATAAAGAGTGTCTGCATCCCGGCAGGGGAAGGCACCGGTGGAGGGAGCTGCGTAAGTGCAGGATGCTGGGGGAACCTGGGGACCACGCGGGGACCCTTCCCAAGCCTGCCCGGAGGAAGCCCCGAGGAGTCCCTCCTAACTCGGGCTCAGTGGGGCAGGCGGCCGCTGAGAAGATGAGAGCAGTTTCCTGGTGGGAGGTGGATTCCCACCCAGGAGGAACGTAAGCATTCAGCACTCGTTCAGCACGTCCACTGATGCCAGCCCTGCTCCAGGCCTTGAGAGGGCCCTGGAGGTACAGAAGGGACCCAACTCAGAGCCCTCCTTGGGGAACTCACGGTCTGGGGCTTTGACCCATCCTCTAGTGGCCGAGTGACCAGGTGTCTGCAGCAGGCAGCTGGGGGAGTGGAGGTGGACACGTTCTCCCCGCGTCCTGTCTGCAGCCCGGGCCTGAGAACATGCCTGGGGAAAAGCTGCCCCGGCCCTAATGGATCCCACTGGAGGGTGACAGTAGAGGACACCTAGGGAGGACAGATTCCGAAGCAAGGAACCCCAAGAGGAATTCGCCAAGGGGAGGAGTTGGGGTGCAAGTGCAACCCGTTCTCTGGGAGAGGTGTGATGGGGTGAGTCTGGGCTTGGGTGCCCTGGCCACAGGGGCCGAGAGGTCAACCTGCATGAAGACCCCAGCCAGAGGGTCCCCGTCATGAGAACCCTGTGAGTCCCCCACTCACCACAGAAAGAGGGGTTCTCGGCACTCCTCTCACATTGCTGGTTTCTCCCGTCAGGAAAGGAGGTCTCTGGGTGTGCGGGGAGGGACTTTTGTGTGTCCCTACCCAGAGGCTGTGAGGGGCCCTCCATGACTTGACACGGATTCCTGAGCTATCACAGAGCGAGCTCCTGGTGGACAGCCACAGCACCGCACCTCCCAGACGTGGAGGCCAGCTTGCCACCCATCTGCCCACCTTCCATGGTCAGGGACCTCAGCAGCCACCCTGAAGCGGAGGAAAGGGGCAGGGGACAGCTGGAGTGGGCGGGCCTCTTCAGCCGTTCCTAGGTGCCGACCACGGTGCAAATACTTTTTTAAATTATTTCTTCAAAATAATTTAAAAAAATTAAATTAAATTAAATTAAAAAAAATTCCCCCCAAAGCAGAAGTTCTTAGCATCATTTCACTATGGCAAGATCTAAAGGGAGAAGGAAGGAAAGAAGGTGCATTCATGGACCTGGAGCTTGCTTGGGCTTCAATCCGAACACTTCCTCCCGGTGTGTCCATGTGTGGGTGTGTCTGTGTGTCTCTGTGTGTGTGTGCAATTGTGTGCATGTAACCAAGTGTGAGTGTATGTGTCTGTGAGTTTTTGCATGTCTATACATGCACGTTTGAGTGTATGCACCTGGTGCGTGTGTGTGTGTGTGTGTGTGTGTGTGTGTGTGTCTTTAATCCAAGAGTGGCCGGCCCTGCACACCTGCGCTCCACATGGCCTGGCAGAGGCGTCTGTTCTTGGAGGAGGCCGTGTGAGTCCCTCAGCAGCCCCTCCCCCGCAGCCCAGCAGCTGGCCACCATCTCGGCACACATTTCCCTGTCACATCTGATTTGCAAAATCGTGTCTGTGATGGACCCACAGGAGCATCTCGTTGGGGCTTCTTCAGGTCGAGGAGTATTTTCCCCGAGTCCCGCTCTTCAGAGGGGAAGGCAAATGTGAGCAGCCCTCTGTCTCCTCTCCCAGGCCCGTGCTGCCAGCAGCCGAATCTTATCCTGGACCACAGTGGGTGAGGGCCTGAAGGACCACCTCCAGGTCCGTCATTATCCCATTTTACAGATGAGGACATCGAGGCCTGCAGGAGTTGTGCTGTTTTCCCAAGGTGCACAGCTGCCAAGGCTGGGGCTAATATTGGAAGTGGCCTCTCCGGCCCCTCTCCAAGGCCTTGGTTGTCACCATCACTATCCGTAGCCTCCCCACAGGTGCCTGGTCTGGGCTGTTCCCTCTGGCCTGACTCCAGGACCTCCTCCTCCAGGAAGCCTGCCTGGGCTGTCTTGGTTGGTTTCCAGAGCGTCTGGGGAAGAGACTGCCAAGCTGGGTGGCTTTGATCCCATGAAGTCATCATCTTAGTCGAGGCACTTTGATGCAGGAGTAGGAAACCCATGGCGGGGGATGCCAGCAGAGGGAATCCCCTATGAGCCCAGCCCTCGGCACAGGATCCAGCCAGCCAGGCCCAAGGGCCAAGCCACATACCCTTTCACTGAGGGCTGGGTTGGTGTCACCACTCCTAGGTCTCCTTCTTGTCACACCGGTGGTGAGGACGCCCATGGCCTCCAGACCAAAGTCTACTAGACCTCCCAGGGCCACCCCCACCCAGCTGCCACGGCCCCACCTCTGAGCACTGACTCCCAGAGGGGAGGGACTGCAGGGAGGACAAGCAGCCTTCTTGCCCTGGGGCTCCCTCTTGTGGTGGGGCCCAGGGAAGGGGCCTCACAGGCCACCGCTCCCAGAGGACAGGGATCAAGCCTGCTCTGCTCATCAGTACCTGGCATGTAGCACACACTCAACAAATATCCAATGAATAGAACGCATGTTACAAAGTGTCCTGATCCCCAAACAGGTTCCATGGCCACAGAGGTCTGGGAACTCCACGCTGAACATGGCAGGTGTCGTTCCTGTGGGGTCCCTCGGAGCCTTCAACGGGCCACTGTGCACTGTGTTCTGAGAAGGGAGTAGCACGCAGCTTCCCCAGGCACGCTTGTGGCGGAAGTGCACGCACACATGTCTAGAGCTGGGGTAGCTCAGAACTCGACTTAGGCGATGCTGTTTCAGGAGCCGAGGCAGTGGCGGCTGACAGCGCGGTCTCTGGAATCAGACAAACCGGCGCCACCGCCTGTTAACTGTGTGACCCTGGGCAAGTCCCTTCACCTCGCAGAGTCTGAGTCACCCCTTACGCTTCCATGGGATCCTCAGGGCCACTCTTGCCTCCATTCAGGTGCCACCATCACCCTCCTGGACCACAGAGCAGTGGCTTCCTCCCGGGCCTCCCTGGCTCCGATCTGTCTCCTGCCCCGGGATAGGAGCTCTGGCTGGGGAGGACTTGAGTCTGACTTGTTCTGCTCTCACCGTATCCCCAGCACCCAGAGCAGGCCTGGTACAAAATTACGTTTGTTGAATGAATGCATGCATGCATGAATGAATAGGTGGGTGGGTGTTCCCGTGGGATACTCTCAGGCCACTTGGCCACCCCCTTGCTATCCCTCTCCCACACCTCAGTCTGGCTTGAACCTGAAGGAGCCCCAAGTCCCACTCAGCAAATTAATTCAATTTGAATAATTACATTGTGGTGGGAGTTGCCAGACCATGAAAGCTGAATGGGAAAACTATTTCTCACACACTCACAGAGAGAAGCTCTGGTTTCCACCTCTAGAATGCTTTCCAGACTCTAAGCCTCAGCCCCCGCGTGCATGGCTCCCGCCCGCACGGCCCGCACCCTGCGCAGGCCTCGAACATGTACCCCATGCACACAGGAGAGCAAGACTCAGGTGCCCAGTGACTCTGCCACGGCATGCAGCTAAGGCACGGGACACCAAGGGCACCATTCTGGAGCTGTACAGGTCGGTGTTGAGCTCCCAGCTCTGCCTCCTCCCCATCTGTGTGACACCAGGCCAGTCACTTCACTCTCTGAGCCTCAGTTTCCTCATCTGTCACACGCGCTAGTAATCCCTCCTCTACAGGGTTGTGAGAAATAGATGAGGTAGTAGATGGGAGGGAGATTTCTGAGGAGAGCCGGTTTGGTGGCTGTGCATGTGCAGAGTGGGACAGGGAAACCTTCCTAGGAAAAAGCCACCTAGAAGACAGCGCCCTCGGCTGAGGATGAGGCACTAGGGCCCAGCACAGTGACCAGCACGTGCAGGTGCTCGGTGAGGTTTTCTCTTTGCTTTCCTTTTTTTTAAAATACAGGATCTCGCTCTGTGACCCAGGCTGGAGTGCAATGGCGTGATCTCGGCTTACTGCAACCTCCACCTCCCAGGTTCAAGCAATTCTTTTGGCTCAGCCTCCTGAGTAGCTGGGATTATAGGCACACGCCACCACACCCAGCCTTAAAAAACATTTGTGGGACAAATGACTGCCTTCTGCTGGTGCAACTGAGCAGCCCAGAATGCAGACAGAGCCACAGAGGACAGGGCTGGGCCAAGCGTGCCCTTGGGCAGACAATAGGAAGGCAAGGGATGCAGCTGGAGCCATGAGCGCGAGGCCAAGCATGGCCTAGACCCATTCTCCAGCTTCAGGAGCTCTGCCTGGGCACATGAGCCTGGGTACATGTCGGCCACCACGAACCCGTCAGTCAAGGTGGCTGCACTTCGGTCAGAATGAGCACCTGGGTACTGTCGGCCACCAGGAACGCCCCTCAGTTAAGGCGGCTGCACTTCGGTCAGAATGAGCACAGCCTCCGCCAAGATGGCTGCCTTGAGTCAAGATGGCTGCCAAGTTGGCCTCATAGAACAGGGCCCACTGGGTAGTGAAAGCCCCACTACCACTGGCTTCAAAACAGAACAAACGAATTGTTAAACGGTGTCAAGACTGCGAATGGGGGGACTCAAAACCCAAGGCAGCCCAAACTCTCCAAAGAATAAGAGAAAACCAGTCAGCCCAGCCCTGTGCCTCTTGAGAATGCTGGGTAATTTCATTTTCCTCTTTGTCTTTTTGTTTTCCTTTAGCAGAACCACCAAGAAGCAGCCACAAAAATCAGTTAAGACTTCCAGAGTGCTTCCTTCTCCAGAAGTCTTTTATAAAAGGTGAAAGATTTACAAGACCTGAAGAGCAAACCAAGCAGGATAATTGTTTTTGGAATGACCCCAATATTTTCACCCCGGCGACCCCGGCTGGGCATCTTGCCCCATATTTATGATTCCTGGTCTGCTGTGCGCCGCTGGGCGACCTTTCTGAGCCCCCTCTGCAAGCCCCCAGTCCCTTATCGGGCCTGTAACTCACCCTGACATTATCTCTCGGGAGGGTTTTATGCACTTTAATTTAACTCCCTCATCATTATTTCCCGGACTTCAAGGTTTTCTCTTTGGAGCTGCCCTTCCTGGGACAAGCATAATCTGTTTGCCATCAAGCCCAATAAATATGTTTGTGCAGGAGATGGGAACTGTTTGGGGAGAGCAGCTCAGGCCTGGGAAGCAGCCTCAGGCTCTCACCCCCTTCTCGGCTTCCAGGCTGGTCTCTGTCCTTGAACCTCTGTGGAATGGGAGTCGCAGCCTTAGATCTCAGGCCACGTGGCCAGATCTAGCAAATGCAAATCCAGCATGCCCAGTTAAATTTAAATTTCAGATAAACAGTGAATTGTTTTAGTATAATAAGTATGTCCCATGCAGTGTATGCGAAAACAATTATTCATTGTTTATCTGAAATTCAAATTTAATTGGGTGTCTCATATTTTCAGTGGTATCAGCTCCTAGTGGGCTGCTGCACTCACGACTCCAAACGCACGTTCATATATTGTGGGTGTATTTGTTCCCGAGGGCTGCCCTAACAAAGTCCCACAGACGTGGTGGTGGGGGGCGGGTAAACAAAAGAAACTGATGGTCTCACAATTCTGGAGGCTGGAAGTCCGAGGTGGAGGTGCCAGCAGGGGTGGTTTCTCCCGAGGCCTCTCTGCCTGGCATGCGGATGGCCAGCTTCTCCCTGTGTCCTCATGTCTCCCCTCTGGGTATCTGCGTCCTAATTTCTTCCTCTTATAAGGACACCAGTCAGATTGGATTAGCGCCCACCCTAATGCTGTCACTTTCACTTAATTACCTCTTTAAAGGCCTCGTCTTTGCTGGGCATGGCAGCTCACGCCTGTAATACCAGAAATTTGGGAGGCCAAGGTGGGAGGATCGCTTGAGTCCACGAGTTCAAGACCAGCCTGGACAACATAGGGAGACCCCCCCGTCTCTATGAAAAATTAAAAAAAAAAAAATTAGCTGGATGTAATGGCACACATCTGTAGTCCCAGCCACCTGGGAGACTGAGGTGGGAGGATCACCTGAGCCCAGGGAGGCTGAGGCTGCAGTGAGCCGTGATGATGCCACTGCACTCCAGCCCAGGCGACAGAGTGAGATCTTGTCTCAAAAAATATAAATAAATAAATAAATAAAGGCCCTGTCTCTCGTTACAGTCACATGCTAAGGCATTGGGGGTTAGGACTTCAACAGATGAACTTGTGGGGGAGACAGAATCCCACCCATCACAGGGGGTATGTAACCATCGTCCACTAGAAGGGGTCTGGGCAACTTGTGAGGACAAGAGCTTTCTTTGCCTGTCTGGCCACCACTGGGTCCTCAGTGCCAGCCCCAGGGCTTGGCTCAGAGCAGGCCCACGGTGAATCATCCGCAACAGGGCCCCCATCGGATGCCGCCCACGCTATGCCCTGACCTTCCCACTGTGTGTAGCAATCCCGAGGGGGCCCTTGACAACTCTGCAAGGTGCATATGCAGAGGAGGAATGGAGCACAGAGAGGCACAGGAGCAACCCTGGGTCACACAGCAAATCAGAGCCGACCTTTACAAGCAGGTCTCCGAGGCTCCAGAACCAGGACAGATCCCCCTCGGTCCACCCCCGCCAACCACCCCTGTTTGTTCCTTAACTCCCTTAGGGGCCCCGTAAGCCACAATGCAGCATAGCGGGGGCCCAATTGCAAGTCAAGAGGGGACGATTTGGGGTCACATCCTCGGAGAGGCTATGGAAGGAGTCTCCTATGGGAAAGGGCCTGGGTCCACCTCCCCCAACAGGGCCCTGTCACTCGGAGGGTTTTCTGGATGAGGCGGTCACAGTTGAAGACTCCAGAGGGAGACAGGTGTGAACTAAAGTCTCCGCCCAGTGACTTCATGGCTGTGTGATCTCAGCACTTCCCGTGGGCACTCCTGGCCTCAGTTTTCTCTCCTGCAAGGAGCTGAGGTAGGAGGATGAGATTTAATCAAATTAACCACGATGTTTGCCCCTCTGTGTTTCCTAACAAGTCCCAGCCCTGCCTCATGCAGCAGGGAGTTTGCATTTCTCCATCAAGGGTGCTATTGGAATTTGGGATGGGACAGTTCTTCATGTCTGGTGACTCTTCTGTGCCTTGAAAGATGTCTGGCCTTCCTAGCCTGTGCCCGTGGTTATAAAACTGATCTGCTCCCCAACCTGTCAATCTCTCCCCAGGCGACAACCACAAATATCCCCACCCATTACCAAATGACCCTGGTTGAGACCAGCAGCCCCCACTGCTCTGGGGAGAGGATGCCTTAGCAGGAGCTGAGGCAGGTCGTGGAGCACACTCCAGAGACCAAGGGTCATCATCATCGATGATGCTTGGAGCAAGGAGACCCTGTGGGTCTTTAATAAGGGGGCTCTGCCTCTAGACCGGGGCAGGGCGGAGAGGACAACAGCACCCTAGACAGGCTTGGGGGAGCCCCCAGTTGCGTGGCTCACAGGCAGAGGACCTCATGGCTCTCTCTTCTCCGTGCCGTGGTGCCCCTCAGCCTGGTGATTCCCGTGTGCCCAAGAGTGACACTGAAGCCTGAGAGGCTGCCGGGCATGAGAGAGCCTCAGAGTTGGGAGCAAAGGTCGATGGGGCCCCAACCTGAAGACACCCAGACGAGGTGCCCATGGGGCAGCTGTGTCAATCGTGAGTTTTGCTTTCTGTATTTTATGATGCTTTGACATTTTAGAGGCCTTGTTCATCCTGAAGGAACTGCCCTGCCGGGGCTAGCTAATTCCTAGAGATAGCAAAGAGCATGACTTTCACATGAAACCCATCACCACAAAGTCCACATCCCCAGCCTCCTTTAC
Organism: Rhinopithecus bieti; assembly: GCF_001698545.2. Classification (NCBI taxonomy): domain Eukaryota; kingdom Metazoa; phylum Chordata; class Mammalia; order Primates; family Cercopithecidae; genus Rhinopithecus; species Rhinopithecus bieti. The sequence continues at coordinate 1,578,783 of NW_016806112.1, forward strand.
CCAATTCTCATAGCTAAGCCCATAATTCCCCTGGCCAAAGTCACTCCAGGTACTCTCATCTCAGTGCCCAGGTGCCAGGGGCAGGTACCAGACAGCCAGACACCACTTCTACAGCCTGGAGCCCGCCGAATTATTCAAACTAGCCGATCATCCATCCAATCCTGCACGGGCTCGAACTGGTCCACTCTGCCTTATCCATTTTTTCTTCCCTTGGAAACCATGATGAAGGCTCTGGGCCGTGTTCCCTCCAAGCTCCAGCTGCCTCCTCCCTGACCCTGGAGCTTCTCCATGGGACCCTGCAGGGCATGGTGTACCCCCTTCTCCAGGGAACTGTGAGTAGTAAACACTTTTCTTTTTTTATTTTATTTTATTATTATTATTTTAATATAGAAATGGGGGGTCTCTCTATTTTACTCAGGCTGGTCTCGAACTCCTGAGCCCATGTCATCCCCTACCTCAGCCTCCAAAAGTGCTGGGACTACAGGCATGAGCCACCATGCCCAGCCAATAAACACACTTTCAATGGCATTGACTTCTTCATGTCTATCACTTTACCATACCTGATTAAAACACATCCCAGTACATTTTACAACAGCCACCTTCTTCTCCCAGGGTGCACAGGCACCACATTCGCATCTGGGCAAAGGGGCACCAGAAATCGACTGACATCCACCACCACCACCCCCCAGCCGAATGAGCCTGGCAAGAGGCACCACGTTCGATTATCACGTGGAGCAGCAGCCCTGCACACCGGTGAGGAGGGTGATGAGTAGTGCCCTGTGTGAGGCTGGTGACAGAGACGGACAGAGAGCCAGGACCCACAGCCAGGGATCCCTCTCAGCTGCACGGGATGACGTCTGGCCCAGCATGGCCCAGGGTGCCCCTGGCCTCAGCATGGCTTTGCCCCACCTGGGCCAACTGGAGCCCAAGGGCCTGCCAGTGCTGGGGGAACCCTCATCCTCATGTCCTCGCCTCCCTTCCTGAGCCAGTGCAATTGAATCTGGCAGAGGTGGGTGGACATACCCAGATTGCCTGTGGTCTGAGGCCAGCTCTGCCGTTCGTCAGTCCATCAGCCGTGTGCCTGGGGCGGGTCATCCCTTGGGCTTTCTGCTTCCTCCCGTGTAAAATAGGGACAAGTACCTTCTTTCCTGAGGGGAATAATCACATAAATAAGTAATCGATGATGCTTGGATGCCTCAAAACACAATTGCGGCCAAAGAGGAAGAAGCACCCCCACTTCCTACTCATTCTACCACAGAAATGCACAGATTTCAGGCCATCGGGCAGCCACGTTGTGTTTGGGACATTTCTTCTGCAGAATCTCTTGAAATGATCATTATTGGATTTCTAATGCCACATAAAATGTGCCCAGGATGATGTCACCTGCACTAGAAGGACTCTGCATCCTCATTGGCTCCAGGACCAGGGGGTGCAGCCAGTCAGAGCTCATCTTGGCTGAACACAGGGTCATTTATTTCCATGTTTTCTTTCTTTTCAACAACAATTTTAATTGGCAAGTAAACACTGTATATATTGGCCAGGCACGATGGCTCATGCCTGTAATCCCAGCACTTTGGGAAGCCGAAGCAGGTGGATCACCTGAGGCCAAGAGTTCAAGACCAGCCTGACCAATATGGTGAAGTCCCATCTCTACCAGAAATACAAAAATTTGCTGGGCGTGTTGATGCATGCTTGTAATCCCAGCTACTGGGGAGGCTGAGGCAGGAGAATCGCTTGAACCCAGGAGGGGAGGTTGCAGTGAGCCAAGATCACACCACTGCACTCCAGCCTTGGCGACAGAGTGGGACTCCATCTCAAAATAGTAATAATAATAATAAATAATAAATAACAAAATAAAATTGTATATACTTATGGTGTGCAGCGTAATGCTTTGATATATGTGCACATTGAAGAATGGCTAAATTGAGCTATTTAACATGCATTACCTCACATACTTTCCATTTTTTTGTGGTGAGAACATTTAAAATCTACTCTGTTAGCAACTTTCAAGTATACACTCTATTGTTATTAACTGTAACCACCATGTTGTACAAGATATCCATTGAAGTACTCCTCCTGTCTAACTGACATCTCGTATCCTTTGATCAATATCTCCCCAGCCCTGCCACCCCTACGCCCTGCCCCTGGCTACCACCATTCTGCTCTCTGCTTCCGTGAGTTCATCTTGTTTACACTCCATGTGTAAATGAGATCATGCATTATTTGTCTTTCTGTGCCTGGTTTATTTCACTTAATGTCCTCCAGGTTAATCCAAGTTGTTGCAAATGACAGACTTGCCTGCTTTGTTGAGGCTGAATAGTATTCCACGGTGTCTATACACCACATTGTCTTCATTCATTCGTCTGTCGATGGACAGTTAGGTTGATTCCATATCTCGGCTATTGTGGAAAGTGCTGCAATGGACATGGCAGTGCAGACATCTCTTTGATGCTCCCGCCTCAGCCTCCCAAGTAGCTGGGACCACAGGTGTGCACCACCATGTCAGGCTAATTTTTGTATTTTTTTAATTTTTCTTAGAGATGAGACCTTGCTATGTTGCCCAGGCTGGTCTTGAACTCCTGGGCTCAAGTGATCCTCCTGCCTCGGCCTCCCAAAGTGCTGGGATTATAGGTGTGAGCCCCCACTCCTGGCCTCTTCACTCCATTGCTGGTTTCCTTTGCTGGGCGGAAGCTCGTTAGTTTGATGTAGTGCCATTTGTCTATTTTTCGCTTCTGTTGCCTGTGCTTTTGGGGTCATTTCTTTTTTTTTTTTTTTTTTTGAGACGGAGTCTCGCTCTGTCGTCTGGGCTGGAGTGCAGTGGCCAGATCTCAGCTCACTGCAAGCTCCGCCTCCTGGGTTTACGCCATTCTCCTGCCTCAGCCTCCCGAGTAGCTGGGACTACAGGTGCCCGCCACCTCGCCCGGCTATTTTTTTGTATTTTTTAGTAGAGACGGGGTTTCACCATGTTAGCCAGGATGGTCTCGATCTCCTGACCTCGTGATCCGCCCGTCTCGGCCTCCCAAAGTGCTGGGATTACAGGCTTGAGCCACCGAACCCGGCGGATTATATGTTTTCTAAGAGCATTGCTCTCACCTGCTCAAAGCCTTTTCCTGACTACCCCGCCCTCTCCTGGTAAAGCCCCACCTCCTCAAAGCAGCCCACAGCCCTTGCAGGTTCTGCCCTGCCACCCTATCCAACCTGTCTCACCCACTGAACCATTCCTGTTCCTTACACACCCTACCCCGACCGTCTCACCTCTGAGCCTTTGCCTGGTCATGCTCTCAGCTCTGACCTTTTCTGCTCTTCTCTTTCTCTGGGACTGACCCTCCTTGCCACACTCAGCAGCCCCATCAAAGCCCAGCACCTTCCTGCCCTGCTGTTCCCCGCCGGGCTCTGAGCTCAGTTAGGGAGGGGACTGGGTCTGTCCAGTTCAGCCCCTTGCCCAATGCTTGAAATACTGCCCCAAACAGGAAACTTTTTTTTTTTTTTTTTAAGAGAAGGAGTCTTGCTCTATTGCTGAGGCTGGAGTGCAGTGGTGCAATCTCAGCTCACTGCAGTCTCCGCCTCCTGGGTTCCAGCGATTCTCCTGCCTCAGCCTCTAGGGTAGCTGGGATTACCGGCACGCGCCACCACGTCCAGCTAATTTTTGTATTTTCAGTAGAAACGGGGTTTCATCATGTTGGCCAGTCTGGTCTCAAGCTCCTGACCTCAGGTGATCCACCCGCCTCGGCCTCCCAAAGTGCTGGGATTACAGGCCTGAGCCACTGCGTGCCGGCCAAGAGGGCCCATTTTTTAAAATGTGTAGCATTTGTCGAATCAGAGTGATAAACACTCACCCTGATGAGTGCCAGCGATAAAATAAGCAGATTGCATGTTGATGCGTATGACAAAAGGCTCCAGGGGGACCTCCCTGACTTCATGCTCCAAAAGAAGTCAGACTCAGGGGAGCACAAACTGTTCCACCAGGTGCAAGAACAGCCAGCGCTGCTCCACGCCTCAGAGTGGCCGGCCCATCTGGGGAGTGGCCACTCATGTAAAAACACACTGAGCTGTTCACTCGGGATCTGCGCAGCTCACACGAGGAAAGTTACATCTCAAAAAGTCCAGAATGGCTGGGCGCGGTGGCTCAAGCCTGTAATCCCAGCACTTTGGGAGGCCGAGACGGGCGGATCACGAGGTCGGAGATCGAGACCATCCTGGCTAACATGGTGAAACCCCGTCTCCACTGAAAAAAAAAAAATACAAAAAACTAGCCGGACGAGGTGGTGGACGCCTGTAGTCCCAGCTACTCGGGAGGCTGAGGCAGGAGAACGGCCTAAACCCGGGAGGCGGAGCTTGCAGTGAGCTGAGATCCGGCCACTGCACTCCAGCCTGGGCGACAGAGCCAGACTCCGTCTCAAAAATAAAAAAAAAGTCAAAACTTAGGAGAAATAAAGTAATTATTAAATATGTCTCAGTGACTGGGTGTGGTGGCTCATACCTGTAATCCCAGCACTTTGGGAGGCTGAGGTGGGAGGATCCCTTGAGCCCAGGAGTTCAAGTCCAACCTGAGCAACATAGTAAGACCCCATCTCTACAAAAAAAAATTTTTTTTTAATTAGCCAGGCATGATGGTGCACGCCTCCCAGCTACTTAAGAGGCTGAGGTGGGAGGATTGCTTGAGCCTGGGAGGTTGAGGCAGCAGTGAGCCGAGATCACACCACTGCACTCCAGCCTGGGCAACAGAGGGAGACCCTGTCTCAGATTAATTTAATTAATTTAATTTAATTTAACAAACTTTTTCTAAAGAAATATGTCTGAGTCACACAAACCCATACATGGTATATTAAATTGCATAAACAGACTCACACAGAAATGAAAGTGTATAAAACCTAGTGAAATCAGAATTAGTCTGTGTCTACTTAACAATATTGTACTAATGCCGATTTCCTGGTTTTCATATTGTATTATAGTCACACAAGATACTGCATGAAGCTGGGTATAGGGTATCCAGGAATCTCCAAACTATCTTTGCAAATTCTTGTAAGTCTATAATTACTTTAAAATAAAAGGGTTTTTGAGAGTTAAAAACTAGAAATGTGTTGAAGGAATCAGAACAAAATCTCTATTCACGCAGCATTTATTAAACCCCAGTAAGACTACAAAACACTCTACTGGCCCAGATTGAACTAGGAAAGTTACATAAATACGATTTGTAAACTCAAGACATTCTGTGTGGGAAAGTCATTAATACCTAACAAACTGAACTAACACTAGTGTAAAGGGATAAACTGAAAATAGGATAAAAACTCATAAACATTGAGTCACGGCAAGATGGCCGAATAGGAACAGCTCCAGTCTCCAACTCCCAGTGCGAGCGACACAGAACACTGGTGATTTCTGCATTTTCAACTGAGGTACTGGAGTCATCTCACTAGGGAGTGCCGGACAATCGGTGCTGGTCAGCTGCTGCAGCCCGACCAACGAGAGCTGAAGCAATGCCTCGCCTGGGAAGCGCAAGGGGGAAGGGAGTCCCTTTTCCTAGCCAGGGGAACTGAGACACACAACACCTGGAAAATCGGGTGACTCCCACCCCAATACTGCGCTTTAAGCAAACGGACACACCAGGAGATTATATCCCACACCTGGCCGGGAAGGTCCCACAGCCACGGAGCCTCCCTCATTGCTAGCATAGCAGTCTGCGATCTAACCACAAGGCAGCAGCGAGGCGGGGGGAGGGGCGCCCGCCATTGCTGAGGCTTAAGTAGGTAAACAAAGCCGCTGGGAAGCTCGAACTGGGTGGAGCTCACAGCAGCTCAAGGAAACCTGCCTGTCTCTGTAGACTCCACCTCTGGGGACAGGGCACAG
>NW_016806112.1:1584863-1588338 GCF_001698545.2 Rhinopithecus bieti
GGACTCGGGAAGGGGAACATCACAAACCGGGGCCTATCATGGGGAGGGGGAAGGGATTGCATTGGGAGTATACCTGATATAAATGACGAATTGATGGGTGCTGACGAGTTGATGGGTGCAGCACACCAACATGGCACAAGTATACATATGTAACAAACCTGCACGTTATGCACATGTACCCTAGAACTTAAAGTATAATAAAAAAAAAAAAACTCATAAACATTGCATTAAGTAGTAATCCAGTGTTTTTGTTTTGTTTTGTTTTGTTTTGTTTTGTTTTGTTTTGAGATGGAGTTTTCCTCTTGTTGCCTAAGCTAGAGTGCAATGGCACGATCTCGGCTCATCGCAACCTCTGCTTCCCGGGTTCAAGCGATTCTACTGCCTCAGCCTCCCAAGTAGGTGGGATTACAGGCATGCACCACCACACCTGGCTAATTTTGTATTTTTAGTAGAGACAGAGTTTCTCCATGTTGGTCAAGCTGGTCTCGAACTCCCGACCTCAGGTGATCCGCCCACCTCAGCCTCCCAAAGTGCTGGGATTACAGGCATGAGCCACCTCACCCGGCGTAATCCAGTCTTTTAATGCTAATTTTCTCTCCTGACTCCAAGGCTGAGGGATTTTCATTAGCATTATCCAATCATGTGCCTGTGATAGGAAGACTTGTTGACCTGTTTTTTTATTTTTAGTTTTAGACTCCACCAGCTTCCAATATTTCTTTTCTTTTCTTTTTTCTTTCTTTTTTTTTTTTTTAAACAGAAATAGGGTCTCAGTCTGTTGCCCAGGCTGGAGTGCAGTGGTGTGATCATAGCTCACTGCAGCCTCAAACTTCTGGGCTTAAGTGATCCTCCCCACTCAGCCTCCTGAGTAGCTGGAACCATAGGAGCACACCACCACACCTGGCTAGTATTCTATTTTTTTGTAAAGATGAAGTCTTCCTATGTTGCCCAGGCTGGGCTCAAACTCCTGGGCTCAAATGATCCTCCTGCCTCAGCCTCCCAAAGTGCTGGGATTATAGGCATGAGCCACCAGGCCCAGCCTCAATATTTCTAAATATTATTAATAACTTGGTTTCTGTACTTGATAATTCAAATTAAATAAAATCAAATGGAAAAAAGGAATATGCTGGATGGGTGTGGTGGCTCATGCCTGTAATCTCAGCACTTTCGGAGGCCAATATGGGTTGATAACCTGAGGTCAGGAGTTCAAGACCAGCCTGATCAATATGGCAAAACCCATCTCTACTAAAAATACAAAAATTAGCTAACTGTGGTGGTGTGTGCCTGTAATTCCAGCTACTTGGGAGGCTGAAGTAGGAGAAGTGCTTGAACCCAAGAGGCAGAGGTTGCAGTGAGCCAAGATCATGCCACTGCACTCCAGCCTGAATGACAGAGCGAGACTCCATCTCAAAAAAAAAAAAAAAAAAAAAGGATATGCCAGAGAAAGTGGCACAGGAGCAAGAAGTCTTAATCAGGTGATACAGGAAAACAAAGGCAATGACCCTGACAGGCCATGAGTCAGGCAGCAGGGACCTGTTTGTCCATCTCTCCATCTGAGCACCCTGCATTCTGAGTGTGGCACAGAGAAGGCGTACAATAAATATGTGTTGAGTGCATGAATGAACAAATGAATGGGTGAATGAATGAATGAATGAGTGAATGAGTAAGTGAATGAGTGAATGAGTAAGTGAATGAGTGAATAAGTGAATGAGTGCGTGAATGAATGAGTGAATGAGTGAATGAGTGAGTGAAAGAGTGAATGAGCGAATGAACGAGTGAATGAGTGAATGAATAAGTGAATAAGTGAATGAGTGAGTGAATGAGTGAATGAGTGAGTGAATGAGTGAATTGAAATGAGTGAATTGAATGAGTGAGTGAATGAATGAGTGAATGAGTGAGTCAGTGAGTGAATGAGTGAGTCAGTGAGTGAATGAGTGAGTGAATGAGTGATTGAATGAGTGAATGAGGGATTGAATGAGTGAGTGAGTGAATGAGTCAATGAGTCAGTGAATGAATGAATGAGTAAATGTCAGTTGGCCTTACTGGCTGAGGAGCTTCCCTGAGTTGGGTCCCAGCCCACAGAGGCCCTGGCTGTGTGCCCTGGAACTAGGGACAGCCACTGCCAGGCCCTTCCCAGGTACCCTGGCACCAGGAACCCACCTTTCTGGGTACCTGGCAGTGCTGCCTGAAGCAAGGGCCGACCCCTGGGAGTGGGGGAAGAAAGGGCTTGGCTCAGGGGGCCTGGCCCAGGCAGCCCAGCTGTTCGGGGAGGCTGCAGCCTTGGAAAGACACAGTGCTTCTGTGAGGGTCTCCTGATACAATAAAAGATTATCAGCTAAATAAAACAAGAAGTGACTGGGGCCACTATGCCCTGTTGGATTGAAATCGTGTGAGCAAAGTGGTTTTCTCTGAAAGATTTATTTTCTGCACTGGCTTCAGGCAGCCAGCCCAGCCGGAGAGCACGGGCGAGAATGGGGCTGGTCTCCCTCCACTGGCAGGGAGGGGATGGGGCTTTATTTAATCTTCCAATGAGCTGGAACAAGAAAGACGGCGTGAATGGACATTAATTCTGAAACAAATTATTAAAGAGAGATCTGGGATTCCGGGAAAGCCATCTACCCCCTGCCTGTCTGCTACCTCCCCTCACCAAGGCCATAAACTCCCTCCTCTTCACTGAAAACCCAACACCAGGCCCACTGGGTCTCCCATTCGGGCTGAGGAGAGAGGCCGAGAACCAACCCAAGCCCAGGGCCAATACAGCAGCGGGTCTAGCTGGGCTGCCCACGTCCTCGGCCTGGGCCATCTGCCTCCCTGGGCCTTGGCCCCTGATGACGCCCCTGTGTCTCATGTTTCCTTGTCATCTGCACTTGTGCTTGGGGATGTCCTAGGCAGATGGCTGCCACCTCTCCCACATGGGTCCAACCTCTATCCGCCGCCACCACGGGTACCTTAGCCCACCCCAGACCTCCCAGGCCTCCTTCCTCACACTGCACCCAGCACAGGCTAAGACCCCCTCAGCTGTGCTTAGCCCATGCCCCACTGCCAGGCCCTAGACAGAGAGCGGCCAGACCCACTGCCCCGGAGGCCAGCCTGGGAGGGGTAACTGCTGTGAAGAGGGTGCATGGGCACAGGCTGGCACATGGGGAGGAATCAAGTCAGTTGGGTGTTGGGGTGGCCCTAACCCGGGCATTGAAGGAGGGGGAGGAGCACACCACTGGCCCAGAACATTCCAAGTGGAGGGAACAGCATTTACAAAGGTCTGGAGTAGTGCGTTTACTGGGGCATCCAGAATCTACAATCATCATCATCGAAACAGTTAAAATTTATTGAGCATTCATTGTGTGCTGTGCCAAGTACTCCATACATGCGATCTCATTTTATTTATTTATTTTATTTTATTTTTGAGACAGAGTCTTACTCTGTCGCCCAGGCTGGAGTGCAGTGGTGTGATCTCAGCTCACTGCAACCTTTACCTCCC
>NW_016806112.1:1588635-1604965 GCF_001698545.2 Rhinopithecus bieti
TCATTTTTATTTATTTATTTTATTTTTATTTATTTATTTATTTATTTATTTTTTTTGAGACGGAGTCTCGCTCTGTTGCCCAGGCTGGAGTGCAGTGGCCGGATCTCGGTTCACTGCAAGCTCCGCCTCCCGGGTTTACACCATTCTCCTGCCTCAGCCTCCCGAGTAACTGGGACTACAGGCGCCCACCACCTCACCCGGCTAGTTTTTTGTATTTTTTTTTTTTTAGTAGAGACGGGGTTTCACTGTGTTAGCCAGGATGGTCTCGATCTCCTGACCTCGTGATCTGCCCGTCTCGGCCTCCCAAAGTGCTGGGATTACAGGCTTGAGCCACCACGCCCGGGCTTTCATTTTTAAAAATTTATTTATTTTATTGTTAAATTTCAATCTATTTTATTTATTTATTTTGAGATGGGCTAATTTTTGTATTTTTGGTAAAGATATGGTTTCACCATGTTGTCAAGGATGGTCTCCAACTCCTGGGCTCCAGCAATCCACACACCTCAGCCTCTCTGGGATTAGAGGTGTGAGCCACTGCACCTGGCTCATGCTACCTCATCTTAATCCTCTCAACAGCCCTATGGGGAGGTAGAGATAATTATTTTTCTCCCATATTACAGATGAGGTGGCCAGTGGCTCATGCCTGTAATCCCAGCACTTTGGGAGGCTGAGGCAGGTGGATCATCTTGAGGTCAGGAGTTTGAGACCAGCCTGGCCAACATGGTAAAACCCTGTCTCTACTAAAAATACAAAAATTAGCCGGGCATGGTGGTGCACACCTGTAGTCCCAGCTACTCGGGAGGCTGAGGCAGGAGACTCACTTGAACCCAGGAAATGGAGGTTGCAGTGACCTGAGATCACGCCACTGCACTCTAGCCTGGGCAACAAAGCAAGACTGTTTAAAAAAAAAAAAAGAAAAGAAAAGAAAAGAAAAAAAGAAAGAAAAACAGACGAGGAGACTGAGGTTCAAAGAGGCCCAGGTGTCCAACATAGAGCTACTATATGGGAGAGCTAGAATTTGAACCCAGGTCTCTCTGATTCCAAAGACAATGCTCCCTGCCCCACCACACTTCGCCTCCTGTTCTGGCCCATGCTTTGGGGGAATCGTAGGCTTCATACCCAGCTCAAGTCTCCTGACCAAGACACCAAGGAGCCTGGGACCTTGGCAAATACGCCCTCCTGCCCACCCTAGGCACTCTGGCCCTCCCACCTTACCCAGCCCCTTCCTGTCCCTCTAGTGACAGGGCCTGTATTCCAGGGTGACAGGGGCTTGGAGCCAGAGCTATGAGGAGACTGAGAGACCTTAGGCAGCGCCCTCCTGACAGAGCAGAGCAGCCCAACCATGGCCACGGGGCCACCTGGGAGGGACCCATATTCTTTCACCATCAGAAAACAGCTCAAGGCCCACATGGCATGATGTCTGAGGCGGACAGGCCACTCAGGGCCCCCGAGATCCAGAGCCTGGCATGGATTAGGGCCAAAGGTTCACCAGGCTCCCATCACACCAAGCTGGAACTCCACACCTGCTCCTCATCCAAAAAATGGAGGCTTCATCCACTCAGCTGTATAAGCCACAAACCTGGGAGGGCCCTCAGGCCTCCTGTCCGTCACACCCCACACCCAGGCCCTCAGCAAGTACTGTCAGACCCCCATCCACCACCTCCTTCCTGGGCCCGGCGTCTCATCTCCCCTGCACATGGGCAACAGCCCCTCCACACCTCCCAGCTACCCTCGCCCCCACAGCTGGGGGAGCCTTTAGAAACCCAGGTCCATAGATGCACCCTCTTTGCCCCAGTCTTGCTTAAAACCCTCCGGTGGCTGTTCCCTCAGGCTTAGAACAAAACCCAAAGTCCTGCCCGGTGTAGCGGCACACACCTGTAGTCCTAGCTACTGGGGAGGCTGATGCAGGAGTTCTGGGCTCAGGAGTTCAAGTCCAGCCTGGGCAACACAGTGAGATCCCACCTCTGAAAACAATAATAATAATAATTATTAAAAGACAAAACCCAAAGTCTTTCCCATGGTCTAGGGTCCTGTGCACCCATCCTCTGAAGGCCACACCGGCATCAATCCCCACCATATACCTGCTTTTGGAGCCCTGGATCTGTGGCTTGCCCTCCTGTTCTCTTCTCGAAAAGCCACATCCTAGCCTGGCGCAGTGGCTCATGCCTGTAATCCCAGCACTTTAGGAGGCCAAGGCGGGCAGATCATGAAGTCAGGAGTTCAAGACCAGCCTGGCCAATATGGTGAAACCCCATCTCTACTGAAAATATAAAAAATTAGCCAGGCATGGTGGCACATGCCTGTAGTCCCAGCTGCTCAGGAGGCTGAGGCAGGAGAATCACTTGAACCCGGGAGGCGGAGGTTGCAGTGAGCCGAGATTGCGCCACCGCACTCTAGCCTGGGTGACAGAGCGAGATTCTGTCTCAAAAACAAACAAAGAAAGAAAGAAACCCACATCCTTCCCAGTTCAGGTCCAGCACACACCTGGGTGGCATCTCATCCATTCAACCTTGAGGTCCTAGCTCCTGGCACCCCCAGTGGAGACCAGGCCCTGCTATGTGCTTCTATCCTTCTGAAAATCAATCGATGTGTAGTTAGTGTCCAGCCCCTGGATGACTGGGCCCATGGAGCAGGGCTTGAAATGCTTAGCCAAGGACCTGGCCAACAGTGGGTGCTCAACAAATGATGACTGCTGAATGAAGAAAAGCACCAACCCCCAGCCTTCAGCAACCCTCACACCTCCCAGTGCTCAGCCCTGCAGAGTGTAGGGGCCAACCCCCAAGGAGTTCAGATCCGATGGGGGTGGAGATGAAGCAGGCCAGAAACACGGGAAGTCCCAGAGCAGGCCAGGAGGGAACCCACATCCTCCCCAAACCCCTCCAATATCACTGAAGCAGGAACAGTTGATAGCAAACAGCAACAGGATCACAGACAGGGCAGGAAACCAGGCACATGGTAAACAGAAGTCATCATTCTCTAGTTTTCTTTCTTTCTTTTTTCTTTTTTTTTTTTAAGATTATTTATTTATTTATTTATTTATTTATTTATTTATTTATTTATTTAGAGACAGAGTTTCACTCTTGTCACCCAGGCTGGAGTGCAGTGGCGTGATCTCGACTCACTGCAACCTCTGCCTCCCAGGTTCAAGCGATTCTCCTGCCTCAGTCTCCTGAGTAGCTGGAATTACAGGTATGCGGACGCCTGGCTAACTTTTTTTTGTATTTTTAACAGAGACAGTGTTTCACCATGTTGCCCGGCTGGTCTGGAACTCCTGACCTCAGGTAATTTGCTGGCCTCGGCCTCCCAAAGTGCTTGGATTACAGGCGTGAGCCACTGCACCCAGCTCCATTCTCTCATTTTCTGATGATGAGGAAAGAGTATATTTTTCAAGTCTAGACAACAAAAAGATGCGCCCTTGCAAATACCGGAGTTCACCATGGCGCTTTCTTTCATCATCACCTCCTCCCTGTGGCCATCGCGCTCACCTCCCTGCCCAAGCTATTTGGCTCAAGTCAAATTTTCCCTCACTCAGGACTCACAGGTCTCCTCCCTTTGTCTGGGATGGGATGTAGAGTCTCTCTTGATTGCTGCAGTTATTTGAAAACGATGTCTGTATTCCCCAGTCCCTCTCAGGGCTGTCCATCCCCATGGCCATGTGTCCCCTGCCCCCCATCTCTCTGCTGTCTGGGGCAGAATTCCTCGGCGGTGGGGGCAGCTGGAGACACAAGCAGCCCTAGTGGGTGATGACGGACACACCCCCAAATACTCATTCCTTGTACATCACTTTGGGGGGTGAACAAAGAGGGCCGATGGGGGTGTGTGAGGAGGGTATCAGTGAGCTCTTCCTGGAGAGCTGGGTTCAAGCGGAATGGGGCTTTCTTAGACAGGCATTGATCATTAACCATAAGACTGTAGCTCACACAGGTTTGGTCCTTTCAGGGTGCCAGACCCTGGGCTGAATGCTTCACATGCCCCACAACTGCCCTAGGAGTTAAGTATCTATCATCATCCCCGTCATGTAGATCAGGAAGCTGAGAGTGAGAGGGTGTGATTTGCCCATGGTTTCGGAGCTCAGAGAGAGGAAAATCCTGAGCTCAGAGAGACTCAGTCCTCACAGCAGCTCGCCCCATTTCACAGACAAGGGCACTAAGGCCGGCAGAGGGGCGGCGGCTCATCTTGGTCGCCCAGGGCACCCCCAGCACTTCCCCTCTCATGGGGAATGGCCGCTGGCATGGGTGCCCCTCGCCTTGCTGCTCCGGGGTTGGCATCGAGGGCTGGAGGGCTCTGAAGAACCCAGTTCACCCAGCACATGGGATCGGGGCACAGCAGGAGCGGAAGGTGCAGGTGCAGGGCAGCCCTGAAGGTGGTTTAGGAACTCAGGACTTGGTCCAGCCTGAGACAGGGAGTCATGCTTGGGTTTCAAGGCGGGGCAACTCATGGTCATGTGTGGATTTGGGAGCTGCCTGGCGGTCCCATGGTGAGTGGATCAGAGGGAAAGAAACCCACAGCTGAGCAGGCAGGAGGAGGCTGCCGGTGGCCAGGGGGAGCGGAAAGGGGTGAGGACAGAGGAGTGAGCAGGGATCCCACAGACGTGACCAGCAGAGCCACTGGGGGGTTCCAGCCTTGGTGATCTGGGGGCTGGCAGGGGCTCCGTGTGGGGCAGCATCTCCCGTCACCAGGGTCCGGCCCCGCAGCTACTGTGCACCTCCTCTCTCACCTCTGGATCCCTCCTGTTCCTTGTCCCCTGGCTGGAGGCAGGGGGCTGTGGGGCCGCCAGCGAAACCGCAGTCCCCCTCCGTTGATCTGTGTCAAGGCAAGGATGGGGATCCTGGGGCCTCCACCACGGCACTCCCTCCCTCCGGCCGGCCCTCGCTGTGCCCGCGCTCGCCCAGACCCAGGCCTCCTGGGTCAAGGAGGGGAACCCCCCACCCGCGCCCACTGACCGCTGCTCCTGTCACCCCTGCCCCAGGACCGACAGCCCCTCCTGCCCCTTCTGCCGGCCGCCATCGCGGTGACTCAGTCCTCACAGCAGCCCTGAGAGAGGAACTACTCACCCCATTTCACAGACAAGGGCACTAATGCCTGCAGAGGAGCGGCGGCTCGTCCTGGTCACCCAGGGCACCCCAGCACTGCCCCTCCCATGGGGAATGGCCGCTGGCGTGGGAAGGGCGCTACATACAGTGTTAGTATTACTTCTGGGCCGCTCAGAACTTTCTCGATGGCAGGACAGAGAGAATGCAAAGCAGCTCGAGTCAAAGAGCACTTTGTGGCTCTAAAGCCAAGGGAAGAACCCTGCGAAGGTGGCTTCCAGCAGCCCTTCCAGCAGGAAAACCTCTGATTGGCCAGGAGAGGGTCACATGTCCATTTCTGAACCAATAAGAGCATTCAGATCAGCCCTCTGATTGGCAGGCCTGGGTCCCACCCCGTTTATAAACAACTCAGAGAGGGTGAGCCACCCTCCCAGATCACACAGCATGGCTGTCCCTTGCTCTGCTCGTGTGTGTGTGTGTGTGGTGTGTGGTGCGTATATGTGGTGTGTGGTGTCTGTGTGTGGGTATGTGCGTGGTGTGCGTGTCTGTGTGTGGTGTATGGTATATATGTCGGTGTGTGGTGTGTGTGTCGTGTATGGTGTGTGTGTGGTGTGTGTGTGTGGTATATCTGTGTGTGTGTGGAGTGTGGTGTGTGTGTGTGTGGTGTGTGTGTGTGTGGTGTGTATGTGGTGTATGTGTCTGTGGTGTGTGTGTGGTGTATCTGGTATTTGTGTGTGTGGTGTGTGTGTGGTGTATCTGGTATTTGTGTGTGTGGTGTGTGTGTGTGGTGCATGTGTGGTGTGTATGGTGTATGTGTCTGTGTGTGTGGTTGTGTGGGGTGTGTGTGGTGTGTCTGCATGTGGTGTGTGTATCTGTGTGTGTGGTGTGTCTGTGTGTGGTGTATGGTGTATGTGTGTGTGTGGTGTGTGTGTGTGGTGTGTGAGTAATGTGTATCTGTGTGTAGTGTGTCTGTGTGTGGTGTGTATGTGTGGTCTGTGTCTGTGTGATGTGTGTCTCTATGTGGTGTGTGTGTGTCTGTGTGTGGTGTGTGTGTGAGTGCTGTGTGTGTGTTGTGAGTCTGTGTGTGGTGTGTGTGTGTCTGTGTGGTGTGTGTGTGTGGTGTGTGGTGTGTGTGTATCTGTGTATGGTGTGTGTGTCTGTGTGCTATGTGGTGTGTTGGGGTGTGTGTGTGTGTGTGTCTTGGGGGCAGGGGGCTGGGGAGAACTGCCCCTGTGGAAGAAAAGTCCAAATTTCTATTTTCTGGCATTGAGGCTTGGGCCCCCAAGCTCTGGCTCCTGCAAGGCCACCATCCTGCCCCCTCCTCCTCTGATCACATCGCTGGGAATGAGCCACAAGTCCCGCCTGCTCTCCTGGATGGAGCTTCCCTGGCCGGGGTGGGGCCTCGCTCATCTCTGAACCTCCTCTCCCACCCCAACCTCCAGGGCGCCTCCCAGCCCTGGGCAGCGCTTGCTGTGTGGACCTATGGTCCCCACCTCCAGGCACAGGTAGCTTGCCCCCTCCAGGCGCTCCCTGGGGGTGGCTGGTTTGGGGAAGTCGATCCGACCCTCCACCCGCTAAGTCCACCCAGCCTGGAGTCAGGGACGCCCCCAGAAGCTCCGATGCCTCTTTCCAGCTGCACGACTTGGAGCAGGTTCCACATCCACGATAGCGAGGGGGGCCGGGCGTGGTGGCTCACACCTGTAATCCCAGCACTTTGGGAGGCCAAAGTGGGCGGATCATCTGAGGTCAGGAGTTCGAGACCAGCCTGGCCAACATGGTGAAACCCTCGTCTCTACTAAAAATACAAAATCAGTTGGGAGTGTTGGCGTGCGCCTGTAATCCCAGCTACTCGGGAGGCTGAAGCAGGAGAATCGATTGAATCCGGGAGGCGGAGGTTGCAGTGAGCTGAGATCGCCCCACTGCACTCCAGCCTGGGCAACAGAGCGAGACTCCCTCTCGAAAAAAGGAGAAAAAAAAGAAAAGCTAGCGAGGGAATCAAAGGGCTTTCTTTAGGCGCGGCGTGGTCTCAGGAGGATGCATGACAGAGACGTGCACACGCCGCTCACCTTCCTTTCCCCGGGTAGGGTGATATTTCCCAGGCAAGGCTGCCCTCGGGGAATCAGCCAGGGAGCCCGAAGGCGGGTTGCTGAGCAGGAGGAAGGGGCGCCTGCCTGTCCCTACCCACCGTCGCTCTCGTCCTCACGCGCACAGCTCGGCCTGGGCCTCGCGTCCTCCCCGACCCGGGCCCGCAGAGGAGGAGATGCAAGAACAAAGGAAGGGTCCCCTGCCGGCCGCGCCCACGGCCTTCCCGCATGTACACGCCCGGCGGACACAGCCCAGAGCGCGGCCCTTTCCCGCAGGGGCCCCTGCCCCAGCGGCCACCCGGACCTCGGCTCCCGCGCACGCCCGCGCGGCTGGGAAGGCCCGAGGGTACGGGGTCCGGTTTGTGGAGCCTTCGCAGCCGAGGCCCAGCGGTGGCAGCTGCGGAGATCGGGGGGAGAGGGTGGAGGAGGGGGCCCGGCCGCCCCAGGTTCGCACCCCGTCCGGTGCCTGCGCGTCGCTCTGGGCCTTGGCCCGTCGGGGTGCGAACCTGGGTGTCCTAAACACACACGGGATCTCCGCGGACCGACGGCGGTGGGGACTGCCACACGGGACCCAGAAGCCCCGCGGGTCCCGGCTCCGCACCACCCTCGGCCTGGGAGACAGAGGCCCAACTGCAGCCTCGCGGCGCCACCTACGGACCGGATTCCGTAGCTGGATTCCTGGCCCCGGGACGCCCCGTGAGCCCAGCTGTGTACCCGGCTCCCTCTGGCTCCTGGTTTGTCTCTCCCTTCTCCAGGGGCTCCTACCCCAAGTCACCGCCCTGCAGCAGACAGCCCGGCCCGGCTGAGGCCTCGGACTCGGTCCTCGTGGAAGGGGAAGGAGTGTTTAAGCTGCCCGGGTCCAGGCGGCATAGCCGGAGCCCGGGGTTCTGAGGCCCATCCCCACGCTGCCATAGGGAGGAACCGTTACCACGTTTACAGACGGGGAAACTGAGGCCGAGGACCGGGCGCTGACTGGTTTTATGTGGAATTGGGGCAACTGGACCGGGCCTGCAACCTCTTTCCGCCCGTCTCCAGATCTCTGACCCTGCTCATCTCCCAGCACCACCCACACATGCCAAGAGCTCTGCCCCTCTCCCTCCACCCAGCCCCCAGCTCTCCTCTGAGCCCCTCACCACATCCTGCCCATTTTACAGATGGGCAGACTCAGTCCGCCGAGGCAAAGGGCCTCGCTCAGGGTCGCACAGAGTAGCTACGGCCTAGGCTGCTCAATACAACAGGTAAGATGAGAGCCCAGGTCCCAGGATCTTGGACCTATCAGAGTTTCCACGGCTGCAACTCTTACCCTGTAGGATGAGTAACAATTCCGCTAGATTTCCCAGTCTGGGGTGAGGGAGGAAGTGGAAGAGGCAGACACTGACACAGCAAATGATAAACCCAGAGATAAGAGCTGAGCTGAAAGGCTTGGCTGGGCCTTGGGGAAGCCCAGAGGAAAGATTAGAGGTGGGAGTAGTCAGTCAGACAAGGATTCTCAAGGAAGTGATATCAAATGGGCTTTGAAGGATGAGTAGGAGTTTGCCAGCAGAAAAATGCAGGAGCGGCATTTCAAGGGAAAGCATGGGGCTTAGAGGGAGCTCGGCTAGTCCCACCTATAACTTACTAGTTAAGTGTGGACTTGTGTGCCAGCCAGGCCTGAGTTCAAGTCCCTGCCCTGCTGTGTGACCTCCAGGAAGTGTCTTAACCTTTCTGAGCCTTCTTTTCCTCATCTGCAAAATGAGGCAACAGTGCTCTCCTTGATCATGGACAATTGTGGGGTTAGCATAGGGTGGGACACACAGGAGCCCACCAGGGAAGACTGAAGACCATTGGGAAGGGGTGGGTGAGGATAGGCACAAAGGACGATGCAGCTGGAGAGATCACCTGAGGTCAGTCGGGCCTCGAGGGACCCTGAGTGCTAAGCTAAGGAAGCTGGCTTCATTATGAGGACAATGAAGAGCCATGGAAGGGATTGGAGCTAAGGAATGACCCACCTGATTTGTGTTTTAGAAGGTGCGCACCCGGCAAGAGTGAGGACCTCCATCAGAAGGAGGGAGTCTGGGACCTGAAGCCCTGCCTGCCCTGGCCCTGCCCTGGCCCTGCCCTGGCCCTTTCATCCCCAGGTCTCCTCTTGCCCTCAGCACTGTGAGGATGAGAAACTGCCCTGCCCTGAGGCTGAGGCTGAGCCAGGGCCAAAGCAGGTGGCCTGGTTCCACTGCCCCTGGCCCAGGGCACCCAGGCCCCAGCACCTGCACCCCCAGAAAAAAACCAGGGTCTCTGCTTTCCACAGAGCTGCCTTTTCCTCCCCACCCCCAACACTCTGAAACTCCCATTAAAGAGAAAAGACGGGCAGCAGCACCATGATTTCTGTTTCCCTCTAAATTTGCTCCTACAAAACCAATTAAAGCACCTGCTGGGATGGGGCTCTGTCAGCAAATTATTTCCAGGCTCTGTGGCCCGAGAATAAATCTCAGAAGGATGAAGTGGACTCAATGGCAGGGGGCTGGCGACAGGGAACCAGGCAGGCAGGGGCAGGGGTCACTTGGGGTCCTGGCAACTGCAGACCCCAAGATCTTCACGCTGGTGCCCAGACCCTAAGCCTGGACCCCTTCTGCTCCGCCAAATCATCAGTCTCTAAGGAGTGGCACCCTGTCTGTGATGGAAATGACTTCCAGGCCATGGATGGGGGAGTGGTGGCCTGGATAACTCCACCTCTTTGTCCCCAGTGCCACCTTCTTCACCAACCTTGACTGACTTCTCACCATGCGGTGGGATACAGGCGTGCCCAGCCTCAGTGTGGGGTCCGAAGGCCCAGATGCCTAACTCTCTGTGCGGCCCTGAGCAAGGCCTTCGCTGCTCTGAGCCTTGGTACTCTTATCTGTAAAATGGGGGTAGATGGGCCAGGCGTGGTGACTCACACTTGTAATCCTAGGACTTTGGGAGGCCGAGGCAGGTGGATCACTTGAGTCCAGGAGTTCAAGACCAGCCTGGGCCACATGGCAAAACCCCGTCGCTACTAAAAATATAAAAACTAGCCAGGTGTTGTCCGGGTGTGGTGCTCACACCTGTAATCCCAGCACTTTGGGAGGCCGAGACGGGAGAATCACCTGAGGTCAGGAGTTCGAGACCAGCCTGACCAACATGGTAAAACCTTGTCTCTACTAAAAATACAAAAATTAGCTGGGTGTGGTAGCACACACCTGTAATCCCAGCTACTTGGCAGGCGGGGGCAGGAGAATCACTTGAATCTGGGAGGCAGAGGTTGCAGTGAGCCAAGATCACGCCATTGCACTCCAGCCTGGGCAACGAGAGCAAGACTCCATCTCAAAAAAAAAAAAAAAAAAAAAAAAAAAATTAGCTGGGCGTTGTGGCGTGCATCTGTAAAATCTCAGCTACTTGGGAGGCTGAGGCATGAGAATTGCTTGAACCCAGGAGGTGGAGGTTGCAGTGAGCTGAGATCACACCACTGCACTCTAACCTGGGCAACAGAGCAAGATTCTGTCTCAAAAATAAATAAATAATAAAATAAAATGGTGGGGAGGAGGTGGAGCTTGGCCGGCCCTCCGAGCTCCAGCTGCCTAGGAAGTCTTATAGAGTCTCCTCATTGGCACCAAGGCTGGACCTCGTGGGATGCCAATGAACTCTCTCCTTGGGCAAAGGCTAAGGCCAGGGGTGCATGGCCTACCAATTCGATGCAGCCATCACTGCCCCCAGCAGCTCCCAGCCTAGCATGCGGTTTGAACGGGCTGAGGGACCCTGGGTAGGGAAGTGGGCAGTGACTCCAACGCAGAGGCTAGAGGCTTCCCAGGCAGGGGTCATGGGAGCAGGACTTAGAAAGATGAGTGGGAGTTCCTCAGATCTGAGGTGTCATTCTCCCAAAGTAGAAATGATTCTGATCCATGTGGCATCTCTGTGAGAATTATGAAAAGGCACCCTTACTTCCACTTTATTCCCATCTTTAAGAAAATTGTTGGCCAGGAGCAGTGGCTCTTGCCTGTAATCACAGCACTTTGGGACGCCGAGACAGGTAGATCATGAGGTCAGGAGATCGAGACCATCCTGGTTAACATGGTGAAACCCCCATCTCTACTAAAAATACAAAATATTAGCTGGGCGTGGTGGCGGGCGCCTGTAGTCCCAGCTACTTGAGAGGCTGAGGCAGGAGAATGGCGTGAACCCAGGAGGTAAAGCTTGCAGTGAGCCGAGATCGTGCCACTGCACTCCAGCCTGGGCGACAGAGCGAGACAACTTGCATAACTGTGCACTGCAGCTCTAGGGGACTCAAGCCAACAGGCACAAGGAGCTGCTCATCTCATCAGCCTTGAGAGGAACTGAGGCACGATGAGAGGGCCTCCTGCCAGCAGATGGTGGGAGGGCACTGCCCCCCGGGACATCAGATGTGTCCCATCCTCAAACACTGGAGATTCTGAACTTTCAAAGGTATCAAGAGAGCTCCTCCAGTTTGGACCACAACCGTTGAGGGGCGACTGACACTGACTCTGGGCTGGTGGCACACTTCACCCCCAGGAATCCTCACCCAACCCTGCAACAGGGTGCAGTGGAAGAAACTGTGGCAGGGAGAGATGTCACAGAGACTAGGTACCCATGTGGCACCTCTGCAAGAAGGTACCCATGCCCTGAGTCAGCCAAGCCCAGCAAGTTCAGATTCCTGCTGGGGGACTGGGAGTGGTGGCTCATGCCTGTAATCCCAGCACTTTGGGAGGCTGAGGCAGGCGGAACACTTGAGGTCAGGAGTTTGAGACCAGCCTGGCCAACACGGCGAAACCATGTCTCTACTAAAAACACAAAAATGAACTGGATGTGGTGGCAGTCACTTATAATCCCAGCTACTCCCAGGAGACTGCGGCATGATAATCACTTGAACCCGGGAGGCGGAGATTGCAGTGAGTCAAGGTCACAGCACTGCACTCCAGCCTGGGTAACAGAGCAAGACTGTCTAAAAAAAAAAAAAAAAAAATCCCTGCTTGGCCTCTCCCAGTGTGTGAGCTTTAACTTGGGGCCATCACAGTGCCCACCCCAGAGGTGCCTGGTGAGGTGCAGTCACCACCAGCCGGCCCTCAGCACCACACCTTGCCCAAGGCTAGGGCTTAGCAGGTGTTGGTTATTGTACCAGCCCCACCCTCTCTAGACTGGCAGGCCCATGAGGGCTCCTGCCTGCATCCCCAGGGCCACATGCCACCCCCACCCACCAGCACCCATCAAAGGGATGAGAAAGGACTTGGTGCACAACTGAGACCACAGGTGGGTATGGTCACCATCCTCATCGTCGCCATCTTCCCTCAGACGACTGAGGCTCAGAGAAGTTAAGCAATGTGCACAGTGTCCTCCCGCATGGGACAGGATCTTCGCCCAGCTGCCTCTGATGCCAGAACGCAGACTCCAGCCGACTCCCCAGGTGCCCAGAAGGGGAAATCTTCTTTGGATGCACATGGAGTTGGGGAGGGGGCAGTCAGGCTTGAGCAGAGGAGCTGAGGGGCTGGGGTACAAGAAGGTCAGCAGAAAGTCAGGAACCTCCCAACCCCCAAAACCGTTGGTGGCAGTGAAGCCAGTGTTGCAAAGTGCCCGAGTCAGCAGCTCCAGTGAACACTCCGCCTGCAGGCTTGTAAATCTGGATCTCCTTGGGGGCTGTGGGGCGAAGTTCCAGCCCTCAGCGATAGTGGTGGTGGCAGCCACAGCAGGGAACAGACCCCCCCCAGCCAGTGCCCAGCCTGACCCCCCACCTGGGAACCCCTGGACTCTGGCCCTCCTAAGCACCTGCAGGGCCCGCTGATGCTGCTGGTGATGGTAATGAAAAAATAACAAAAACGTATCAGTAACTGCAGGCACGAGGGCCTCTTGCCCCATTATCTGGGCCTCTGAATTAGCTGAAGGAACCCTGGCAATAACCCCTGAGACAGACGTCATGATGATCTCCCTGCCATTTTATTTATTTATTTATTTGTTTATTTATTTAGTAGAGATGGGGGTGTCTCACTATGTTGCCCAGGTTGGTCTTCAATTCCTGGACTCAAGCGATCCTCCTGCCTCCTGCTCCCAAAATGCTGGGATTACAGGCGTGAGTCACTGAGCCCAGCCAAGGATCCCATTCTATAGATAAGAAAACTGAGGCTTGTAGGGGGGATGCCACCCGCCCAGTGTTGCCCAACTAACAAGGGAGTCACAATTTGGAGCCAGATGGCTCCCAAGCCCATACTGCTAATGACTGGGTGGGAGGGGTGGTTTCCCAGGGTCTCCCATGAGCATTTTTACTTTAGTAGTTATGCATTTTATTTCATGATGTCAGAAAAAAATACAACCAGCCCTTCAAGCCCAACGTTTCATGGCTGTGATAGATGAACCTTATCTTTTCTTTTCTTTTGAAGAAAAAAAAAAAAACCTGAGTAAATAAGTAGAGCAGGTGAAGCTGCCCATGGGCCTTGCAAGGCCCACAGTTACTAAATCTCATGCAGTATCCACCTCCCTCCCTGCCTCCACTCGTGCACAGGCAGCTGTGGCCCCAGGGCCAGGGGACTCTGGCAACAGACCCTAGGCCACTCAAGCATCACTGCCCAAGGCCTGTTTTGTCCCAGGCTCCTCTGGGAGCTGGGAGACCCGAGGGAAGCTCACCATCCAGATGTGACTTCTCTCAAGAGAGAGAGGAGAGAGAGGGGGCTCAGAGAGGGCAGGCCACATGCCCAAGGTCTCACTACTAGTAAGGAGAAGCATGGGACTCGAAGGCCTGTCCCTGCACTGTCCTGGGCCTGGGAGAGGTTGGGCTTGCTGAGGACCCTTCCCAGGCCTTCAGTACCCCGGCCCCCAAGAGCCTTCTCATCAGTCCTGCATCAGCCCAGCTTGGGAGGGCAGAAAGAGCCTAGAGGTCGGGATGTTTTAGCAAGTTTTCAAATAATTTTCCTTCTAACTATACAGGTGATTCTAAAAATCAGTCCAGGGTGACCCCAATGGCTCATGCCTATAATCCAACCACCTGGGGAGGCTAAGGCAAGGGGATCGCTTGAGGCCAGGAGTTTGAGCCTGAGCAACATAGCAAGACCGTCTCTACAAATAATTTCACAAATGAGCTGGCGACTGCCTGCAATCCCAACTACTAAGGAAGCTGAGGTGGGAAGATCACTTGAGCCCAGGAGTTCAAGGCTGCAGTGAGCTATGATCACACCCCTAAACTCCAGTCTGGGCAAAAGAGCAAGACTCTGTCCCTTAAAAATAAATAAACAAACAAACAAACAAATAAATAAATAAATAGCAGTATAGTGAAATGTAGTGATAAAAGCTTGGATTCAGAGCTTTGGGACAGACTGAGTGACTTTGGGGCACATTGTTTCGTTTCTCTGAGCACTGGTGTCCTCCTGTGCAAAGTGAGGATCCCAATACCGCCCTCAGAGGGGTGTTTCAAGGATGAAATGAGTTAATATATATGTATCAGTCAGCGTCCAAGCAGGAAAACAGTATGCAAACAGGGGAAATGCGATACGCACAACCAGAAGAGCGGAGAAGCCAGAGAGGATGGGTAGCGGCCCAGGAATTACCATAGCAGGAAGCCACTCTCCCCCGGGCACGAGGAGACAAAAGGAAGAGATGGGGTTTGCAGGACCACCTGGAACACGCTGGAGGCTGGGTGGACCCACCGGAGGGGAGCCCCAGCTGCAGAGGAGATGCAGCCACTCTCCGCCTGCACATGGCGCAGCCAGAGTGGGAGAAATATCTTGGCTTACCCCATCCTCCCACACGGGGACCCCCAGTGTCTCCCACTGGCCTTTCTGGGAGGCCTGGGAAACTCAGCTGCTGGGCGGGCCTCGCCACACAGGGCAAAGCGGGAGAGCCGGACATGATCTGAGGGCTTTTCCCCAGGCGGGGGTGCGGCACGGCCATGGGGTGTCCCGCCCAGTGAGCAGTCGCTCGTGGTTCCTATTCTTTTCCTTCGTCCTATTAAAATAAGGCATCCTCACTCTATTAGTTAGGACTGTTTGGGTTGTGCCAGAAACCTACTAAAGCCAGACAAAAGATTTTAACAGGCAACTTAAACAATACAGGGGGGTCTCCTGAAATTCCACGGCGGGCCGTGGCCTGGAGCCAGCATCAGGAAAGGCTCGCTGGTCCCCCAGGGGTCCCCCGCTGTCTCCTGCTTCCGTGTGTGGGGGTCTGCTCCCCGTTCGCCCACACCCCGGCTTCCCAATCCTGGGACAGAGACAGCCCAGACGGTTCCCAGATGCGCAGACTCAGTCTGGGATTTCCGCCTCCCGGGGAGGGCATTCTGATTGGTCCGGTTTGGGTACCAGAGCCTGTTCTCATCCAGTCAGCTGTGTTTCAGGGGGCGGAGCCACAGGGCTGCGGAAGCCCTGGGTGCCTATGCGTGGATTTGTGAGCTGGGTAGACCGTCCCATATCTGGCTAGAAATACAGGAAGTATTAAATTGCACGTGATAGTTTGAATTGTAACAAAATGTGTGATGCTTTTCAGATTTGTCATTGCATATCTATTTTTCTCACGTTGTCAAGATCATGCTACATATGCAATTTTCACCCCGCTTTTATCAGTCGTTCTATCACAGTTATTTTCTTCTATCAAAACAGTTGTAGGTTTCTTGCCGGGCGCGGTGGCTCACACCTGTCATCCCAGCACTTTGGGAAACCGAGGCGAGCGGATCACTTGAGGTCAGGAGTTCGAGACGAGCCTGGCCAACATGGTGAAACCCCATCTCTACTAAAATACAAAAATTAGCTGGGCACAGTGGTACATGCCTGTAGTAGTCCCAGCTACTCAGGAGGCTGAGGCAGGAGAATCACCTGAACCAGGGAGGCAGAGGTTTCAGTGAGCTGAGATCACACCAGTGCCCTCCAGCCTGGGTGACAGAGCAAGACTCTGTCTCAAAAAAAAAAAAATCATAAAATCATACAAAGACTGGGTTTGATCAAATAGACCTTTTCTCAGTTGGAAGAAAAGAGGTTTATTTAACAAGTAAAGAAGGCAAAGCAAGTTGTGGTGGCCTGTGGGGATAATGTTTGTCTTCCTAATTTTTATTATAAAAATTTTCAAAACATAGAGAAGTTGGAAGTACAATGAACACCTATATACCCTCCACCTAGAATCAATAGGATTCAGTTTGCCCACTTATTTTGTTTTACCATTTATCTCTTTCTCTTTGTCTCTGTCTCACCATATATCTAATATATAACAATTATATTATTATAATTACATAATTATAAT
>NW_016806112.1:1607401-1687682 GCF_001698545.2 Rhinopithecus bieti
TATATATATATATAAATAAATATATAAAATAAAATTAAAAAAATAACTGGGCATGGTGGCATATGTCTGTAGTCCCAGCTACTTGGGAGGCTGGGGTGGGAGGATCGCTTGAGCCTGGGAGATTGAGGCTGCAGTGAGCCATGATCGTGCCACTGCACTCCAGCCTGGGAGACAGAGCAGACCCTGTATAATGTATAATGAAGAAAATGTTGAAAATGTACATAATTCAGACATGTATTGAATACAAAGTAAAGTTTCTGGTTATTGAACTTACTCCCAAAGAAGTCAGTAATTGTCTGTCCTTTTTCTATGTGTATCTTTTCCAAATAATGTGTGCCTTGACTGGTTTCCCCCAGAAAGACACTGAGATAAGAACCGGAGTGTAGATGGTTGATTTGGGAGGTGATCCTACGAAACACGAGAAGGGAAGTGGGGAAATAAGGAAGGAGAAGCAAGAAATAAAAGATGCATAGCATGCCGGGCGCGGTGGCTCACGCCTGTAATCCCAGCACTTTAGGAGGCCAAGGCGGGCGGATCACCTGAGGTCAGAAGTTTGAGACTAGCCTGGCCAACATGGTGAAACCCTGTCTTCACTAAAAATCCAAAAAATTAGCTGGGCATGGTTGTGCGCACCTGTTGTCCCAGCTACTCGGGAGTCTGAGACAGGAGAATCACTTGAACTCTGGAAGCAGAGGTTGCAGTGAGCTGAGATTGTGCTTGCACTCCAGCCTGGGTGACAGAGCGAGACTTTGTCTCAAAAAAAAAAATAAAAAGGCGCATGGTTGTATCGGTTATTTATTGCTGTGTAACAAAATGACCCCAAAATCTAGTAGCTTAAAACAACAATAATTCTTTGTTACTTCTCATGATTTCTATGGCTCAGGACTGCAGACAGCAAGGGTGAATTGACTCCGTGCCACAATGTCTGGGGCTCCAGCTGCAAAACTCAAAGGCTAGGGGCTAGCGTCATCTGAAGGCTGCCACTCACACATGCCGGCCATCCATTAGGGGCCTAGGTGGGGCTGTCAGCCAAAACCCCTCACGTGGGGCCTCTCCTGGTGGCATGGGCTCCTCAACATGATGGCCGGGTTCCACGGACAAGCATCCAGAGAGAGAAAGAGAGAAGAGGGGAGAGAATGCCAGGTGGAAGCCATGTTTCCTGTTATGACCGGCCTCCGAAATTTTGCAGTATCCCTTCGGCCATCAGGTATGAAGGTCTGCCCAGGTTCAAGGGTGGAGGAAGGTCAGTGGCCCACCATGACAAGAGCATACAGAGCATACAGAGAAATACAATCTGCCAGTGTATTGGTCTGTTCTCATGCTGCTATAAAGAACTGCCCGAGACTGGGCAATTTACAAAGGAAAGAGGTTTAATTGACTCACAGTTCCACGTTGCTGGGGAGGCCTCAGGAAACTTACAATCACGGTGGAAGGCGAAGGAGAACCAGGTCCCTTCTTCACAGGGTGGCAGGATGGAGTGAGTGAAAGCAAGGGAGATGCCAGATGCTTCTAAAACCATCAGCTCTCATGAGACTCACTATCACAAGAACAGCATGGGGGAAACCACCCTCATGGTCCAATTACCTCCACCTAGTCCCCCACTTGACACACGGGGATTATGGGAATCAAAATTCAGACGAGATTTGGGTGAGAAAATAGCCAATTACCAGGTAAGTTGCCCCTGTGGGCAACTGGAGCATTATCCCACTAGGGAGCTCTGCGTAACAGCATGGAACACTCACGTCAGGGTTACCACGCCTGAGGGGTCAGGTAGTCAGTGTTGTCCGTCTTTGGTTGAAAGCCACACTGGAGTGTGGGCCTTAAGTCTCTGGCACTTCCAGCCTACAGGACACACAGTCACAGAGCTAGTTCTGGTTGCCAGAGAAAGCTACCAGGCAAAGAGAGACGAAAGCTGGGACTGTGTGTCAGCATGTAAGACTGGACGGACACCGTGGGGTGCTGGCAGTTTCCGTGTGGAAATCAATCACTGGCAAGAGAACAGGGCCACTGCAAATGACTTCGATTAATCCAAATGTACCACCCAGTCTCCCCTTAAGCAAGTGCTAAGTTGGGATTCTGTTGCAAAGGAAGGAGACATGATGAGTATCTCTGCTGCTACATTCATATTTATCGAGCACTCACTATAGGCCAAGGACTGTGCCACATGCTCAGATGTTATGTCAGCTGGGATGGAGTTAAACATGACAGGCTTGGGAAAACCTGTGTTGAAGATGCAGATGCTTCCTCAGCATGGGTCCCTGAATGACCTCATGGAAGACCAGTACATATTTGGGTCTATTTGTTTTTGTTTTTGTTTTGAGATGGAGTCTCACTGTGCTGCCCAGGCTGAAATGCAGTGGCATGATCTCAGCTCACTGCAACCTCCACCTCCCGGGTTCAAGCGATTCTCCTGCCTCAGCCTCCTGAGTAGCTGGAATTACAGGTGCCTGCCACCACACCCAGCTAATTTTTGTATTTTTAGTAGAGATGGGGTTTCACCACATTGGCCAGGCTAGTCTTGAACTCCTGACTTCAAGTGATGGGCCCACCTCGGCCTCCTACAGTGCTGGGATTACAGGCGTGAGCCACCACATCCGGCCTGGGTCTATTTCTTACCAGAGCTCAATCTACTCTAATACAAGTGCATAGTATTAGATTGACTCATCTGAAATTGCCATCTTGCCATTTTGTAAGTCAAAAATGGTCAAATGTTAGCAATTTCAGATGATTCAACCTAAAACACAAAACCCATTCTTTCTTCTCCGAGGTAGTATTCACCCTGTGGATGGACCACAGCTGATTTAGCCACTCCCCTTTGATGAACTTCTGTGTTGTCTCCAATTTTTGTCCTTACAATTAATATGGCAATTCACATTCTTGAATATTTATCATTATGAATTTCTTTTTTTAATAATAACAAGGCTTTAATGTCTCAATTGTCTTATAATTATACAAACATATAAATCTTGAAACGGTAACGCTGTGTAGTAAAATCCTTAAAAATAACAGTTTTGCCACCGTGCAAAGTTCATTCAGTTTGATTTCCCATGTCCTCGCCAAGCAGCTTTCTGATTAGAGCTGGAAGACACAGGCTGGGCGCGGTGTTGACCCTGAAGTCCCAGCTACTGGGGAGGCTGAGGTGGAAGGATCACTTGAGTCCAGGAGTTTCCAGCCAGTCTGGGCAACATAGCAAGACCCCGTCTCTTTTTTTCTACACTGAATCATGAATATACTACGGAGAGTGTGCAGAATGTAAACCTTGAAATCCCACACTCCAACATCATGTATGTCCATGAGCAGGATTTGCAATTCACTTCATACTGGAGGTAAGCACTTCAGCTGGGGTCCTCTTGCCGCAGTGGTCAGGCCGTCAGAGCTGAGGCCTTTCACTACAACAAGGGAAGTAGTCTTCGGTCCGAAACAGGACGGGGACTTCGTAGCCGGCTTGCTGTGGCCTCGAGGGAGCAGACTTGCTAAAGAGCGAGGGCACGTTCATCGTGTGCAGGAGCTTCTTGAACGCCCTGGGGAAGGCGCCCAGCTCCGGGTCTGGCCATTGGTTGACCCGTGCTCGCTCCATCCTGGCCACAGCGGCCGCCCAATCATCCTCACAAAGGCGCTCGCAGGCCGGTGGCATCCTGGCCTGTACATGTTGCAGCATCTGCGGCCGGCTTCCGGCGTGGATCGGCGCAGGGCACGCCCTGGCTGACGACTTGGGACGAGTCGCCAGGCGAAGCACGTCCAGCAATGTCCCGAAGCTCAGTCCACTCCTCGTGAGCAGGTCGCTCCCAATGGCTCGCGTGCCAGGGCTTCGACCTCAGGGGCCGCCCCCTCGGCCCCGGCCAGCCAGGCAGGCAGCGTAGCCAGCAGCAGGCGCGCGGAGAGAGCACGCGCGCGGCAAGGTCGCGGCCCGCGCGCCGTCCTCGACCCTCGTCCTCCACGGCCCGAGGGGCGCTGGGCTGCGGCTCCTGGGACACAGTGCCACTGTCCCCGCTCCAGGCCGGCGCGCTGAGGCCCTCGGCTCTGCGCCAGCCCTTCGGGCGGCGCTGCCCGCGCTATCTGAGGGAGCTACCCTCCATAGCCGCCGCCGACGCCGCCAATTTCTAGTGCGACTGTCAGATCCACCCAACTGGGTTGCTGAATCGGGTGCTGCATGTTCAATATTTTGGTCCCCGGGTATGGTGGCTCACACCTGAATCGCCACACCACACTTTGGAAGGCCCAAGGTGAGAGGATCGCTTGAGCCCAGTGGGAGTTTCGAAGACCGAGCCCCTGGGCACATAAGGTGAGACCCTTTCTCCTAACCGAACAAAAAAGAAAAAAAAATTAATTAGCCGCAGGGCCATCGGTAGGCCGCACACGCTATATGTCCCAGCCTACTGCCCAGAGGCTGAGGTGGGGAGAATCACTTGAACTCGAAGGAGTGTCAAGGCTGCAGCGAGCTGTGATGCAACGGCACTGCACTCCAGCCTGGGTGACAGAGCAAGGCCTATCTCAAAAAAAAAAAAAAGAAAAAAAAAAAAAGATTTTTATATATGCTGCTCAAATTACTCTCAAACATTATTCTTTCTTTTTTTTCTTTTTCCTTTTCTTTTTTTTTTTTTTTTTTTTTTTGGAGACCAGCAGTTTCGCTCTTGTTGCCCAGGCTGGAATGCAATGGCGCAATCTTGGCTCACCACGACCTCCACCTCCCGGGTTTAAGGGATTCTCCTGCCTCAGTCTCCCGAGTAGCTGGGATTACAGGCATGCACCACCACGCTGGCTAATTTTGTATTTTTAGTAGAGACGAGGTTTCCCCATGTTGATCAGTCTGGTCTCATACTCCTGACCTCAGGCAATCCACCCACCTCAGCCTCCCAAAGTGGTGGGATTACAGCCATGAGCCACTCCGCCCGCCTCTCAAACATTTTTGTAATGATTATATGTGTGTGTGGACTGTGTGTGTATTTTTTAAAAAACAAATGCTAGCCAGGCACGGTGGCTCATGCCTGTAATCTCAGCACTTTGGGAGGCCGAGGGGGGCAGATCACGAGGTCAGGAGATTGAGACCATCCTGGCTAACACGGTGAAATCCCGTCTCTGCTGAAAATACAAAAAAGATAAGCCTGGCCTGGTGGCGGGTGCCTGTAGTCCCAGCTACTTGGGAGGCTGAGGCAGGAGAATGGCATGAACCCAGGAGGTGGAGCTTGCAGTGAGCCGAGATAGCACCACTGTGTTCTCGCCTGGGCAACAGAGTGAGACTCGGTCTAAAAAAAAAAAATTACTGATACAGGGCATACTATGTTCTAGGCACTGCTCTATGTTCTTTACAAATATTTGTTTAACCTTCACAACAACCCTATGAGGTAGGCATTATTGTTATTATCCCCATTATACAAATGGGGAAACTGAGGCCAAGAGAAGTTAAGTCACTTGTCCAAGATCACACCACTAGTAAGTGGTGGGGCTGGGAGGATTTGAGCCCAGGCATGTTGGCACCATAGTCTGTCTTCATGACCACCATATCCTACTGCTTATGAGAGTGAGGCCTGGGGCCTGGGACATCTGCTCTCTTCCCTTTCAGGAAAAGTAAGAGTATTCAAGGGCCAGACATGATGACTCACGCCTGTAATCCCAGCACTTTGGGAGGCCGAGGCAGGTGAATCACCTGAGGTCAGGAGTTCGAGACCAGCCAACATGGCGAAACCCCATTTCTACTAAAAATACAAAAATTAACCAGGCGTGCTGGTGGGCGCCTGTAATCCCAGCTACTTGGGAGGCTGAGGCAGGAGAATCACTTGAACCTGGGAGGTGGAGGTTGCAGTGAGCTGAGATTACGCCACTGCCCTCCAGCCTGGAGGACAGAGTAAGACTCTCTCTCAAAACCAAAAAAAAAAAAAAGAATAAAACTTAAAATAAAAGGATTCACAGCTGTGGCTGCCATTGTGAGCACAGAGCATGCCCGGGGGTGAGGGCTTAATAAAGGCAGTAAGCAAAGGAACGACTTGCTGGAGCCTTCTCCCTGATTTCCTTTACTCTTACTCAGACTCCTGGCTTCCTTTGTTTATTGGGCCCTGGTATCAGACCCAGCTGAGCATGAGTTCTGGCTTGCCACCAGTAGCCTGTGCCCTTCTCTGAGCCATTGTTCCTTCATCTGGAAAGTGGAGATAATAACAGGGCTCACATGAGGATGACATGTATGAGAATAAAATAAGTGGAAGCACAATTTCAGTCATTTACTCAAGAATGCCCGAAGCCCTGATTATGTGCCCTTTACTCTCCTAATCCCATTGTTGGTCATCTTGGCAACTTCCAATCCATTGCCCTTGTAAACGCCACCAACCTCACCACTACGTGAACATCCTTGTGCATTTTTTTTTTTTTTTTTTTTGCATTTGCCAAATTATTTCTAGGAGTAAATTTCTAGTTGTGGAATTGCTGGGTCAAAAGGAGGGGAATTTTATTTATTTGTTTATTTATTTTATTATTATTTATTTATTTATTGAGATGGAGTCTTGCTCTATCACCCAGGCTGGAGGGAGGGTAATCTTTTTCTTTTTTTAGATGGAGTTTCACTTTTTTTGCCCAGGCTGGAGTGCAATGACACGATCTCGGTTCACTGCAACCTCCACCTCCCGGGTTCAAGTGATTCTCCTGCCTCAGCCTCCACAGTAGCTGGGATTACAGGTGTGTCCCACCACACTCAGCTAATTTTGTATTTTTAGTAGAGACGGGGTTTCTCCGTGTTGGTCAGGCTGGTCTCGAACTCCCGACCTCAGATGATCCACCCACCTCGCCCTCCCAATGTGCTAGGATTACAGGTGTGAGCCACCATGTCCAGCCTAAGTGTACATTTTAAAATAACTAAAAGAGTATAATTAGATTGTTTGTAACACAAAGAATAAGTGCTTGAGGGGATGTATACCCCATTTACCCTGACGTGATTACTACGCATTGTATGCATCTATCAAAATATCTCATGTACCCTATAAATATTTAATGTATACACCTACAATATACCCACAAAATTAAAATAAAAAACAAAAGGAGCAATTTAAAAAATAAAATAAAATGTACTGACTTGATGAAAAATAAAAGACAATTTAAATATTAGCCATGCATGGTGGCATGCACCTATAGTCCCAGAGTTCCAGTTACTTGGGTGGGAGGATTGCTTGAGCCTGGGAGGTTGAGGCTGCAGTGACCTGTGATCACGCCACTGCACTCCAGCTTGAGCAACAGCAGGAGACCCCATCTCTAAAAAAAAGAAAGAAAGAAAGAAAGGCCACACGTGCAGCCTCAGGCCTGCTGGCAGGATCTAGGAAGGAAGCGCATGGAGACTTCTCTTTCCTCTCCTGCCATGGATACAAGATGGGGACCTGCTGATGGCCACCATTCTCACTGGCCATTTCTAAACTGGGCTTGTCACACGAAAACTGTTCCCAGACAGAGTCAAGGAAATCCCTAAATCAATAATGATCTGGGCTGGGCATGGTGGCTCACGCCTGTAATCCCAGCACTTTGGAAGCCCGAGGCAGGCTGATACTTGAAGTCAGGAGTTCAAGACCAGCACGGACAGCATGATGAAATCCAGGCTCTAGTAAACACACACAAAAAATTAGCTGGGTGTGATGGCGCGTGCCTGTAGTCCCAGCTACTTCGGAGGCTGGGGCAGGAGAATCCCTTGAACCGACGAGGCAGAGGTTGTAGTGAGCTGAGATCAAGCCACTGCACTCTAGCCTGGGCGACAGAGCAAGACTCCATCTCAAAAAAAAAAAGAAAAAAAAAAAGAATAATCTGGAAGGAGAGCTTGGTCCTGAGAGGCACCCCCCACCTTTCCCTTCTCAGTTCTGCATGGCTGCACTTCCCTCTCCTCTCCAGCCCGCCAGCACACACAGTGTAAGACCCCCACTTAGAGTCTAGCCAGGCCACAGGGACCGTCCCAGGACACTGGGGTGTGAGTGGCAAATTGGGACGCACAGGAGGGCCCTGTCCAAGGCAGAGAGTTAGGAGAGGCTGCTCTGAGGAGGAGCAGGTAAGGCGGGAGGACAGAGGGGCAGCACGTGGAAGGTCGGGAGGTGAGAGAGGGGCAGTCACATAGAGGAGGCTGGGCCACCTCCCGACGGCCACAGTGGGGACCATGGAGGATTTAGAGGCATGCCCTGCCACCTGTGGAGAATGGACCAGAGGGTCTGAACCTGGAGCAGAGTGGACTTGGGACCTAGGTGTCTGCCTATATCTCTTGGTTACACCTTCTGTTCCCACCATGAAGATGAGTCATTTCCCAGTCTGAGCAAGACCACGCTCCTGCATCGTAAGCATCATCTCTAGAAACCAAAACCCAGGCAAGCTGGTCGAGGGCAGTGTCTCAGGCCTGGATAATCCCAGCACTTTGGGAGGCCGAGGCGGGTGGATCATTTGAGGTCAAGAGTTGGAGACCAGCCTGGCCAACATAGCGAAACCCTGTCTCTACTAAAAATACAAAAATTAGCCAGGTAGTAGTAGCATGCGCCTGTAATCCCAGTTACTCTGGATGCTGAGGCAGGAGAATTGCTTGAGCCTGGGAGGCAGAGGTTGCCAGTGAGCCAAGATTGTGCCACTGCACTCCAGTCTGGGTGACAGAGTGAGACTCTGTCTCAAAAAAAACCCAAAAACCAACAAACAAAAACCCCCGCGCAAGCCCGCAGCCTGAAGTTAGTGCAAAATGAAAAGCTCTCCAGGTCAGGGGTGAGCCTGGTGTCCTTCCTGCACCTGCACAAGCCATGGCCTCTATCCTGGTTCGTTCCTGCTGTTGTTACAAAATACCAGAGACTGGGTCATTTATAAAGAACAGAAGTTGGCCGGGCGCGGTGGCTCAAGCCTGTAATCCCAGCACTTTGGGAGGCCGAGACGTGGGATTCACGAGGTCAGGAGATCGAGACCATCCTGGCTAACACGGTGAAACCCCTACTAATTTTTTTTTAGTCTCTACTAAAAATACAAAAACCAGCCGGGCGAGGTGGCGGGCGCCTGTAGTTCCAGCTACTCGGGAGGCTGAGGCAGGAGAATGGCGTAAACCCGGGAGGCGGAGCTTGCAGTGAGCTGAGATCTGGCCACTGCACTCCAGTCCGGGCGACAGAGGGAGACTCCGTCTCAAAAAAAAAAAAAAAAAAAAAAAAAGAACAGAAGTTTATCTTCTCACAGTCCTGAAGCTGGGAAGTCCCAGGTCAAGGCACCAGCAGATTCAGTGTCTGGTGAGGCCTGCTCTCTGCTTGCAAGATGGCGCCTTCTTCACACATCAGAAGGGGTCAAAAAGGACGAATGCTGTGCAGAAAAGAAAGGAGGGCCAGGCAGCCCTCTGAAGCCTCCTTTACAGGGGCATTAATCTCACCCACAGGGTAGAGCCCTCATGACTCAATCACTCCCCAAAAAGTCCCACCTCTTAATGCCATCACCCTGGGGTTGAAGTTCCAACATCTAAATTTTTTATTTTATTTTATTTTATTTTGAGAGGGAGTCTCACTCCAAGACAGGGTTTCACCAGGTTGGTCAGGCTGGTCTCGAACTCCTGACCTCAGGTGATACACTTGCCTCGGCTTCCCAAAGTGCTGGAATTATAGTCGTGAGCCACAGAGCCTGGCCTACTTTTTATCTTTTTGAGATGGAGTGTCACTCTGTCACCCAGGCTGGAGTGCAGTGGCATGATCTCAGCTCCGCCTCCTAGGTTCAAACGATTCTCCTGCCTCAGGCTCCCAAGTAGCTGGGATTACAGGCGCCCACCACCATGTCCAGCTAATTTTTTTGTATTTTTAGTAGAGACGCGGTTTCACCATGTTGGCCAGGCTGGTCTCGAACTCCTGACCTCAGTGATCCACCCACCTCCACCTCCCAAAGTGCTAGGATTACAGGCGTGAGCCACTGCGCCCAGCCCCAACATCTAAATTTTGCAGGGACACATATATTGAAACCATGGCACCCTCTGTCTGGCATGCACCTGCCCCACCACAGGGGTCCACCTGTTCCAGCCTCCCCAAGCCACCTGCTGCAGGAAGTCCTTCACAAGTCATCAGCCAGTAGTGGCCTCACCTACCCTTACTTCCAGCCTGGTCTCTCACTGGGTTTGTCTGAGGCCCTGAACACATTCATCCAGGCATGTCCCAGCTGTTGGGGTTCAGCTAATCTCCACCTCCCTCCTGTGGCCCCAGCCTTTAGCCCAATGCCCTGCAGAGAATAAGTACAGGCCACAAGTGTGGCAGCAGCAAACCTCCTCTCTGTCTGACTTTTCTGTATTCGTCGCGCCCAGCCCAGGGCCTGACACCAAGCAGGCATCATCCCGTCCTCCATTCACCCGTCCATTTGCCAAACACACGTTGAGCGCTGCTCTGTTCCAAGCTTGTGCTAATGGCTGGTTGCACCCATGTTGAATAGAATAGACCAACCCCAGCATCTTAATCAGCTGGAGAGGAGGTACTGGAGGGGCAAAGGCCTGGAAGGCTCCTGACCCAGCCTGCGGAGAGGCAGGAGGGAGATGTGGATGGGGCCAAGCCAACGTGGTGAGGCTGAGAGGCGAGTTTCCCA
Source organism: Rhinopithecus bieti (assembly GCF_001698545.2). Taxonomy (NCBI): domain Eukaryota; kingdom Metazoa; phylum Chordata; class Mammalia; order Primates; family Cercopithecidae; genus Rhinopithecus; species Rhinopithecus bieti. The sequence continues at coordinate 1,617,935 of NW_016806112.1, forward strand.
GAAGGCTCCCTCTGTGCTTCCTGCATAGGAGCTTTTGAAATGGAAGGGAAGCAGTGACCGTTGCTCTCTGAAGGTCACAGGAGGCAGCCATGGTGACTGGCAGACCCAGTGGCCTGGGGGCTCCAGCTTGTCCTCGCTGTCCTCCACCCTGCGCTCGGTCTTCCTGACTGCTGGCCTGCTGACCGGCGGTGGTCCCAGGCCCACCCCAGAGGCTCCCCAAAGAACTCACAGAGGCAGCAGCTACACAGAGGTGATAGCTCCCAGGGGACCCTCCAGGAGCGTCCCCCACATCCCTTCTGGCAGCCGGACACACCTGGCTTCTCAGATTGCTGGAAGGTGTCAGCTCTGACCCCCCGTGTCCCCTCTGGGCCTTCACCTCCAGCCCCTCCCATAGTCGTGTCAGGCCATCCCCATAATGAATCTGCATCCCATAATACCCGCAGTGACTTTGCTTCCCTGATTGAACCCTGCGTGAGACAGTGGTTGGTACTGCTGATACTTCCAGGGGAAGAGAATCTTAAGGACGGGAATCCAGCATCAGTTCTCCAATCTCAGTGAATTTAGAGGCGTTCAGACCCTGCTGCCAGGGCCAACACTGGGGCTCCATGGCACACAATAGTGGAGCAGTCACATAACCCCTGGAGCCAAGGCCCACAGAGGGCTCAGGTGACCAAGACACTCCTGGCATCAAGTGTGTGGGTGGAAATAAAGGGCACAGGGACTGGGGGTTCACTTGGTTGCCTCTAAGTGCACTGGAAAACTAATGAGAAAAAGAGATGAGCTCAGGGCTTTCAATTCCCAGATCAAGGTTTTTGGTTTTTTGTTTTGTTTTTCTTTGTTGTTTTGTGTGTGTTTGTTTGCTTGTTTGTTTGTTTGTTTTGAAAGGGAGTCTTGCTCTGTTGCCCAGGCTGGAGTGCAGTGATGCGATCTCAGCTCACCGCAACCTCTGCCTCCCGGGCTCAAGCAACTCTCCTGTCTCAGCCTCCCAAGTAGCTGGGACTACAGGTACATGCTACCACACCCGGGCAATTTTTGTATTTTTAGTAGAGATGGGGTTTCACCATGTTGGCCAGGCTGGTCTCGAACTCCTGACCTCAGGTGATCCACCCACCTCAGCCTCCCAAAGTGCTGGGATTACAGACATAAGCTACTGTGCCCAGCCCCTATATCAAGTTCTGAGTGAAGAGCCAGACATTGCCCCTGTGCCTGGAGACCCTTTAGTGCCCCCTCCTGAGGTGGTCCTCCACCTGCCATTGCTTCTAGACCAATAACCAGACTCCAGGCCTCACAAGCTTTGGGTGATCAGGTCACAAGTGGGACCCGTGAGGAGGCATCCTCTGCAGCAGAAGAACTGCAAGATGTGGGCAACTTCTACCAACAGGGGGAAGGGGAAAATCAATGGGAGAGACCGTGGCATAGCACGGAGGGCGTATAATGTTTGTTCTGGCCAATTTATGGACATGTAGAGGTGCACTAAGCAGAGAATCCGAGTCACTGAGTTAGCTCAAGCAGCTAGGAGTAGCTCTAATGGTGTGCTTAGTTGGTTCATTGAAACCTGGACCCAAAGGTGGTCTACAATGAGTGAAGCTGAGATGCCAAAACTCCCTTAGTATAGTGTGGAAGAAAGTATTCAAGAGATTAGAGAGATTGGCATGCTGGAGTGGACTTATAATTTAAGACTTGCAGGCTGGGCACAGTGGCTCACGCTTGGAATCCCAGTTCTTAGGGAGGCAGAGGTGGGAGGATAGCTTGAGCCCAGGAGTTGGAGGCCTGCCTAGGCAATATAGCGAGACCCTGTTCTCCACAAAAAGAAAAAAAAAAAAAAACAAGTGTAAGTCCCCTTAAGACTTGCTCACTGGCCCCCACACTATGTTCTCTGTTTGGGTGGAGGGGCAGGGAGACAGAATCGGTGACCCCAAGAATAAAGTAAGTGGGCAACCTAATACAATCTTAATTTGTTTTTATTTATTTATTTATTTAATAGAGACAGGGTCTTGCTGTGTTGCCCAGGCTGGTCTTGAACTCCTGGGCTCAAGTGATCCTCCCACCTCAGCCTCCCAAAGTGCTGGGATTACAGGCATAAGCTACTACATTCGGCCTTACAATCTTGACTTGTATAACCAGAAAAGTTCTAGCTCTGGTAAGTAGAAATCTGTTTTGAAGCAACAAGCTAGAGAATGCTATGAGACCCTCAGCCAGTTCCCAGGGGGAGCAGTTGATAGACTCAGAGCCTCTTGAATGAAAGGGGAGGCTGGAGCCCCTTAAGGAATGACAACCAAGAGTAAATGTTGTAAATCTTAGTTGTCCCCCAAAGCAACCTGAGGCCATTTGCCAGAGTGACTATGCATTGGATAAGGGGAAATAACCAGATATCTTAGGGATGATTAGATGATGGCTCTGAGCTGACATTAATTCCAGGAGGCCCAAGAAAGCCACAGTGCTCCAGTCAAAGTGAAGGCTCCTGGAAGTATTCTAGCTATTTACTACTGCTTAACAAACCATGGCCATTATGTTAGGCTGTTCTTGCATTGCTATAAAGAAATGCCTGAGATTAGGTAATTTATAAAGAAAAGAGGTTTAAATGGCTTACAGTTCTGCAGGCTATACAGGAAGCATGGCTTCTGATGAGGCCTCAGGAGGCTTTTACTCACAGGTGAAGTGGGAGCTTGCGTGTCACATGATGAAAGCTGAAGCGAGGTGGGGGATGGTGCCACGCACTTACAAAAGACCAGATCTGATGAGAACTCACTATCACAAGGACAGCACCAAGCCATGAGACGTCCACCCTCATTACCAAAATGCCTTCCACCAGTCCCCACCTTCAGCACTGGGGATTAGAATTCAACGTGAGATTAGGGTGGAGACAAAATCCAAGCTATATCAGCCATTTTCTTTTTTGTTTGTTTGTTTTTTTGTTTGTTTGTTTGAGACTGAGTCTTGGTCTGTCACCCAGGCTGGAATGCAGTGGCGCGATCTCAGCTCACTGCAACCTCCGCCTCCTGGGTTCACACCGTTCTCCTGCCTCAGACTCCCAAGTAGCTGGGACTACAGGCGCCCGCCACCATGCCTGGCTAATTTTTTGTATTTTCAGTAGAGATGGGGTTTCACTGTGTTAGCTAGGATAGTCCCAATCTCTTGACCTCCTAATCTGCCCACTTTGGCCTCCCAAAGTGCTGGGATTATAGGCATGAGCCACTGTGCCCAGCCAACCATTTTCTTATGTCTCATTGTCTTGGGGGTCTGGAGTTCAGGAAGGGCTCAGTAGGACATTCTTCTGTTCATGGTAGTGTCAACCTAGATCACTCAGTGGTACTCAGCTGGTGGGGGAGACAGGATGGGCTGCTCTGGAGGGTCCAAGACAGCATCTCTCGCCTATCTGATGCCTTGGCAGGGATGGCCAGAAGACTGGGCTCAGCTGGGACTGTAGACCAGAGTGCTTAGTGTGGTGGTGTCAGGGTAGTCAGACTTCTTACATGGAGACTCAGGGTTCCATGAACAAAGGCTCCATGTATCACCTTGTATGACCTGGCCTCAGAAACCATGTAGTGTCACTCCTGTTACACTCTGTTGGTTGAAGTAGTCACAAGCCTACTGAGATTCAAGAGAAGGGGGCATAGACCACACTCTTTTTTTTTTTCCAGAGTCTTGCTCTGTCCACCAAGCTGGAGTACAGTGGCATGATCTCAGCTCACTGCAACCTCCACCTCCTGGGTTCAAGCGATTCTTGTCCCTCAGCCTCCTGAGTAGCTGGGATTACAGGTACCCACCACCATGCCTGGCTAATTTTTGTATTTTTAGTAGAGACAGGGTTTCACCATGTTGGCTAGGCTGATCTCGAACTCTTGACCTGAAGTGATCCACCCACCTCAGCCTCTCAAAGTGCTGGGATTACAGGCGTGAGCCACCATCCAGGCCAAGACCCCACTTCGTGATGTGAGAAATGTCAAAGAGTGTATGGTCCTATTTTAACAATATGGCAGGAGATCCAGTAAATTAGAGAGTTTTATTCAGGTCCAGCTCATGTGAACCCACTGGGCCCATGAACTGGGTTAATTCCCCAGTTCTGGAATGCACAGTTGGAACTATCAGACTCAGCAACTGGCAGTTTCCTGACCTGTGGAGTAAGGTCTGTCATGGTAGGAAAAGCCAGCTGGAAGCCGCCTACCATGATAGTAAACCAGAAGCAAATCACATTCCCTACCTCCCTGAAGGGATTGCAGAGACTGGTGCTATCATCAAGGACTTGAAGGAAGCAACAGTGGCGATTCCTACCACATCCCCATTTGCTCACCCATTGGGTCTGTACAGAAGACAGCTGGATCTTGGAGAGTGGCAGTAGATTATCACAACCTCAATTAGGTGGTGATTCCAATTGCAGTTACCATTCCAGATGTGGTTTCTTTGCTAGAGGTAGTCAGCACATCTGGTACCTTTTTGCTGATCAGAAGCTGTTTATTTTCAGTTGGCAGGGCCAGGAATACACCTTCACCATTCCTGCTTCAAGGTTATGTCAATTCTCCAGCCCTCTTTCATAATGCAATCACAGTGACCATGATGCCTCTCTGTCACAGAACATCACACTGGTCCACTGAGTCCCCTCTAGGACTCCATTACCCAGAGAGATCAGACAACCACCTGGTGGCAGGTCAGTTACAATGGACCATTTCGATCATAGAAGAAGCAGCATTTTGTTCTTATTGGCAGAGACCCTTGTTCTGAATATGGATTTGCCTTTCTGCCAAACCACCGTGGACTTACAGAATGGCTTCTCTGCCATCACTGTATTCCACACAGCTCTGCTTCTGACCGGAGAACTCATTTTGTGGCAAATTAAGTGTGGCACTGGGCCCATGAAATTCACTGATCTTACCGATCTTACCATATTCGTCATCACCCTGAAGCAGCTGGCTGCATAGAATGGGGTCTGAAGACACATTTTCAGCATCAGCTAGGGGTCATACCTTGCAGGGTGGGACAGGATCCTCCAAGATGCAGTATGGGCTCTGATGCAACATCCAGCATGCAGCGCTACTTCTCCCATGGCCAGGACTGAGGATCCAGGTGTCCAAAGACAGGAAGGAAAGCAGCTCTTCCCACTGTTATCCCTGGCCGCCTGCTCACAAAGTATTTCCCATCCCTGCAATGATGAGTTCACAGAGGAGGAATGTTCCCACCAGAGGACACAACAATAGCTCGACTAAACCGGAGCTGAGACGACCATCTGACCACAATGGGTCCTTTATGCCTCTGAACACACAACAAAACCAGGGGGTGATTAGTCCTCACTGCTGGGGGAAATGGGGTTGCTAAACATCAAGCAGAAGTAGGTGGGCTTATTAGGAATGGAAATTACAACAACCCGATTCAGGCAGGAACACTAAAGACAGAGATCCTTCAGGAATGAAGGTTTGGGTCACCCTTCCAAGCAAGAAGCAACAACCTGCTCAGCACCTGGTGAGGACAGAGACAACATGGAATGGGTGGTGCCAAAAGGACTGACATGAGTCCCGGTCATGTGATCTGTTGCAGAAACAAGAACTGCGGCAATTACTAGTATTTCCTCCTTGAAATTTCCTTCTATACGAATGTACAGTTGACCCGTGAACAACACAGGGGGTTTGGGGCACCCACCTCCCTCGCAGTCACAGATCTGCATATAATTTCTGACTCCTTCAAAACTTAACTACTAATAGCTTACTGTTTTGTTTTTGTTTTTGAGACGGAGTCTCGCTCTGTCACCCAGGCTGGAGTGTAGTGGTGAGATCTTAGCTCACTGCAACCTCCACCTTCTGGGTTCCAGCCATTCTCTTGGCTCAGCCTCCTGAGTAGCTAGGACTACAGGGCCCACCACTATGCCCAGCTAATTTTTGTATTTTTAGTAGAGATGAGGTTTCACCATGTTGGCCAGGCTGGTCTCGAACTCCTGGCCTCAGGTGATCCGCCCTCCTCAGCCTCCCAAAGTGCTGGGATTACAGGCGTGAGCCACGGTGCCTGGCCTAACTAATAGCTTACCATTGACTAGAAGTCTTATCCATAACAGGAACTGTTGATTAACACAAATTCTGTATGTTACATGTGTTCTACACTGTGTTCTTACAATAAAGTAAGCTAGAGGTTGAGCGTGGTGGCTCATGCCTGTAATCCCAGCACTTTGGGAGGCAAGGCAGGAGGATTGCTTGAGGCCAGGAGTTCAAGACCAGCCTGGGCAACATAGTGGGACCCTGTCTCCACAAAAACATTTAAAAATTAGCCAGACATGGTGGCATGCACCTGTGGTCCCAGCTACTTGGGAGGCTGAGGTAGGAGGATCACCTGAGCCTGGGAGGTCGAGGCTGCAGTGAACTGTGATTAAGCCACTGTACTAGGATCTGGGTGACAGAGCAAGACGCTGTCTCAAAAAAACAAAATAAAATAAAACAGTTATCTAGGGAAAAGAAAATGTTATTAAAAGAATCATAAGGAAGAAAAAACACATTTCCTATTCATTCGGTGGAAGTGGATCATCATAAAGTTCTTCGTCCTCATCTTCATGCGGAATAGGCTGCGGAGGAGGAGGAGAGGTTGGTCTTGCTGTCTCAGAGGTGGCAGAGATGGAAGAAAATCCACATATAAGTGGATCAGACTCAGATTGTTCACAGGTCCACTGTATTTGCAAGTATAATCAGTTCTTTTTCTCTCTCCCACCCCCTTATTTTATAAGGTAAAATGCATGCATAGCAGTTACTCTTTTTTTTTGTTTGCTTGCTTTCCTTTTATGATGTTTTTTTTTTTTTTTTTTTTTTGAGATGGAGTCTCACTCTGTCGCCCAGGCTGGAGTGCAGTGGCCGGATCTCAGCTCACTGCAAGCTCCGCCCCTTGGGTTTACACCATTCTCCTGCCTCAGCCTCCCGAGTAGCTGGGACTACAGGCGCCCGCCACCTCGCCCGGCTAGTTTTTTGTAATTTTAGTAGAGACGGGGTTTCACCGTATTAGCCAGGATGGTCTCAATCTCCTGACCTCGTGCTCCGCCCGTCTCGGCCTCCCAAAGTGCTGGGATTACAGACTTGAGCCACCGCGCCCGGCCTGTTTGTTTATTTTTAAATTTAATGGTTCTACTCCTTGCGGAGCGGGGCTAACTCTTAGGCAGTGTGCCCAGAGTCAGCCGCTGACAGTTAATGTTGTATCTCTGTGTTCACCTTCTAGGATCTCAAGGGGAGTGCAACCTGGCTAGAAGAGGGAGAACCATGGCCCAGAGGGAGGAAGGGCCTTTGAAGCCTCTTGCTAGAACACGGGTGCAGGCGCATGGAGGCGGTGGCTCTCCCTCGCCAGCAGCTTCCCGTGGACTACCAGACGTGCCCTGCATGGTCAAGGCTGGGTGTGCCTCTCTTCTCATCCACCAATGGGTGAAGCTTCCTCTGATCCTCCAATTTCTCCTTCCAGTTGTCACTTTGCAGGTACCCCACAATTGTGCCAGGCCTCGCCCTGTAATAAATCCCTGACCTTGAAGCAGGAATTGACCTCTTGGCGACCCTGGATGACACCTGACTGGTGCAAGGGAACCCTCCAGCAAGGGCTTGGAGGTGAGCTTGTGCACAGGTGAGGAGGGAGGAGGGAGCCACCCTAGGAGAGGCTGTGGAGAGGAGGGTCCTGCTCCCCCGGGGCCTGGAAGCCCCTGCCAGTTGCCTTCTGCATGAGGGAACCAGCGAGATACAACCCACACTACCAGGGGCTGCCTGGAGCCCATGGTGGACACAGAGCCCTCAGCACCCCGCCCGCCTGCCCTGCGGCTGCCTTACTGTGCGGCCTTGGGCCAGCCCCGGCCGTTCTCTGTGTCTGTCTCCCAGTCACACACAAAGGGGGAAGACTTCTTTATAAAAGCTTTTCCGGCCTCCAAACTTGCTGAATCTCTCTCTTTTTTTATTTTAATTTTTGATTCTTGTGGGTACATAGCAGGTGTATATACTTATGGGATAAATGAGATATTTAATACAGTCATGCAATGCGTAGTAATCACATCAGGGTAAGTGGGGTGTCCATCCCCTCAAGCATTTATCCTTTGTGCTACAAACAGTCCAATCATAGTCTTTTAGTTATGTTTCTAATGTACAATTAAATTATAATTGACTCAAGTCACCCTGTTGTGCTAGGGTGACTATACTAGTATCAAATACTAGGCCTTATTCATTCTAACTATTTTTTTGACCAATAACCATCCCCACCTCCCCCTGCCTCACCCTTCCACTCCCCTCCTGGCCTCTGGTAGCCATCATTTTACTCTCTATCGCCTTAGGTTCAATTATTTTAATTTTTAGCAGCCACAAATAAATGAGAACATGCAATATTTGTCTTTCTGTGTCTGGCTTATTTTACTTAACATAATGACCTCCAGTTCCATCCATGTTGTTGCAAATGACAGGCTCTCACTCTTTTTTATGGCTGAATAGTACTCCATTGCGTAGGTGCATATTTTCTTTATCTAATCATCTGTTGATGGATGTTTAGATTGATTCCAAATCTTAGCTATTGTAAACATTGCTGCAACAAACACAGGAGCGCAGATATATCCTCGATATACTGATTTGCTTTCTTTTGGGTATATACCCAGCAGCGGGATTGCTGGATCATACAGTAGCCCTATTTTTAGTTTTCTAAAGAACCTCAAACTGTTCTCCATAGTGGCTGTACTAATTTACAATCCCACCAACAGTGTACAAGTGTTCCCTTTTCTGCACATCCTTGCCAGCATTTGTAATTGTCTGACTTTTTTTTTTTTTTTTTTTTTTTTTAAGATGGAGTTTCACTCTGTTTCCCAGGCTGGAGTGCAATGGCATGATCTCGGCTCACTGCAACCTCCGCCCCTTGGGTTCAAGCAATTCTCCTCCCTCAGCCTCCCAAGTAACTGAGACTACAGGTGCCTGCCACCACGCCCAGCTAATTTTTTTTTGTATTTTTAGTAGAGATGGGGTTTCACTATGTTGGCCATGCTGGTTTTAAACTCCTGACCTCAAGTGATCCGCCCACCTCAGCCTCCCAAAGTGCTGGGATTGCAGGCACGAGCCACCACGCCTGGCCGATAAAAGCCATTTTAACTGGGGTGAGATGACATCTCATTGGAGTTTTGACTTTCCTTTCTCTGATTATCAGTGATGCTGAGCACTTGCTGAATCTCTTATGGGAAATATCTGGTGTAAGATAACAGGTCCCCCTACCAAAAACTACACACACACACACACACACACACACACACACACACACACAGCAAGGCTGGGTGCGGTGGCTCACGTCTGTAATCCCAGCACTTTGGGAAGCTGAGGTGGGTGGATCACTTAAAGCCAGGAGTTCGAGACTAGCCTGGCCAACATGGTGAAACCCCATCTTTACTAAAAATACGAAAAATTAGCTGGATGTGGTGGTACATGCCTGTAATCCCAGCTACTCGGGAGGCTGAGGAACAAGAATTGCTTGAACCCAGGAGGTGGAGGTTGCAGTGAGCCGAGATCAAATCACTGTACTCCAGCCTGGGTGACAGAGAGAGACTCCATCTCAAAAAAACAAACAAACAAGGCCGGGCGCAGTGGCTCAAGCCTGTAATCCCAGCACTTTGGGAGGCCGAGGCGGGAGGATCAAGAGGTCAGGAGATCGAGACCATTTTGGCTAACACGGTGAAACCCCGTCTCTACTAAAATACAAAAAATTAGCCGGGCGTGGTGGCGGGCGCCTGTAGTCCCAGCTACTCGGAGGCTGAGGCGGGAGAATGGCATGAACCCGGGAGGCGGAGCTTGCAGTGAGCCGAGATCGCGCCACTGCACTCCAGCCTGGGCGACACAGCCAGACTCCGTCTCAAAAAAAAAACAAACAAACAAACAAACAAACAAACAAGAAAAACAGGTGTTCCTGACCCTCCATTACTGACTCATACTCTTAGAGAACATGGCCCCATCCCTGGGCCGGCCCCGCAGCAAGCTCTGGGCCATGTCCAACATCTAGAAGGGGTAGACGATGGTGCCCGGTGAGCCAAAGGCCTCAGGATCCTGACTGATGAACAGAGGGCTGCAGGGCTGAGCACAGCAGGGGACAGCTCCCCTTCAAACTTCAGGGCATGCGATCAATGACACTGCGAATAGCCCTAGAGGGGCAGCTGGGCCGGGACGATCATCCCATCTGTACAGCAGCAAAAAGCCAGGCTCAGAGGAGAAAGTGACTTCTCCAAGGTGCCACAGGAAGTAAGAGGTGGGGGACCGGGTCCTCCTGGCTCCTCGGCCCTCCCTGGCTTGGTGGCTTCGTTTTCTGGTGCTGTCATAAACTGAGTGGCTTCAGCAATTGGAATTACTGTCTCAGCATCCTAGAGGCCAGAAGTCAGATCAAGTTGTCAGCAGGGCTGGCTCCCGCTGCCTGTGGGGCAGAATCTGTCCCAGGCCTCTCTCCCAGCCGCTGGTGGTTTGCTGGTGATCTTTGCGTCCCCGGGCTTCTAGAAGCATCACCCTGACCTCAGCCTTCATCTTCACACGCTGTTCTCCCTGTGGATGGGTCTCTGTGTCCAAATTTCCTCTCTGTATGAGGACACCAGTCACCAGTCATATTGGAATGGGGCTAATAACCCCTTTATTCGGAGACAGGACCTTTACAGGTGATTACCACGATAAAGACACTATCTCCAAGTAAAGTCACATTCTGAGGCTCCGGGGATTAGGACTTAAATATATAAATTGGGGTTGGGGAGGGCGCCATGACGCAATTCAGCCATAACCAGTGGCTGAGAGCCCGGACTTGCTAACCCAGCTCTGCTCTGAACCCAAATAATTCCTGAATGGTTCAGTTCACAGGGGGCTGGTCACAACTAACTCCAAAGTCACAAGACCAGGCTGTCTCCTGGAGACGTGCCTGGGTGGAGCGAGCAGGCGACAGAGGGTCCCTTCCTGAGGGCCTGGTAGGCCAGCAGGGCAGCCGCTGGGAAAGGCAGCCTCCTACTCCAGCCAGCTCTCCCCATGCCAGGGGCCTGGCACTGTGGGTACCACACACATTCTCTCATTTGATTTCACAACCACCTGCAAGATAGGGATAAACTATTCCCATCTTACAGATGAGGAAACTGAGACTCAGAGGAAGGAATTCACCTGGCCATGGTGTCATAGCTGATAAGTGACAGAGCCAGAATTCAAAGCCCTGGCCAGGCGTGGTGGCTCATACCTGTAATCCCAGCACTTTGGAAGGCCAAGGTTGGTGGATCACCTGAGGTCAGGAGTTTGAGACCAGCCTGGCCAACATGGTGAAACCCCATCTCTACTAAAAATACAAAAATTACCTGGTGTGGTGGCAGACGCCAGTAATCCCAGCTACTTGGGAGGCTGAGGCAGTAAAATCTTGAACCTGGAAGGCGGAGGTTGCAGTGAGCCAAGATCGCACCATTGGACTCCAGCCTGGGTGATAGAGTGAGACTCTGTCTCAAAAAAAAAAAAAAAAAAGAATTCAAAGCCCTGCAGCCTGGCCACCCCCTCCCCAAGCCTGAGATCTTGACCCCTCTCACTGAGCCATAGAAATGTAATATGGGGTCCAGTCTACTGCCTGTAGAGCCTGATTGGTGAGTAAAGCAGCAAGGGAAGAGGAAGTAAGATCCCATGGCTGCAGCCCCAGACACCAGCCCCAGCAGGCCTCCACAGCTGCTGCTGGGTAGCAGTCAGGCCAGGACTAGAGCTGCCTCTCTGGCTCCAGGTGGCTGGTTCCTCCCCTCCAAGCCTCAGATCTGCTGCTGTGGAGGGGGGACAATAATTCCCGATGGTTTAGGCTGCTGGCAGCCTCCAACAAGATCCACCAGGTGCAGATGCAGAAACCCAGGATGGCCGTGTGTCCCATAAGGGCAGGGCCTGCACCTGTCTTAACCCCTGCTGGGAGCCTGAGCCTAGCGGAGCCTAACACACTGCAGGCACTCAGTAAAAGCACAACATTGGACTTCTAGCTAACATAAAGATGAATAATTAGGCTGGGTGCAGTGCCTCGCCCCTGTAATCCCAATACTTTGGAAGGCCAAGTGGGAGGATTGCTTTAGCTCAGGAGTTTGAGACCAGCCTAGGCTAGGCAACATGGTGAAACTCTGCCTTTATAGAAAATATAAGAATTAGCCAGGCATGGTGGCACGCACCTGTTGTTCCAACTACTAGGACTGAGGCAGGAGGATTGCTTGAGCCCAGAAAGTTGAGGCTACAGTGAGCCATGATGGTACCAATACACTCCAGCCTGGGCAACAGAGTGAAATCCTGTCTCAAAGAAAAAAACTGGATAATTAGCAAAATCACAACTTTTCAGAGCTGAGGTCCCAGGGAAATCAACCAATCTCCAAGGACAGAAGGGACCTGATGGCACAGATGCCAGACACCATACAAACTTAGAAGAAGAATTCAACTGCTATGATTTGAATGTGTCCCCAGAAATGTAATACCCAATGCAACAATGTTGGGAGGTGGAGCCTAATGACAGGACTCTGCCCTCAGGAATAGAAGGATTAATGCTATTATCACAGGAGTGGGTTCATTATTGCTGGAGTGGGTTTCTATTTTTTTTTTTTTTTTTTTTAAGATAGAGTCTTGATCTGTCACCCAGGCTGGAGTACAGTGGCGTGATCTTTCCTCACAGCAATCTCCGCCTCCCAGGATCAAACAATTCTCCTGCCTCAGCCTCCCAAGTAGCTGGGATTACAGGTGTCTACCACCACACCTGGCTAATTTTTGTAGGTTTAGTGGAGATGGGGTTTCACCGTGTTGGCCAGGCTGTTCTTGAACTCTTGACCTCAGGTGATCCACCCACCTTGGCCTCCAAAAGTGTTGGGATTACAGGCATGAGCCGCCATGCCTGGCCTGGAGTGGGTTTCTTATAAAAGGATAAGTTTGGCTCCTTCTGCTCTCTCTTGCCCTCTCTGCCCTTCTGCCATGGGATGACATAGCAAGAAGGCCCTTGCCAGATGCTGACGCTTTGATCTTGGATTTCCCAGCCTCCAGAACCATGTGCCAATAAATTTCTGTAATTATAAATTACCCAGTCTGTGGCATTCTGTTATAGCAGCAGAAAATGGACTAAAACATCAGCTAAAAATTTCAGCAACTTGCTAAATGTGGAGTGCAAACTACTGTGAAGTATAGAATCTCTAGGAGCTGCAGACACAAGGAGAATTTTTACCCATTCTCAGGCTCTTCTCTAGGTACATCACCACGTGCTCATAAGAAAGGTTGGGGCAGGGCAAGAGGCCCGAGAAAGTCCCCTGCAGTCCCTGCAAGAAAGTATGAAGCTCCTCTCACTGTCTCTATTTCCATTCTCTCCTTTATGGGACAAAAGCCTTAAACAGTGGGGTCAAGGTGGGAAAGGCCCTTAAGGCACAGATGAAGACCCATTGCAGGTGAGGGAAGCAAACAGAAAAATGCTTTTAATTTTAGGGGAAGGGCAGAAATACATCCTGGGCTCAAACTATTAATCTCACCTGCTACTAGGGGAGGAGCAGGAGCTCTGAGATCCAGCTCCTGCCTAAAACTGGAACTGACCCAGAATAATGGAGAATGCCACTCCAGTCCGCCAACATCACTGCCAAAAAAAACAGGCTTAAAAGCACTAATAACAAGTTACAGTTGTGGGTCTGCTGGGAGGAAAGGCAAAAATGCAGGGAGATACGCTCTCTGGGGAGCAAATGCAAAGAGAAGACCTAAAACTGAGGGTAGGCTGGGTGCAGTGGCTCCCTCTTATAATTCCAGCACTTTGGGAGGCCGAGATCAGGAGTTTGAGACCAGCCTAGCCAACATGGTGAAACCCCCATCTCCTCTAAAAATACAAAAAATTAGCTGGGCGTGGTGGCACATGCCTGTAATCCCAGCTACTCAGGAGACTGAGGCAGGAGAATCGCTTGAACCCAGGAGGCAAAGGTTGCAGTGAGCCAAGATTGCACCACTGTACTCCAGCCTGGGTGACAGAGCAAGACTCCATCTCAAAAATTAAAAAAAAACAAAACAAAACTGAGAGTGGATCGGACATTGGGAAAAAACCTACTAGCAAGTCAGGCCCCACCCTCAACACTTAGTGATATTAGGGGAATGTCAAGCAGCCTGAGGAAGAAAAATGGGCAAAAGATTCGAATAGGCTCAGTGTGGTGGCTCACGCCTGCAATCCCAGCACTTTGGGAGGCTGGAGGATCACTTGAGACCAAAAGTTCAAGATCCTCTCTCAAAAAAGAAAAAAAAAGATTTGAATAATACATTTCATCAAAGAAGATACATGTATGGTAAATAAGCATATGAGGAGATGCTCGGCGTGATTAGTTAAGCAAGGTGATGCTAGAGAACTGTGAGGCCCTGTGGGCAACAGAGCAACACCAAACCCCAAAGCCAGCTTAACTCCTGGCTAGACTGACTAGCTCCCTACATGAAAGGCCTGGCAAAAGCAGCAGCATTGACCAGGCACAGGGGCTCACACCTGTTGTTTTTTGGGGGGTCGGTTTGGGTTTTTGTTTTGTTTTGTTTTGTTTGAGACAGTCCTGCTCTGTCACCCAGGCTGGAGTGCAGTGGCACAATCTCAGCTCACTGCAACCTCCACCTCCCAGGTTCAAGTGATTCTCCTGCTTCAGCCACCCAAGTAGCTGGGATTACAGGCACCCGCCACCACGCCCGGCTAATTTTTGCATTTTTAGTAGAGATGGGGTTTTGCCATGTGATGGCCCCATCTCTATGCCATGCAACCGTGTTTTCGGAGGCTGCGGTAGGAGGACCACTTGAGGCCAGGAGTTCAAGAGCAGCCTGGGAAACATAGCAAGACCCTGTCTCTACAAAATATAAATAAATTAGCTAGGCATGTGGAATATGCCTGCAGGAGGCTGAGGCAGCAGCATTACTTGAGCTCAGGAGTTCAAGGCTGCAGTGAGCTGTGATTGCCCCACTGCACTTCAGCCTGGGCAACAGAGCAATACACTGCTTCAAAAAATAAAAAAGATAGAAGAAGTAAGCCCATTTGCAGGTGTAAATACTATTTACCTCAGTCTCTACTATCCTATACAAGATCCCAGCTTTCAACCAAAAAACATGAGACATACAGAGAAGCAAGAAAAGCAACACATTGTCAAGGGATAAAGCAATCAACAGACTCAGACTGAGAGACGACCCAGATGTTGGAACTTTTAGAGAATTTTAATAATTATGATTAATATGTTAAAGGCAATGGGGGAAAAGGTGAATAGCATGTACCAACAGTTGGGGAATTTCATTAAAGAGATGGAAACTATAGGAAAGAATAAATAAAATGCTAGAAATGAAAGTCACAGTAAAAGAGACTGGCTTTGACAGGCTCATCAGAAGACTCAGCATAGCTGGGGAAATAATCAGTGAACCTGGGCCATGAGCAGTGGCTTATGCCTGTAATCCCAGCACTTTAGGAGGATTGCTGCAGGCCAGGAGTTTGAGACCAACCTGGGCAACATAGTGAGACCCTGTATCTACACAAAACAATTTTTAAAAATTAGTCAGGCGTGGTGGTGCGTGTCTGTAGTCCCAGCTACTTGGGAGGCCGAGGCCATAGGATCGTTGGAGCCCAAGAGTTTCAGACTGCAGTGAGCTATGACTGTGCCCCTGCATTCCGGCTTAGGTGACAGAGTAAGACCCTGTCTCTACGGAAAGAAAAAGAAGAAGAAAATAGGGAGAAAAAAAAAAAAAAACAGAAACAGAACAGAGCATCCTATAGCTAGGAGACGATATAAAACAGTCTTAAAAAATACATGTAATTAGAATGCCAGAAGAAGAAAAGGATCAGATGGATGGAAGAAATATTTGAAATTTAAAATGCCAGGCCAGGCACAGTGGCTCATGCCTATAATCCTAACACTGTAGGAGGCTGAGATGGGAGGGTCACTTGAGGCCAGGACATTGAGACCAGCCTGGTCAACATAGCGAGACCCCATCTCTATATTATTTTAATAAAAGGAAAAAATTATAAAACGCCATAAATTTTCCAAAATTGGTGAAAGACATCAAACAACAGATCCAAGAAGCTCATGGACATAAATGTAAAACCTAAAACTGTAAAACTTCTAGAAGAAAATACAGAAGAAAACCCTTATGACCCTGGGTTTCTTTGCTACAACACCAAAAGCACAAAGAAAAAAACTGGTGGCCAGGTGTGGTGGCTTCTGCCTATAATCCCAGCACCTTGGGAGGCCGAGGTGGGTGGATCACTTGAGGTCAGGAGTTTGAGACCAGCCTGGCCAATATGGTGAAACTCGTCTCTATTAAAAATACAAAAATTAGCCAGGCATGGTGGCGCATGCCTGTAATCTCAGCTGCTCCAGTGGCTAAAGCATGAGAATCACTTGAACCCAGGAGTCAGAGGCTGCAATGAGCCAAGATCACGCCACTGCACTCCAGCCTGTGCAACAGAGTGAGACTCTGTCACAAAAAAGAAAAAAAAAAAAGGAAATTATCCAGAAAGTAAAAAGACAACCTGCAGAATAGGGAAGACATTTACAAATTGTATATCTGATACGGAGTACTATCCAGAATATATAAAGAACTCCTATAACTCAGCAACAAAAAGACCAAGCAACCCAATTTAAAAACAGTTAAGGACGGCCAGGCACCGTAGCTCACGCCTGTAATCCCAGCACTTTGGGTAGGCCGAGGGGGGCAGATCACAAGGTCAGGAGATTGAGACCATCCTGGCTAACACGGTGAAACCCCGTCTCTACTAAAAATATTTTTAAAATTAGCCAAGTGTGGTGGCGGGCACCTATAGTCCCAGCTACTCGGGAGGCTGAGGCAGGAAAATGGCGTGAACTCGGGAGGCGGAGCTTGAAGTGAGCAGAGATTGTGCCACTGCACTCCAGCCTGAGCGACAGAGAGAGACTCTGTCTCAAAAAAAAATTAATAAATAAAATAAAAATAGGTAAGGACCAGGCATGGTGGCTCATGCCTGTAATTCCAACATTTTGGGAGGCCGAGGATGGTGGATCACCTGAGGTCAGGAGTTCAAGACTAACCTGGCCAACACGGCAAAAATACAAAAATTAGCTGGGCAGGGTGGTATGTGCCTGTAGTCCCAGCTACTTAGGAGGCTGAGGCAGGAGAATCACTTGAACCCAGGAGGCCGAGGTTGCAGTGAGCTGAGATCATGCCACTGCACTCCAGCCTGAACGACAGAGCAAGACTGTCTCAATAAAATAATAAAATAAAATAAAAACATCGCTATGATAATGCAGTGAATACCTGGGAATGTGGCTTTAGCTGGAAATAGGGTCTTTGCAGATGTAATCAAGTTAAGATGAGGTCTTTAGGGTGGGCCATAATCCAGTTTGATTGATGACTTTATAAGAAGAAGAGAGGCCCATAGGAAGAAGATGGCCATGTGATGAGAGACAGAGACTGAAGTGAGGCAGCTGCAAGCCAAGGAACGCGAAGCGTTGACGGCCACCACCAGAGGCTAAGAGGCCATGTAAGGCCCACCCAGTGTCTCAGAGGGAGCATGGCCTTGTTGACACCCTGATTTTGGATTCGAGTCCCCAGAACTATGAAAGAATAAGCTTCCTTTTTTTTTTTTTTTTGAGATGGAGCCTCGCTGTGTTGCCCAGGCTGGAATGCAGTGGCAGGATCTCAGCTCACTGCAACCTCCACCTCCCAGGTTCAAGCAATTCTCCTGCCTCAGCCTCCCAAGTAGCTGGGACTACAGGGATCTGCCACCACGCCTGGCTAATTTTCGTATTTTTAGTAGAGACGGGGTTTCGCCATGGTGGCCAGGTTGGTCTCGAATTCCTGACCTCAAGTGATCTGCCCGCCTCAGCCTCCCAAAGTTCTGGGATTACAGGCATGAGGCACCGACCCCGGCCAGTGAAAGATTAATTTTCTGTTGTTTTAAGCCACCCAGTTTGTGGCACATTGTTGGCGACTGGAAAGCCAGCATCCTTACCCATAAACCTAAGATGACTGTGGAGAGACTGCATTCGCATAAGGATGTTTTCATTGTCCAGGGAGCATGGAGCTCCTCCCGGGCCAGCAGAGGTGCTGCCATCAGTCTGTGGAAGTGGACTCAGCTTCCTGCCTCCTGGCTGGCCTGGTCTCCAGACACCTGAGGGACTGGGCCCCGGAATGCACTGTTTCTCCAAGCCACAGACCCTCTGCTGTGACAGCCACCATCCTTCTAGGTACTTCCAAATCCCTGCAGAGGCTTTGAAAATGCTCCTCATGGTCGGGCGCGGTGGCTCACACTTGTAATCCCAGCACTTTGGGAGGCCGGGGCAGGCAGATCACTTGAGGTCAGGAGTTCGAGGCCAGCCTGACCCACATGGTGAAACCCCATCTCTACTACAAATATAAAAATTAACAGGGCATGGTGGCAGGTGTCTATAATCCCAGCTGCTTGGGAGGCTGAAGTAGAATTGCCTGAACCCGGGAGGGGGAGGTTGCAGTGAGCCAAGATCAAGCCACTGCTTCTGCCTCACAGTAGTGACCCCACAGGAGTTGGGGGACTGTTCTCCAGGTGGAAGAGGCAGGTCGAGGGGAGCCCGGGTATTTCAAACCACCCCACTCTGGGGAATTTCCTGGTGACACATGCGAAGCTCATGCACTCTGAGCCTGACAGCCTGGAGGCCTGTCATTCCCAGGACCATTCTCAGGGGACCACCCCACCCCCCAACAGATGGAAGGACCTGATTTGCAGCAGACAAGCACACCTGGGGGAACCCAGAGACATCCTGGTGGGAACCAGCCCTCACACACAGGCTTGGCAAAGCCTCTCCTTGAGCAGGCCTCTTCCCTCACTGTCTTCATCCCTCCAGCCCCCACCCCCAAGGTCTGCTGGTGCAGCACCCTCTGACAGTCCATTGAGTTCATCCATCTGGAAGGGAGGTTCATGCAGCCTTCTGGAGGTAGGAACATTCTGGAAGGGGGTCCAGGCCAGTAGGAAAATAAAGCATGACATCAAGATTCTGGGCTCTCTTGGCTGGGCACAGTGGCTCATGCCTGTAACCCCAGCACTTTGAGAGCCTGAGGCAGGCAGATCGCTTGAGCCCAGGAGTTTGAGACCAGCCTGTCCAACATAGTAAGACCCCATCTCTACAAAACAAACAAACAAAAAAAAAAAAAACAGAAAAAAAACAACTTAGCCAGGTATGGCGCCATGTGCCTTTGGTCCCGGTTACTTGGGAGGCTGAAGCGGAAGGACTGCTCCACTCCAGGAGGTCAAGGCTGCAGTGAGCCTTGATCATGCCACGGCACTCCAGCCTGAGCAACAGAGTGAGGCCTTGTCTAAAAAAATAAAAAGAAAGGAAGAAAAAAAAAAGAATCTGGGCTCTCGAGCTTGAAGCTTGAAGTTCGGGTGCGTGTGTGTGCGTCTTGTGTGCATGTGTTTTGAGTGGTTGTGTGTCTGTGTGCACATGTGTGAATGTGTACTGAACTGGAGCACAGGCGCTCTCTGAATTCAACAAGGCCCACTCCAGATGGCTCTCCACCCTGAAACGCTTTCCCCAGGAAATGCATTTAAACACCATTTCACCTCCTTTCCCCAGTCACTGTTGGTCACAATGGCCCCAGCCTCCCATCCTCCGATCAGAAGGTCTTTTTCTGCCTGGTGCTCCCCAGCTCGTGACCAACTTCCAGGTAGAGTAAAGGATTAAATGGAAGGCACAATAAGAAGTGAAACAATTAGAATTTCTGCCTCATTATCATGGTAATCTTATCAGTCGGATAATGAGGTATTAATGGAGATTTAATGTGCATCTCATAACAGAATCCCTTGGAGAAAACACACAGGGAAATTGCTGTAAATCCACTTAATGATGGAGAAGTCCCAAAACACCATATTCCAAAGGATGAAAAATGCAGGATGCAAATGAGAAAGAATCAAGGTCAATAACACCGCGGGGACGGGCCTCATGGCAGATCTGGAGATATATGTAATAAAAATTGCATGTTGCTTTTAAACCTCACCCTCTGTTGTTTTCAAATGTGCATTCCTAGTAATGAAACACAGACGTGCAGCCAGAATGATTTGTATGTTTTAGAAACCATAGAGGGGATGGAAACATGTCTCCAAACCCATCAGGCCCCCCATGGGGAGCCATGGGAAACGGGGTGTTTTACCCGGAGGCTTCCAAAGGAAGTGGGGCGGCGGAAGAGTCCCTGTCTGAGTTCAAGGTCATTTGGGAAACACCAGCGGGAGGGAGACAAGTGCATTGACTTCCACTCCTTCATTCAACAAATGTTTGTCAGCCCCTGACCAGTCAACCCGGAAACACAAAGGACACACACAGATGCCCTGCGATGCGCCAGCCGCTGCTGAAACGCCTCCGTGGATCATCTCAATTCCATCAGCAACACGGGGAAGCAGAAACGATGAAGGTTTTTTAGATGAAAAACTGAAGCTCAGAGAAACTAGGTGCCTCAAGTTGCTCCTTGGCCTGAATATCACCGGTACTCCATTAGGTAGAGCCCTACGAAATGTCCCATATTCGTTGGCTTGAGATTTATAATAAGGGACATGGTATAGGGTTCAAGCTAATCTTTTATTTCCTGGTTAGGGATCCTTTCGAGACTTGGGAGCCTCTAACAAGAATGGCAGAATCGAGGGACAGGAACTCTGCACTGAGCTGAAGATCGAAGAATCCAAGGAGCTGCCAGCTCCATGGCCTCACAGGGGACAAGGGACAGATCCCTCTGCTCCTCCCACAGCTGCTGAACTCACATGTCCCACACCAGCAGCGGGTGCCAAGCACGTGGAAAGGAAGACCCGAAACATCCCACACACTGAAAGCAATTCATGAATGGGAAAATGCTAAGCAAATGTTGGCTGTTTGGCTCTTATAATTTATTGATGATAATGAATAACCTTGGGCCTCCCAGATGTTTCCTGGGATTGAAGGTAAAGTTAGCTCTATTTTTAGGAACCCCGATAAGAGGAGTTTCAAGGCCACCAAGAGTAGGGTGACCAACAGTCCTGGTTTGCCTGGGGCTGTCCAGGACCCTGAGAGTCTAGCCTTCCCTCTTGGGCAAGGTGACCAACCATCTCAGTTTGCTCAGGATTGAGGGGTTACCTTAGATGTGGAATTATTCAGGACCCAACCTAGAATGGAGGCACCAGGCTGGTTCAATCCAGTGCTGGGCAAGCGGCCCCTGCCTGCCAGGCTCCATGCTGGGTCCCTAAGTCAGCAGCAGCTACAGCCTTTTCTCGTCCTGGGCTGTCTGGGGATCCCTGGGGCCTCTGTCTTCGTGACAGCCAATGTGTGTACGAGGGCCAAGGAGGAAGACACAGAAGGACGCTTCAACACACAGCTATGGGCAGGGTTCCAGAAGGACCACTGAACATCCAACGTGTCCCTTATTCCTCACAGGAATCCTGGCAGCCAGGAGCTCGTGAGCCCGCTTTACAGATGAGGAAACTGAGTCACAGGCTGCTGAAGGAGCTTGCCCAGCATCACAAGCAGCCAGTGAGCCGCTGAGGGGCTGAAGGATGACAAGACCCCACTTAAGGACAGGTGTGGCCCCCAGAGAACAAGTCGGTCCCAACCAGGGGAAAGGCGGAACTCGGCGGCATTTCTGGAGTCTTGCAGCTGTGTTCCGCTTAATCACAGGCTGCAAATTGAATGAAGCTAAGGCAGTGTTGCCGCTTTGAATTTCCCCCAGGCCCTGTTTAATGAATAAATAGGCGTGATTTGTAATTAGCTTAGCCATCGTGTGAATGCTTCCAGAGCACCTGAAGTGAGTTAAACATGCCCCCTGCAAACTTGTCGACAGTATTCATTCACTCAGCAAACCTCTCTTCCTGGTCCACCGTGCATGCAACCAAATGATCATGTGTTGCTCTGCCATGGACATATTGAGAAAAATTGGGATTTTGTTGGTCTGGAAAGATGGAGACACAGTGTCCTCATCAGTCCTGCCTCCCAGGTGGAAGCTGAACGCTGCAAGCTCAGTTTTTGTTGGCAAACACTAGAAACCCCCAGAACAATCTCCCATCCTCTCCCTGAACCAGCCTTGAAGAGCTCCCACAACCACCAGCAGGAAAGTCTCCTGGTGGCTAACGCCACCCTACAGAGGGGTGCGAGGCTGGGCCCTGGGTCTTCACCAACCTGGGCTGCCTTTCTTTTGTGCAAGCAGCTGCCTGCTTCCCGCGGCTGCATTTGGAGTCTACTAACTCCTGCCAAGCTACTGGGCGCCCTGTACCATTTATCCTGTTATCGGGACTGCGTATCAGTTTTTCCTAGTTTCCATGCTAACCATGTGGCTGCTGCTGAAATTCCAAATCCTGATATTCCCCTGCTCTGGGCAGGTGGGAGGGCCCGTCGGCACAGGTAGCCTTCTTGATTACCCGCATGTTTTCCAGCAAAGGGGTTTCCATTCATCTTCATCATGGGCTCAATCTGTGCACAGAGAGGAGGCATCCGCCCTGGCGGGGCCTCTCCACCCAGTCACCTGGAGGCTTTCCCTCATCTGTTCCTCTGCCTTCACGGCCGCATTTATATTCCGCCTGCCCTGCTGCTTCCTCCGGGGCCTGCGGGGGATCCTCAGCACCAGGCCTTCTCCCTCTGGGCCCTGTCTGTGAGCCCAGGTGCCAGCCTGCTGCAAGGAGGAGGCGCGGGTCACCCACCCCTTCTCCTCCTGAATCAGGAGGTGGAGACTGTCGGTCTGTCCTTACCATGACCTTGACAGTGGAAAGTGGCCCCGGGCCGTGTGTGGAAAAGCGGGTCTTCCCTGCTCCAGCAACTCAAATTCAATCTGATCTGCTGATGCCGGCTGGGCACCAGGCTTCATGCTGGCACCACAGATGCCCGGGTGTCTGGCACTGCCCTTGAGGGACTCGAGTGCACAGGGGAAGTACACACCAGGATCAGGATAATAATGATCTGCTATGGGCACCATCCTGTACAGTTTGCAACACTCCTTCTGCTCCCCAGTTCACATGAGCCCCCACAACCCTGTGAGGCTCATTTTGTGAAGGGGAGATAGGATCCCTTAGTAGCTAAAAGCACAGATTTGGGCATCCTCTAGACCTGGATTTGGATCCTGGCTCCGCCTTGCATTTTCTGTGTGGCTTTGAATAAACCCCTTTGCATGTCTGAGCCTCGGCTTCCTCATCTGTGAACTGCAGCCCTTACAATGCCCACTACCAGGTGAAGGCTCTGTGAGGTCATGTGGGAAGCGTCAGCCCCAGGCCTGCACACGGAGTCTCGCTGTCTGGAGTGTGGTGGCACGATCTCAGCTCACTGCAACCTCCACCCCCAGGTTCAAGCGATTCTCCTGCCTCAGCCCCACAAGTAGCTGAGATTATAGGCACACACTACCACACCAAGGCTAACTTTTGTGTTTCTTTTTATTATTATTTCTGGAGATGGAGCTTCATTCTTGTTGCCAAGGCTGGAGTGCAATGGTGAGATCTTAGCTCACTGCAACCTCCACCCCCAGGTTCAAGCGATTCTCCTGCCTCAGCCCCGCAAGTAGCTGAGATTACAGGCACACACTACAACACCAAGGCTAACTTTTGTGGGTTTTTTTTTTTTTTTTTTTTTTTATGGAGATGGAACTTCACTCTTATTGCCAAGGCTGGAGTGCAATGGTGAGATCTTAGCTTACTGCAACCTCCACCTCCCAGGTTCAAGCAATTCTCCTGCCTCAGCCTCCCAAGTAGCTTGGATTACAGGCATGCGCCACCATGCCCAGCTAATTTTGTATTTTTAGTAGAGATGGGGTTCCACCATGTTGGCCAGGCTGGTCGTGAACTCCTGACCTCAGGTGATCTGCCTGCCTCGGCCCCCAAAGTGCTGAAATTACCGGTGTGAGCCACCACCAGGCCTAACTTTTGTGTTTCTAGTAGAGACAGGGTTTCACCATGTTGGCCAGGCTGGTCTCAAACTCCTGACCTCTAGTGGTCCACCCGCCTCGGCCTCCCAAATTGCTGGGATTATAGGCATGAGCCACCATGCCCAGCCAGGAAGAAGGTTTTGGAACTCGAGGCATGGCCGTGACTAACAACACAGGAACCACCGCAGAGCACCTTCCCAGAGATTGGGACAGGCGGCTCCCACAGTTCTCGGGACTGTGTCCAGTGGGATCTTACAGTGTTGACACCTGTGGGCTGGGCTGAGGTCACTGGCTGTGGCTCGGGGCTGTTGCTGCATCTGTAAGATTGGAATAATAACCTTGTCACTGGGCTGCTAGAAAAAAGTTTTATATTGGGAATAATGGTTATTTGCCACAACGCAGGGTGGGCAGAGAGGAACCTGGTGTGTCTGCCTGGATGAATTTTGGGCTCTGGCCACAGCTGTCTCATGAAGGGCTTGGTGCAAGGCCATTCAGGGTCTGAGAGCCGATTCCCTGTTCAGGAGCCCCCTGCCCTCCTGGGCATCCTCAAAGGTGCCCCAAGGCTCCTCCAGAGAGGGCTGAGGGCTGCCTTCGCTTCTCCTTTTCAGCCAATGGTTTGTACTTGTCCTTGGCCACAAGATGTCACCCAAGGAACAGCAAAGCCAGGGACTGGGAGGAAACTGGCCAGCCCAGAGACGAACCCAGGGGATGGCAGACTTGGGGGAAAGGGGTGGGTGGGGGGGGGAGTGTGCGGAGAAGCCTCAGAGGCAGTGTGCTGCGGTGGCTGCAAATCTCAGGATTTCTAGCAGAACGGGGCACCGTTGCTGCCAGAGGACACCGATTTGTAGATGCCACCTAAAGATAATAAATAAATTCGAAAATAATAATAGGGACAAAAATCCCACCTTCCCAGAGTAAAATTAAACCCTGCTAGCCAGATAAGGGGCTGCAAACACACAAGACACTTTGGTGTGATCAGGGCTGCAACCCAGGCAGGCACTGAGCTGGGCACCTGGCATCCTCATCCCGGCCCTGTGCTTGCTGGGGTAGGAGCGGACACAGGAGAGGCGACCTGGTGTGGCACAGCCTCTGCCCCACCTAATTCTACCCAGTCTCCACTGGGTTTGGGGCTTTGGGGCACTCTGTCTTCCCAGAGGACGTGAAGAACTACCTGGCCCTGGACCATGACAGGGATAGTCCCTGTCCCAGCAGGGCCTGAATGTGGAAGGAAAAGATAGTGGAATCCCCACCCTGAAGCTTTACTTTCTGCCTCTCATCCATTCCCGTCTGCAAACATTAGGGACACCTGCCATTTGGGGGCATGCCATCCCCGAGGAGGGCACAGGCTCCAGGGAGACACTGCTCTGGAGAGGGAGGGATGGGGGTGAGGCCTCATCGAGGAGGAGGCAGGAGGGGGCACCTGCGGTTTTCCTGCAGAAAGGCCTCCTGAGGCAGGAGGAAGGACCGCAGGGGAGGCAGTCAGATCTCGACATCGGCAAAGGCTGAGAGGCCGGCAAAGGGCAGCACTTTGGGAAAGGTGATGGTTTTCAGGGGCTGGCGTGGGGGCTGGCGTGGGGCTGGCTGGAGGGAAATGAGAAGGACCAGAGGCATATGGCTGAAAAGGCAGGGTGGAACCCAGCTAGGAAAGAGAAGATTTTAGGCAGAAGAGGAATCTGCTCAGACTTAATGAATTCTTTTTTTTTTTTTTATTGAGACGGAGTTTTGCTCTTGTTGCCCAGGCTGGAGTGCAATGGCGTGATCTCGGCTCACCGCAATCTCCACCTCCCAGGTTTGAACAATTCTCCTGCCTCAGCCTCCCGAGTAGGGATTACAGGCATGCGCCAACACGCCCGGCTAATTTTGTATTTTTAGTAGATACGGTGTTTCTCCATGTTGGTCAGGCTGGTCTCGCACTCCCAACCTCAGGTGATCTGCCCATTTCTGCCTCCCAAAGTGCTGGGATTACAGGCGTGAGCCACTGCGCCTGGCCGGACTTGATGAATTCTAAGGTACCTAGGAGAAGGGGTGAGAGGGCGGCAGGGAAACTAGGAGGCAGTTGTGATCGTGGAGGTGGAAAAACTGGCTGTGGCAGTGGAGGACAGGTTTAAAAGACATTTCCCAGCCAGCCACAGTGGCTCACACCTGTAATCCCAGCACTTTGGGAGGCCAAGGCGGGTAGATCACTTGAGGTCAGGAGTTTGAGACCAGCCTGGCCAACATGGTGAAACACCGTCTCTAGAAAAATACAAGAATTAGCCAGGCATGGTGGCATACACCGGTAGTCCCAGCTTCTCAGGAGGCTGAGGCAGAGGTTGCAGTGAGCCGAGATTGTGACACTGCACTCCAGCCTGGGCGACAGAGTGAGACCCTGACACGCACACACACACACACAACACAAAAAAGACATTTCCCAAGGGCCCCTCAGAAGGTTCGGGCAATCCAGAGACTGGGCCAGTGAAGAAGGTTTGGCAGCAGCAGGCATGAGTGACAAAGAGGTGTGCGGGGTGGGGCACGTAGGGATGAAAGTATCTGGACCCAGAAAGGCATCACGTGTCTGGAACCGCTTCCCTGTGGTTACTGTTTATGACCACAGTGGAAAGGGACTTGAGCTCACAACCCAGCCTGTTAGTTGATAAATCGCCTCCTGGGTAGAGTGTCCAATATTTGGGTGATGGGTATGTTTAGAAACCCAATCCCCATCATTACGCATGTAATACCCATGTAACAAACAAGCACAGGTACCTCCTGAATCTAGAATAAAACAAAAAATAGGTTCTCTTGGCTGCCCATGGTGGCCTCATCCCCGCCAGCAAGGGGCTGTGCCCCACTGAGTACTTGCTGCCCTTAGCCAAATGCCTCGGCCAGATGCAGATATCAACCAGCAGGGACTGGCAAGAACTGTGACAGCTGCAGGGCTGGTTGCTGCTGCTCTTGCCTTTGCAGGTTGCTGTGCGTCGCAGTCCAGGAAACCTCTAGAACAAGGATCACAGAAGCAGTAGAGAACATTTTAACTCCTAGCCTTTCATCCTATTACAAAGGATGATTTGAACAGAACATGAGTAGGAGAAAAGCTAATGTTATTTTAGGTGTAAGCTCACCTGCTGGCAAGGCTAAGATTAGAGCAGCTCATAGGAGAATTGTGGTTTTGAATCACCCAGATAAAGGTGGATCTCCCTACTTAGCAAGCAAATTAATGAAGCAGAAGATTTGCTAGAAGCAACCACCAATCATTGATGGATGCTCAGGAACCCTGCTGAAGAAAAAAGGCAGGGAGGGGGACTTTAAAAAATCCTGCAAATCAATCTACAACACGATCTTCTTAATTTTCATACATGTATTGACCACAATCTTTTCTTCTCCCATTAAGCTATTATAACAATAAAAGATTAATAATGGCCAGGCATGGTAGCTCACACCTGTAATCCCAGCACTTTTGGAGGCTGAGGCAGGAGGATAGCTTGAGCCCAGGAGTTGGAGACCAGCCTAGGCAATATAGGGAGACTCCATCTACAAAAAATTAGCCAGGCATGGCAGAATGCACCTGTAGTCTCAGCTAGTCAGGAGGGTGAGGTGGGAGGATCACTTGAGCCTGGGAGGTCGAGGCTGCAGTGAGCCATGGTCTCACCACTGCACTCCAGCCTGGGTGATAGAGCAAGACCCTGTCTCAAAAAAAAAAAAAAAAAAATAGTAATGACAACCAAAAAGGGCTCTGAGTAACTGCCCTGTGCATAGGTGGTCCTTGTGCTCCTGGTGAGTCCAGTGCAGGCCCTCCCTGGCAAGTGCCCTGCTGGCCAGTGTTGGAGGAGGCACCTTTCCAGGATTTCCTGGCCTGTCTCCTCACCCACAATATACCAGGTTAAAAAGAAGCTTGGGCCAGGCACAGTGGTTCACGTCTGTAATCCCAGCACTTTGGGAGGCCGAGGTGGGTGGATCACCCAAGGTTGGGAGTTCAAGACCAGCCTGGCCAACATGGTGAAACTCTGTCTCTACTAAAAATACAAAAATTAGCCAGGCATGGTGGCATGTGCCTGTAATCCCAGCTACTTGGGAGTCTGAGGCAGGAGAATCACTTGAACCTGGGAGGTGGAGGTTGCAGTGAGACAAAATCGCGCCGTGGCACTCCAGCGTGGGCAACAGAGCAAAACTCCGTCTCAAAAAACAAAAAGCAGCTTAGGGCTTGAACTTGTGTTCAGTGACAAGACTATCAGGTCCCCTCTTGAGTCAGCACAGTGGGCAGCCTTCCTGATCAAGGGTTCTGGACACCTCTGTGCTCCTGGCAGCCTCCACTGTGTCCCTGCACTTTCCCCACATCCCTCCATTAAATGCCAGTACAGGAAAAATAGTTCAAGATTTTACATAGATGGTAAAACTGCAGGGGATCCGTGAGGTAATAAAGCCCGAATCAGGAAACACCCTTCAAAGGAGTTGCCACTTGCCTTAGGTCTGGTTAGAGGCAGAGCTCAGATTGGATCCATCTTCCAGTTCCTGAGCCTAGCAACATAACCAAACACCGCTGGGAACCTGTGGCTTGTCAGTAATGGCGGGAGTGGCCCAGGGAGGGAAAGGACCAGTTCAGGCTCATTGGTATGACCCACTTGGCTGTGAAGGGGCTTGTGGCGGGGGCATCCCTGAGGACGCTGCAACAGTCAACAGTCGGATGGCTCTGAGCACTTCCTGTCATCTGTCCCCTTCCATTGCACTCTCCTCACAGCGTGCTGCCCCAAAGCAGCAGCAGCAGATGCAGCCTCTGCTTGTCACCACCACAGCCACATGAAAAGGAAAATAGGGTTCCCAGTGATCAAAATGTAAAGGGACCCAGGGGAGGGAATCCAGGCATGGAAGTCTACACATCAACTGTGGGAGGAGAAGTAGAAGAGAAATTCTTTTACTTTCAGCAGAGGCAGCACTGGGGAAGCAAAAGTCAAGTCAGAGGTAGGGCTGTGGGAACCAATGCAGTTATTTTACATGGGACACCAGTCATGAATGGACACAAAACAATCAAAATGAAACAACTAGCCGGGTGCGGTGGCTCAAGCCTGTAATCCCAGCACTTTGGGAGGCCAAGGCAGGCAATCACTTGAGGTCGGGAGTTTGAGACCACTTGGCCAACATGGTGAAACCCCAGTTTCTACTAAAAATACAAAAATTAGCCAGGCATGGTGGCAAGTGCCTGTAATCCCAGCTACTCAGGGAGGCTGAAGCGGGAGAATCACTTGAACCTGGGAGGCAGAGGTTGCAGTGAGCTGAAATCGCACCACTGTACTCCAGCCTGGGTGACAGAGTAAGACTCCATCTCAAAAAACAAACAAACAAACAAAAACTCATTTTAAAAGCTTAAACACAGGAAGATTAGACTCTGAGTATTTTTCGTACGTATATTTGGGTATGTCATTGAACACCATGATTCTCTGGAAATGTTTAGCAATTTGAGGCTAAAGAGCATTACATAACAGGCAGTTATGAGTAAAGAAAATGCTTCATTCTAAGCATATAAAAAGAACTACCCTTAAAGGAGTCATTGGAGTGGCTGTAGGCTAACAGTTCTCATCCTTTTAAAGGGCCTTCCCCATTCATGCCTATTACCCTGGTGAGCTATGGAGCCAAGTGTTTAAGAGTTAACCACTTTCATAGTGGATCACCCATTTTCATGAGCTTGAGTCAGACGGGGAGCTTGCTAGAAATGCAGATTCCCAGCATCTTCCCCAGACATTAATTCAATGGGTACGGGGTGGGATCATGAGTCTGCAGTTTTATGAACCTCCCCAGGTGGGCGATGCAGGTAGGCGGGCCACTGGTTCATTCTTCAACAAGTGCAAGCTCTCCCGGTGCTTCTCAAACTCTCTTGGAGAGGCTGGGGATGGCAGTTCACACCTGTAATCCCAGTATTTTGGGAAGCTGAGGCAGGAGGATCGCTTGAGCCCAGGAGTTCAAGATCAGAGCAGGCAATGTAGCAAGACCCCATCTCTGAAATTTTTTTTTGAAATTAGCCAGGTGTTGTGGCATGCACCTGTGGTCCCAGCTACTCAGGAGGCTGAGGCAGGAGGATCACTTGAGCCCAGGAGTTTGAGACCGCAGTAAGCCAGGATCATGCCACTGCACTCCAGCCTGGGCGACAGGGTGACACCCTGTCTCGAAAAGAAAAACAGAAACTCTGGAAAATAAGTCACTGGGAGGACTTGTTTAAAGATTCCTGGTTCCCTCCCCTTTGGACTCTGATAGACCAACAAGAATACCAGGTGATTCTCAACAGGGAAGTTTGGGAAACAATTTACAGTACAACTCCCTAGAGCACCAAATCCTGGGCCCTACCCCCAAAGATGATCTAAGTGGTCAGGGTGGGTCACAGCGTATATTTGGACCAGCAATATGAATTCCTAAACAGTTAACAGAAATAAGGTTCCCATAGTTTTCACATTCATTGTTTGCAACAGGTCCAAGGACTTGGAACTGAGAGCTGTTTCCGCTTTAGCATAAAATGTGGAAGGTGTTCTGGATCCCCACAATAGCCTATATGGTTCTTTTTTCATATTTTTTTTCTGTTTTTAGAGACAAGATCTCGCCCTGTTGCCCAGGCTGGAATGCAGTAGCCCGATCTGCAGCCTGGAACTCCTTGGCTCAAGCCATCCTCCCACCTCAGCCTCCCAAGTAGCTGGGACTATAGGCACACGCCACCATGCCTGGCTTATTTTAAAATAATTTTTTGTACAGACCAGGTCTCATTGTTTCCCAGACTGGCCTCAAACTCCTGAGCTCAAGTGATCCTTCCGCCTTGGTTTCCCAAGGTGCTGGGATTACAGGCATGAGCTAAAACACTTTCTCTGGCCATGGGTCATTTTTCGTTTGTTTGTTTAATCTATGGGCTATATTTTACTACCCTAAGTGGATGGAAAGGATTCTTCTGGAATGAAATAAGTGAAGCAAAAGCTCTTCACTGAATACTTCAATCCTTAGGTGGAGGATACATTAACGGCCAAGAGGAGCTTCAGCCCTGGTTTCTCTCTACAGGATCAGCACCCATTTTGCAGCAGCTCGGCAGGCAGGCTAGTGAAGCTAGCGTCAGTAGCTCAGCATCCTCAGTACAGGGGAAAAGCTACAGAGCCCTGTACTTGTGGAAAGGGTTGAGTGGGTACAAGCATAACAGCAGTCCAAGCGACACAGGTAAATTCCAAGTTGGCAAGAAAAGCTGAATGCTTTATTTGGTTCTAGGCATCATACCACTCGTTTTAATATTGAAGAGTGGGCCGGGCACGGTGGCTCACACCTGTAATCCCAGCACTTTGGGAGGCAGAGGCGGGTGGATCACCTGAGGTCAGGGGTTTGAGACCAGCCTGACCAACATGGTGAACCCGTCTCTACTAAAAATATAAAATTAGCCGGGTGTAATGGCGCATGCCTATATTCCAGCTACTCAGGAGGCTGAGCCAGGAGAATCGCTTGAACCTGGGAAGCGAAGGTTGCAGTAAGCCAAAATCATGTCATTGCACTCCAGCCTGGGTAACAAGAGCAAAACTCTGTCTCAAAAGAAAGAAAGAAAAACTACTGAACAGAGCAAATGGAAATGGGCCCTAAGCAAGTTTTTAACTATTTCTTTTAAATGAAGTGCAATCAATATAAGAAAAGCACCTTCCTGCCAGCAGGGGAAGCCTGAAGAGTGAGTTAGTACCCCTTGTCAAAAATAACTTCCCTTGGCTGAAAAGATTAATAAAGGCCTAAGTGAATATTGTGATTAGATGGCAACACTTTTGCTTTCAGAATGAAAAATGATGAATAGCTACCAAATACAGGCGTCAGGCAGAAACTGTTAAATCCATAGATGAAGGACTGGGTGCAGTGGTTCACGCCTGTAATCCTAACACTTTGGGAGGTTGAGGCGGGCAGATCGCTTGAGCTCAGGAGTTTGAGACCAGCCTGGGAAACATGGCAAAATCCCATCTCTACAAAAAATACAAAAATTAGTCAGGTGTGGTAGCGTGTGCCTGTAGTCCCAGCTACTTGGGAGGCTGAGGCTGGAGGATCGCTTGAGCCCAGGAGGCAGAGGTTGCAGTGAGCCGAAATTCCGCCTCTGCACTCCAGCCTGGGCGACAGAGCCAGACCCTGTCTCAAAAAAAAAAAAAACCGTAGATGTTCACCATTGTGTTAGTTACTGCCAAGTCATTCTAGTTCCTTCTTGTGCCACACTTAGCAAACGCCCATCTTGTTCAGATGAAAAAGATGTGTGTGAATTCATGGAAAACATCAGAACATTCGGAAGTCAAATACGTTTTCAGAAATGCTTCTGAATATAAAATAGATGACAGAAACATAAAACCCAGTGAATCAAACTGCTCTCCCTTTTTAATCAGTTTTATAGAATGTTTTACAGTACTAATCACATTAGGAGACAGGATGGGTTTCCTGTACATATACAAGATTGTGCAAGCTCATTAATTGAGACTTATAGAAAGGTTTCATCAGTTTCAAAAGAGGCAGTACAGCTTTTTAATCCAGGTGAAGCACAAGAAGAATCCAGTAGACAGGAGAGTATTAATTTGACAGAGATGAATTCCCCTGGTGCATGGCCCCTACCCACACTGTCTGCCATTATCCAAGTGGAGACGTCCTCTCTCTTGAATTGAACCCTTGATGAGGTCAGGCCTGTGGAATGCGGCAGCTCCAGGGTCACTCCATAGCTCAACCACAACTTAACACGGAAGCAAATTATATTTTCATTTCTCCAAGTGTTCTCAAGAGCAATAAAGCTATTCCTTGTCCTACTACTTTCTAACTTACATTCTAAAATATATTAAGTAATTTTTAACCTGGCAAAGTTCTCAAGCATTTTGGCATTTAGAGTATCGCAAATACCTCATCACTGTTAATCCACTTACTAAAAATCCTTTGGGCTTCAAGATCATTTTGGATTTACTTCCCTCAAAATTAAAGCAATTGTGTACAAAATAAACTCACTAAATATTTAAAAGAGAGACAACAGATTTTCTTTAAAGAAACAAAGCAGGAAGAGACAGGAGAGAAAAATCTAGGAAGCACCAATTGAGGAAGTGAACCCCACTACACTTCTATCATTTCTGTGCAATCCAGTAATAATTCTGAGTGTATTCCTACTTTCCCTCTTCACACCCAATCACATAGGAGAAAAACAATTTTAAAACACCTAGGTGATCTTACTTGCTCCAAAGTGGAAATTCCCATAGCAAACAACAGGAAAAAGAGTGCCAGGGTTCAGCACACCAGTCAGCTACAGATTCTTACGGCAAGAACACAGCCCCTGTATTGGGGCTGGGATTGTTCTCTTGATCATGGACCTCAGGGACACATTTGTAAAGCCCACTTTAAACAAAGGCTTCCAGGACATAGGAAAAGAAAAACCATGCAGCACACCTATTTGCAATCCCTGAGAAAACCTGAGCCTCCTACTACAGCGATTTAACTATCTGTATAAGAAGGCTTTCATAAGCAGGTTTTATAAAGAAAAGCAGAAGAAAGCAATTACTGTGGCTGAGATTTTACCTAAAATGAAGCAAGCAAGCAAAATGTTTGACATGTTTAAATATATATATATATAATTTTGTGGTTGGGCGCGGTGGCTCACGCCTGTAATCCCAGCACTTTGGGAAGCTGAGGCAGGCGGATCACTTGAGGCTGGGAGTTCAAGACCAGCCTGGCCAACATGGCAAAACCCTGTCTCTACAAAAAAAATATAAAAAATTAGCTGGGTGTGGTGGCACACACTTGTACTCTGAGCAACCAGGGCGGCTGAGCCATGAGAATCACTTGAGACTGGGAGGCGGTGGTTGCAGTGAGCCGAGATCACGCCACTGCACTCCTGACTGGGTGACAGAGAAAGATTGTGTCTCAAAAAAAATTAAAATATAATTTTGTAAGTAAAGATAATCTTCAACTTGTATTTCTATTACTTCTAAAAGCAGAATATTAATACAAAATGCAAACTTGGTTTTTCTTTTCCTCAGAGAAGTTAATCCTACAAGATTTCAGGGGCACTGAGCCAACTCTCTCTCTCTCCATTTAACATCCACTTTGTATGTAGTAATCGGTGGCTACAGAATGTTTCCAGGGCTGATTTTGCACTTTTACACTAATCTTTCGTGTAAAACAAGTACGGGAGGGCAATGGAGGAAGAAACATTTGGGGAACAACTATTCCTCTTTTCTAAAAAAAAAAAAATCAGGGCCGGGCGCGGTGGCTCAAGCCTGTAATCCCAGCACTTTGGGAGGCCGAGACGGGCGGATCACGAGGTCAGGAGATCGAGACCATCCTGGCTAACACGGTGAAACCCCGTCTCTACTAAAATACAAAACTAGCCGGGCGAGGTGGCGGGCGCCTGTAGTCCCAGCTACTGGGGAGGCTGAGGCAGGAGAATGGCGTAAACCCAGGAGGCGGAGCTTGCAGTGAGCTGAGATCTGGCCACTGCACTCCAGTCCGGGCGACAGAGCAAGACTCCTCCTCAAAAAAAAAAAAAATCAGATTACTCCCCATCTCATGTACCTGTCAAGAAATCAAACCAGTGATGGTTAATGCCGAAGTAGTCCTTGCTCCTGACAGGATGTTCAGAGGAAACCTTAGCCGCCCCTGCAACAGCTGTGCTGTGCTCCTCCGCCAGCTACAGAGTCATGAGCACCTGAACCTATTTTAGAGGTGTCACAGATGCCAAATCTCTGGGGGTCTAGCCTCAGCCCTGGCTCCAACAAGGCAGAGCCCTATCTCCTGCCTTCAGTGTAGCCCTTCACCCCAATCCCACCACCTTCTCTTCCACAGAAAAGAGCCCCAA
The DNA here is from genome assembly GCF_001698545.2 of Rhinopithecus bieti. Classification (NCBI taxonomy): domain Eukaryota; kingdom Metazoa; phylum Chordata; class Mammalia; order Primates; family Cercopithecidae; genus Rhinopithecus; species Rhinopithecus bieti. The sequence goes on from NW_016806112.1 coordinate 1,652,504, forward strand.
TGCAATGGCCACATCTTCATATTTATTTCCACAGTGTTAACATGGAATAGACTTAGCAACCATTGTGGAGAAAAAAAAATCTCTCACTGGTTTATGAGTAAAATCCTGTAACAATGAATTTTAACCATTCGAAGTCTTCTGCTTAACATTTACTGAATCAAAGGCTGAAGTAAATGAACTCCCATCTAGGTCTCAGATCACACAGCTGGCCTCGTGATGTATTTACGATGGGATTTAACTTCTAACACAGGGCAAGTTTGGCAGTTACAGCCCATGAAGCTCACGACTCTGTACATGGATTTCTTGACCTAACATTCAAAAGGACATTTCGTAGTACTAGTTTAATTCTGATCTCTCTCTAGAAGGCAGAAACCACATCCCACACTCCTATGCGATTTATTTTGGTATTGTAAAGTAAATGAATAAGAAGGGGTGGAGACATAAAGAAAATCTAGTTTCTGGCTGGGTGCGGTGGCTCATGCCTGTAATACCAGCACTTTGGGAGGCAAAGGTGGGTGGATCACGAGGTCAGGAGATCGAGACCATACTGGCCAACATGGTGAAACCTCGTTTCTACTAAAAACTATAGTTCCAGCTACTTGGGAGGCTGAGGCAGGGGAATCACTTGAACTGGGAGGTGGAGGGTGCAGTGGGCCAAGATCGCACCACTGCGCTCCAGCCTGGGCAACAGGATGAGACTCTGTCTCAAAAAATAAAATAAAAACAAAGAAAAAAATAAAATCTTTAGGCATTCCCAGACACGAAGATCTCAGAGACAGACAGCGGACAGCCTCCGTATTCATCTGCCCAAGGCTGTTTGTCACAGTTTCCTTAAAAGATGCCTGGAAATGCTCCCAACAACAAGGGACTCAAGTATGGGGCTGAGTTTGTTATAAAAGCAGCTAAATGTGTTTAGGAAACACACAAAGTGAAACCAGACAGTGATGGCCCATGTACAAGACTTGTGCTTGAAGCTTTGGTGTGCCTCCTTGGCCAATTTTCCAGGCACCAAAAACCATTCCTGATTAATTATTGATATACAATGCAAACCAAACTATGAAAACACAGACTTTTTTTCAGAAGAGGGAAATAAAGGCACAGAAACCTGCCAAAATAGATTTTTTTTTTCCATAAGAATAGTATGGTTGATTAAAATAGTTTATCACTAGTAAAACTTGTATCACTAGAGCAGACAATACAAATTAGTTTTGTAAAAAATGACATTCACTGAATTCTTGGTCTGTGCATTCAATGTGAATAATCATCAAAAATATATTACAATTAAAGGTTTGTAAGGAGCTCTGTCTGGGATTTCTGCAGTATATTATTTCGGAGGAGAAGAACCACCATAAAGTATGAGCTATCCACTGTTCCTTTCTACGTCGTGTATGGTAATCAGTCTATCTCCTAATGCAGGCTCACAAGCTTCCACGGTGAGATGTCTAAGTGACTTAGTAACTTTCACACTCATTAAAGACAGCCCTGTCCATCAAACGCCATACTTAGAAAGTCCAATAAACTGTATTACATTTTAATAAATATTTCTGTGTACTTTTTGTTTTTTACTTTTAAGCTCAGCTTAAATCTTGTCAAGGAAACCATTTCACAAGACAGTATGTCACAGCCTACTATCAGCAATAGTCCTTGTTTATTAGAATCTGCAGATGTCCATATTACATCAAATATAAATATATATTATATTTACATTTCCTTCTTAGCTTTTCAATTTAGGTGAGTGTATTTATAGATAATGCCACTAATGTACCACTATTATAATCCTCAGTGCAACTCATATCTTCTTTCCATTAGATGCACATTAATATAAGACAGCATCTTAAAAGAGGGGTACTGTTCTTTTTTAAAATAAAAGGAAAGAAAGGGCATCCAAGAATGGAGGTCTAGAAATTTTCTAAGAGATTTTTGTTCTGTTTTTTAATATTTAGAAATACCTGAAAAATGTGGTCCCTTTTTGTAGTACTAGTCTCTACTTGGGGACAAGAAAATAGAATATGCAACTCAGAAAGGAAAGAGCTCAAAGACGAGAGAACCTGCTTGTTAGCTCATTAACCTGTTTAGTAAAGATCTGCTTTAAAATGCCTGAAGCTGTACAATATTATACAAAAACAATCTTCAGCCTTCAAAGCAGCTGATGCGCCTTCTTAGAGATCTGTTTGTTCGATTAACAGTCTGCTGCCTTGGTGGGCCTTGGTCTTGGTCACTTTCGGTCATCGATGGTTTTAATGAATTCTACTGCTGCTGTGAACTGCATCCACCAATAGGACTCCTCTCCAGACAGACAGCTAGCATAAAAGCTACTGATATACTGCACAGTAGACAGCAAACAGGGTGGATTTGCCTAGAGAAGTAAAAAATAAAAGCCAATTACTCAGATGTCAAAGCTCTGCCAAAATCATTTAAGTATTCTTCAAATGTTCTTCTATGAAAGACCTACCAGTCCTTTTGAAAACAACCCCAAAGTTATTTTTTGGAAGTAATCTTTAAACCCTAGTTTCCATGAGTAGCAATAATATGTTGAAAAGGCAACCCAGGTTCTAATCTCAGCTAATCTATCTAGAGGTTTCTATCCTTGCAAGTCCTTAACCTCACTGGTTTCTAAGAAGGCTGAACTAATCTCTGTGGTCTTACTCAACATCCCCGGATTTCAGAATGTTAGATAACAAAATAAATACTGTAAGCAAATTGAATTATATCTGGTAAGTCCAGGGAGAATAAGCTGAGAAAGAAAAAACTAAAAAAGATGGCATGCCCTCTGGTTGCCAGAGGTAACAGAGGACATCTTCTGAATTTTTTTTACCTTCTTCGTGTGGTGAGAAAGGGCACAGGCTGTTAAACGGTTAAGAGGAAGAGCTAGGGCCTTTTCCTTCAAACGAGCTTAAACTGGCTCTCCACAGAAACTAGATTTACTACGTGTGGAAGCCAGAAGAGCCATGGCCAACAGGAGGAGCTGTGACGGCCAACCCCACGGGTTTCTCCCTCCAAGCTGAGTTCAGGTTGTATAAATATCACAACACTAAGAAACAGCAGGACATACATCACACACACTTTAGAGAGCCCAGCTACGGCTGGGCTGAGCTGACTGGAACACACAAGTGATACGATCACTGAGTGGCTGTATGCACCCAAACTACATGGTCACCCTCAAATGTTCAAAATAAACCATTTAAATGATGAAACTATAATTTTAAAGTCAACAAGAATGACAGATGTCAGTACTTTCACACTACAATTACAAAATAAGAAGCTAAAAGAGGAGGGATGATGGGTAAATTTGGTAGCCGATATGACAAGTACTGCAAGGAATTCCATATGAAAGAAGATGGCAAAAGCGTAACAAAAAGAACCTGCCCTCATCCATTCATTCAGTAATTATATACTGAGCCTCAACCAAGAACTTCAGGCACTGCTTTTTTTTTGAGACGGAGTCTCACTCTGTCGCCCAGGCTGGAGTGCAGCAGTGTGATCTCGGCTCACTGCACTCAACCTCCTGAGTAGCTGGGATTACAGGAGCCTGTAATTTTTGTATTTTTAGCAGAGATGGGGTTTCACCACCTTGGCCAGGCTGGTCTTGAATTCTTGACCTCGTGATCCACTCACCTCGGCCTCCCAAAGTGCTGGGATTACAAGTGTGAGCCACCGCGCCCGGCCCAGGCGCTGCTTTAAAGCTGAAAATGTTCATCTAGGAATCTAGTCTTCCCATCCTTTCTTTTGAAAACCCTAAGGTAAGAACAAATCTTGGCCGGGCGCGGTGGCTCATGTCTGTAATCCCAACACTTCAGGAGGCTGAGGCAGGCGAATCACTTGAGGCCAGCTCAAGACCACGAGACCAGCTTGGCCAACATGGCGAAACCCTGTCTCTAGTAAAAATGCAAAAAAATTCGCTGGGCGTGGTGACACACGCCTGTAATCCCAGCTATCTGGGTGGCTGAGGCACAAGAATCGCTTGAACCCAGGAGATGGAGGTTGCAGTGGGCTGAGATCACACTACTGCACCCCAGCCTGGGCGACAGAGTGAGATTCTGTCTCAAAAGAAAAATCTTGACAGTAGGCACTTTCTTTCTGAGTAACCCAGAGCTTGTGACTTGGAAAAGAGCCAAGATCTCCACCGCTGTGTGAAGCCCTGTGCCACCTGCTCAGAATGCCACATAACTCCTTAACTGACAGTAGTAAGGGGCCCACCTTTATCAACACAAACACCAACACAGGAACAAAGTCATCCGCTCCAGGGACAGAGTCCTCATTGGCCAGGCTCAGCAGGTTCATAATCGTAGAGCACATTCTCAGGATGCACTGCACTTTGTCCCGGGGGGTTTTATAAGCACTTATTGTCCTGATTTCTGATTGTGCAGATGGCCATGGTGCTTCTCGAAGATAAACCTAAGTGAGACCATAGACAATATACAGATTCTGAATCCAATGGCAACCCCGGGCAGTGACCACCGCAACCTCCGTGTCAGGAGGCAGAGGATAATGTGGTTGCTTTTTCCTCTCTTTGGTAAAACCATATTGCAGGCCCCCTTCCCCTTCACCAAAGATTGAAGCATAACTTTAAAACTGTTAAATACGTTGCTTTGCATTTTAAAATAGAGCAAAACAGACATCCATTAATAGAAAAATGGCATTCCACAGCACAGAAGCTAAAATTCACAAAATTTCAAACCATTCTCTTTCTTAAATAGCTAGAATGGAACTTCTCTACATTTAGTAACTGATTCCAGAAGTGCAAACTACTAAAAGAGGACTTTCCGTTAAAACTAGCTTAAACTGGCTCTACACAGGAACTAGATTTATCACGTGTGATAAAAGAGGTTAATTTAAGGCCAGGCGCGGTGGCTTACACCTGTAATCCCAGCAGTTTGGAAGGCTGAGGCAGGTGGATCACGAGGTCAGGAGTTCAAGACCAGCCTGGCTAAGATGGTGGAAACACCTCTCTACTAAAAATACAAAAAAGTTAGCTGGGCGTGGTGGCACACGCCTGTAGTCCTAGCTACTCGGGAGGCTGAGGCAGAGAACTGCTTAAACCCGGGAGGTGGAGGTTGCAGTGAGCCAAGATCGCGCCACTGCACTCCAGCCTAGGCGACAGAGCGAGACTCCCTCTCCAAAAAAAAAAAAATAAAAGAGGTTAATTTAAAAATCTGTACCATTGTTGCAGTAATCCTGGAAATAACAGATTCAAAAAATCAAAGACAATTTAAAATTTTATGCTAATTAATGTCTCATCAGTGGAGGTTGTAACAAAAACAACCAGAAACCTCAAATACCTGAAATTTTCATGTTTTCTTATTTTCTAAGAGACGTAGGACAGGTAAAAATGCTAAAGGTAATCTGAGATCACATGCAGAGTCAATGACCTCTCCTGAGACAGCATATCTCCCTCTTTGGAGTGCTACCAGCCTCCCGCTTCTTCAAAACATTTCTGCAGAAACCTGACTATAAAAGCACTGATGGAGAGGTACTGCCCCCGACAGCAGGGCTGGCTTGAGAAATGGCATCAAGGAAGGGCTCCTCCCAACTGGCTTTCTACTATTTCATACCAGGGAATTTTAATCCCTGAAAGCATCTTCAGGAACTTTGAAGTTAGACTGAATTACATAGAGTGAAAATGATGTTTTATATTTTATCATATTTCAGTTCCTTGAAAATGTGGTAACATTACCACGCAGCATTTAGTTAACATTACCCATGCTATATAAACCTGTATTACCTCTGGTATCTGAAGAGCTCTGTGATTTGCAGTCACTACTTTAGATAATCTCTGGATATGTTCATGAAGAACCCTGAAAACCCCCAAAATACACAAGTAAATACTCATTTCAGAAAATACGGTACACAAATAGTCATCACTGATTTTTACAAAACATTTGAAACATGTTGACTTATTGCTAGATATGGATTACAGTTAGAGTTGAGCCTCTTAGATAAGTATTGTTTCCAATCTGCTCAGAAACGCTGAGTGAGCCAAGGGGATGCAGGGAAGGGAGGGAGTCTTTCCTCTCTGGACCAGACAGCACTGCAAGGGAGAAAGGAGAAGAGCCCTTAGTAGGAGCTGCTTGGACACATAATTTTGTAAAGCAGAGGAAAAGAAGGTGAGGGGGCATAAAAAAGTGAGAGGAAGTAGAAGGATCAAAAGCCAGAAACCAAAGATATTAATTACATGGAGAAGGGCCTCTACCATTCACCAAACCTTTCACTTTGTAGATGAAGAGAAGTAGGCTTAAAAAGGGAAAAGGCTTGCCTAAGCTACACAGGTGTCAATAGCAGGGGCTGAACCCAGCTTCCTGGCTGCTAGTGTTCTTTCCAGGTCCTCTGTTGGCTTTTCATACTCTATAAACCCCGCAGAAATGTCATGGAGGGTGGGGAAAAATAATCTCCTTCAAAGTTGCTGTCTGTAGTCAATATGGTTTGAACGTCCCCATTCCTCATCCTATGCCTAAAGGCAAAAACTGGTGCTCTAGAGAGAAAACAGGTCCCATCTGGCGTATTAAGCATAGAAGTCTGGGGTGGGCCAAACACTCTGAGACCATGAACAAATGAGGACGGCAGATTGGAAGGATCCTAACCCATTTCACAGGAAAGTGAATTTTCTCAAATATCTATGCAACATCTGAAAATCTCCATGAAAAATACTTCATACAAACATAACCCACACCCCGAGGATCCTATTACACACACCCCTGGGAGTCAGGCCCAGCAAGCCACTGTCACTGTTAAGAAGCATGGTAACAACTTTAACATGCTTGAGGTCAGAAACAGAGTTGTGAAGCAGTGCTCAAGAACACACAGAAGGCTGGGCATGGTGGCTCATGCCTGTAACCCCTGCACTTTAGGATGCCAAGGTGGGCAGATCACTTGAGGTCAGGAGTTTGAGACCAGCCTGGACAAGATGGTGAAAACCCATCTCTACCAAAAATACAAAAATAGCTGGGCATGGTGCCATATGCCTGCAATGCCAGCTACTCAGGAGGCTGAGGCAGGAGAACTGCTTGAACCCGGGAGGCAGAGGTTTCAGTGAGCTGAGATCGTGCCATTGCACTCCAGCCTGGATGACACAGGGAGACTGTCAAAAAAAAAGAGAATATACAGACGAGGAAAAATAAAACTGCAAAATATTCCCTAGTCTCACTACCCAAAAATAACCAGTATTACTATTCCAGGTTAATTTTTTCCAAGATTAATTTTTTTTTTTTTTTTTTAAAGACAGAGCCTCGCTCTGTTGTCCAGGATGGAGCGCATGGTGTGATCTCGGCTCACGACAACCTCTGCCTCCTGGGTTCAAGTGGTCCTCCTCCCTCAGCCTCCCGAGTAGCTGGCATGACAGGTGTGAGCCACCATGCCTGGCTAATTTTTGTATTTTTAGTAGAGACATGGTTTCAGCTTGTTGGCCAGGTTGGTCTCCAACTCCTGACTCTCAGGTGATCCACCTGCGTCAGCCTCCCAAAGCACTGGGATTACAGGTATGAGCCACTGTGCCCGGCCAGGATTAGTATTTTTAAACAGCTTGAGATATAACTTATAAGCCATATAATTCCAGGCATTTTTTGGTATTCAAATACTTAACTGTTCATTCTTTTTTTTTTTTAGACAGAGTCTAACTCTGTCGCCTAGGCTGGTGTGCAGTGGTGCGATCTCAGCTCACTGCAACCTCTGACTCTTGGGTCAAGCAATCCTCCTCGGCCTCCTGAGCAGCTGGGACTATAGATGCATGCCACCATGCCCAGCTAATTTTTGTATTTTAGTAGAGACAGGCTTTCACCATGTTGGCCAGGCTGGTTTCGAACTCTTGACCTCAGGTGATCCACCCGCCCTGGCCTCCCAAAGTGCTGGGATTACAGGTGTGAGCCACGATGCCCAACCAACTGTTCATTCTTAATAAACATATAACAAGCATATATTAGAGGCCGAGTACTGTGCCTGGTGCTATTAGAGTGGTTAATAAAAGCATTATTTCCTGGTCTCGCAGAGGGAACAAGCCAGTGTGGAGAGAACATTCATTAAACGATCACACAAACCAGTGATTAAGAACAGGGGAGAGGACCAGGCATGGTGGCTCATGTCCTGTAATCCCAGCTCTTATTCCTGCACTTTGGGAGGCTGAAGCAGGAGGATCGCTTGAGTCTAGCAGTTTGAGACCAACTTGGGCAACACAGCGACACCTTGTCTCTACAAAAAATACACAAGGTTGGGCGCAGTGGCTCATGCCTGTAATCTAAGCACTTTGAGAGGCCAAGATGGGCAGATCATCTGAGGTCAGAAGTTCAAGACCAGCCTGATCAACATGGTGAAACCCCATCTCTACTAAAAACACACAAAAAATTAGCGGGGCATGGTGGCGCGTGCCTGTAGTCCCAGCTACTCAGGAGGCTGAGGCAGAAGAATCGCTTGAACCCAGGAGGCAGAGGTTGCAGTGACCTGAGATCACGCCACTGCACTCCAGCCTAGGCGACAGAGTGCCACTCCGTCTAAATAAATAAATAAATACAAACAAAATCAGCCAGGTGTCATGGTGTGCACCTATAGTACCAGTGATTTGGGAGGCCAAGGTAGGAGGATCACTTGTCACAGGAGTCCAGGAGGTTGAGGCTTCAGTGAGCTGTGATCATGCCACTGCACTCCAGCCTGGGTGACAGGGCAAGACCCTGTCTCAAAAGAAAGAAAAGAACAGGGGAGAATTTTGCCCTGCAAGGGACATTTGGGAATGTCTGGAGACATTTGGTTGTCACAACTGGTGGGTTATTACTGGCACCTAGTGTGTAGAGGCCAGGGATGCTGCTAAAGACCCTATAATGACTAAGACAGCCTCCCACATCATCAACAATCTGGCCCTAAATGTCAGTAGTGCTGGGTTCAGAAACCATGACTCAAACAGATGTCAAATGGCAACTGTGGCAAGTGCTAAAGAAAGGCACCGAGGCCTGAGACAGCCCTAATAGGATGTAACCTAGTCAGGAGAGGCTTCATCGGGGAAATAATACTTAAGTCAAGACCTGCTAAGTAAGACTTAATCACAAGAAGGAAGGGAAGATTAGTTAAGGCAGAGTAAACAGCAGTGCTTTCCAAAGAGGCTACACCAATTTCTACCCCTTCCAACTTGACTGCCCACTTCCCTGAAAACTGGGTATTATGATTCTTTGTGATCATGTAACTCTGATAGGTGAAAAATGGTAACCAATGCATTTCCTTTTACAATCAGATACTAAGTTACACATATAGCTTGCCTAAAATATGGGCTACCTGGTAGATCCCTATGTAGTCCCACATAGGCAGTCAACATAGAAATACTCACTGGTCGCGAAGTATGTCCCCATCCTGATTAGGGTAGAAGGCGAGCTTGAAAATCCGGTTCATCACGCTTCGCTCAATGGCCAGCTGTGCATCTTGAAGCTGTTCTTCACTTGCGTTTTGCCATATGACATCCTGGGCCATTGCACCATAAAGAAACTGCAGAAAATCTTCTACCTGAGCAGTTTTATCATCAGCTGCGGTGAGTTTCTGAAAGTCTCCAAAGCAAAATAATACTTTTAAATAGTTTAATAAAACTATCTAAATAATTTTAAAAGGAAATCATAGAAATAATTTTTATCACTAGCTATGCAGACACCATGATCTTAAAGCCAAAAGTGTTTCAGTGTGGTTTATTTTAGGACAATATGTGGCCATATAATTAAATCAGGAGAAAAAGTAAGGAATATGTGAAAGTTTAAGTGCAAGGAATTTGTTGTAAAAATATGTTTCTAGGCCGGGCACAGCGACTCACACCTGTAATTCCAGCACTTTCAGAAGCCGAGGTGGGCGGATCATGAGGTCAGGAGATTGAGACCATTCTGGCCAACACAGTGAAACCCCAACTCTACTAAAAATACAAAAATTAGCCGGGCGTGGTGGCGCATGCCTGTAATCCCAGTTACTCGGGAAGCTGAGGCAGGAGAATCCCTTGAACCAGGGAGTCGGAGGTTGCAGTGAGCCGAGATCACGCCACTGGACTCCAACCTGGCGACAGAGCAAGACTCTGTCTCAAAAAAAAAAGAAAAAGTTTCTAAAAAAATGCATTTGTTTTTTTTTTTAAATGAGAGAATTCGTATAGACCCAAAATTTACCAATGTCCCCAATTTAAAAAGTAAACTACAGATATTCAATACAGGAGAAAAATGCAATTTATTGGTTTGACATCAAAGTTTAATTTATTAAGACTCCATAAAATAAATGATATTTAAGGCATGCAGATACTTGAACAAACTAGCAAAACAAAACAGTATTTCCAAATCTTCCCAACCGTATGACAGGTGAAGAGATGCTTAAACTAAAGGTATTGAGTTACCTTGAATGAATTCCCTGATCTTCTTTTCTTTGCTCTCAAGCAGTAATCTCACACAGACGGTGGTAAAGTATCGATTGGCCACTTCTTTGTCTCGCAAAACCCTTTGCAATAGCCTTTCCAGGTGAGCCTGTGTGGTCTGTAGTCCTTGTCGACAACGAGTGAGATAAGCAATATATGGGGCTCTTTTCTAAAAGGAAAATACTTTGCATGACATCAGATATATTCAGTGCATACTTTCTTTGAAGAATAAGGGTCCTAACTTTTCTTTATAAAATTACTGCACAGACTGGTTTTACAAAGTAGCATGTCTGTGCTTTCTTCAGTAGCACATATACAAAGTAGCCTGTCAGGCTGCAGACATGGTAGAGACTGATCATGGTGCCAGCTGAAGAACAGCCCCATTTTGCATTTTGTCTGGGAGGATCTATGGGGCTGAAGACTTAGTTACCTAACTCACTAAATGTCACTAAGCCCCTCTGCATACTTGGTGTATTTTATACTGGAGTTATAGGACCTCATACTTTATAGGAAATTGACAGCTACATATGACTAAAAATAACAACAAATGTAGGTTATATGTCACTAGGTTACAAACATCCCCCACCAATTACTTGCTTATAGTCTAAATGTAACAATCACCAGAGTGCCCATTCCCTAAGCCTTGAAGCCTCCTCACTACCTAAGCATCTCAGTTACATTTTTCTCCATAATCATGAGCAAGGGACTGGCAGCAGAAAAAGCACAGCAATTCCTAAGGCTACTTACTTCTGCTTCTCTGGTCCAGAAAAGTAGTCTTTCCTATCACCACTAAAAAAAGAAATATGATATTCTAGTTGTCCTGGCCTCACAATATAGGCACACCTCTCTACCTGCTTTTGCACAAAGCTGAAGTAAACTGCACTCTTCTATTTGGAACTGCTCATTTATAACTACATTTCCACACTAAATATCCAAATATGTTGCTTAGAAATTGATATGGTTTGGCTGTGTCCCCACCCAAATCTCATCTTGAATTCCCACGTGTTGTGGGAGGGACCCAGTGGGAGGTAACTGAAACATGGAGGCAGGTCTTTCCTGTGCTGTTCTCGTGATAGTAAGTCTCAAGAGATCTGACTGTTTTAAAAATGGGAATTTCCCTGCACAAGCTTTCGTCTCTTCTCTGCTGTCATCTGAAATGTACCTTTCACCTTCCGCCATTAAATTGTGAGGCCTCCCCAGCCACATGGAACTGTTAAGTCCAATTAAATCTCTTTTTTTGTTAAATTGTCCAGTCTCAGGTATGTTTTATCAGCAGCATGAGAACAAACAAATACAGTAAATTGGGACCGAGAGTGGGGTACTGCTAAAAAGACAACCGAAAATGTGAAAGCAGCTTTGGAACTGGTTAACAGGCAGAGGTTGGAACAGTTTGGAGGGCTCAGAAGACAGGAAAATGTGGGAAAGTTTGGAATTTCCTAGAGATTTGTTGAATGGCTTTGACGAAAATGCTCACACTGGTATGAACAATAAGGTCCAGACTGAGGTGGAGATGAGGAACTTGTTGGGAACTGGAGCAAAGGTGACTTGTTATGTCTTAGCAAAGAGACTGGTGGCATTTTGCCCTTGCCCTAGAGATTTGTGGAACTTTGAACTTGAGAGGGATGATTTAGTGTATCTGGCAGAAGAAATTTCTAAGCAGCAAAGCATTCAAGAGGTGACTTGGGTGCTGTTAAAGGCATTTGGCTTTGTTTTTTTTTTTTTTTTTCTTGAGACAGAGCTTCACTCTTGCTGCCCAGCCTGTAGTGCAGTGGCATGATCTCAGCTCACTGTAATCTCTGCTTCCAGGTTCAAGCGATTCTCCTGTCTCAGCCTCCCAAGTAGCTAGGATTATAGGCACCCACCATCACTCCCAGCTAATTTTTTGTATTTTTAGTAGAGACAGGGTTTCACCATGTTGGCCAGGCTGGTCTCGAACTCCCAACCTTGGGTGATCCACCTGCCTCGGCCTCCCAAAGTGCTGGGATTACAAGCATGAGCCACTGTGCCTTGCCAGCATACATTTTTATAAGGGAAGCAGAGCATAAGAGTTCAGAAACTTTGCAGCCTGACAATGCGATAGAAAACAAAATCCCATTTTCTGAGAAGAAATTCAAGCTGGCTATAGAAATTTGCATAGTAATAAGGAGCTGAATATTAATCCCCAAGGCAATGGGTAAAATGTCTCCATGGCATGTCAGAGGTCTTCATGGCAGCCCCTCTCATCATAGGCCCAGAGGCCTAGGAGGAAAAATGGTTTCATGGGCCAGGCCCGGGGTCCCCATGCTGTGAGCAGCCTAGGGACTTGGTGCCCTGCCTTCCAGCTGCTCCAGCCATGGCTGTAAGGGGCTGACATAGAGCTTGGGCTGTGGCTTCAGAGAGTGCAAGCCCTAAGCCTTGGCAGCTTCCATGTGGTGTTGAGCCTGTGGGTGCACAGAAGCCAAGAACTGGGATTTGGGAACCTCCGCCTAGATTTCAAAAGATGTACGGAAACACCTGGATGCCCAGGCAGAAGTTTGCTGCAGGGGCAGGGTCCTCATGGAGAACCTCTGTGAGGGCAGTACGGAAAGGAAATGTGGGGTCGGAACCCCCCACAGAGTCCCTACTGAGGCACTGCCTATTAGAATTGTGAGAAGAGAGCCACTGTCTTCCAGACCTCAGAATGGCAGATCCACTGACAGCTTGCACCGTGCACCTAGAAAAGCCAGTGACTCAATACCAGCCCATGAAAGCAGCTGGGAAAATGGCTATACCCTGCAAAGCCACAGGAGCAGAGCTGCCTAAGACCATGGGAACCCTGGCTGGGTGTGGTGGCTCACGCCTGTAATCCCAGCACTTTGGGAGGCTAAGGCAGGTGGATCACTTGAGGTCAGGAGTTCAAGACCAGCCTGGCTAACATGGGGAAACCCCGTCTTTACTAAAAAAAAATACAAAATTAGCCAGGCATGGTGGTGCATGCCTGTAATCCCAGCTACTTGGGAGGCTGAGCCTGGCTAACATGGGGAAACCCCGTCTTTACTAAAAAAAAAATACAAAATTAGCCAGGCATGGTGGTGCATGCCTGTAATCCCAGCTACTTGGGAGGCTGAGGCAGAGGAATTGCTTGAACCCAGGAGGCAGAGGTTGCAGTGAGCCGAGATCGCACCATTGCACTCCAGCCTGGGCAACAAGAGCGAAATTCTGTTTCGGGGGGAAAAAAAAAAAGACCATGGGAACCCACCTCTTGCATCAGCGTGACCTGGATGTGAGACATGGAGTCAAAGGAGTTCATTTTGAAGCTAAAGATTTGACTGCCCTGCTGGATTTCGGACTTGGATGGGACCTATACCTTTGTTTCTGCCAATTTTTCTCATTTGGAACGGCTGTATTTACCCAACGCCTATACCTCCATTGTATCTAGGAAGTAACTAACTTGATTTTGATTTTGCAGGTTCAAAGGAGGAAAGGACTTGCCTTGTCTCAGATGAGACTTCTGATTGTGGACTTTTGAGTTAATGCTGAAATGAGTTAAGACTTTGGGAAAACTGCTGGGAAGGCATAATTGGTTCTGAAATGTGAGGACATGAGATCTGGGAGAAGCAAGGGGCAGCTTATGGTTGGGCTGTGTTCCCACCCATATCTCATCTTGAATTCCAAGTGTTGTGGGAGGGACCCAGTGGGAGGTAACTGAATCAATGGGGACAGGTCTTTCCTGCGCTCTTCTTGTGATAGTGAATAATTCTCACAAGATCTGATGGTTTTAAAAAAGGGGGGGTTCCCCTGCACAAGCTCTCTTCTCTTGTCTGCTGCAATGTGAGATGTGCCTTTCACCTTCTGCCATGATTGTGAGGCCTCCCAGCCACATGGAACTGTAAGTCCAATAAACCTCTTTCTTTTGTAAATTGCCCAGTCTCTGGCATGTCTTTATCAGCTGCATGAGAACAGACTAACACAGAAGTCTACATCCAGGAAAACAGAGCCAAGCACTCTGTAGGAAGCCTAGATTCATTTCTGAAATAAGGATCAAAAAGAAAACACTTGCAGCTAACAACTAGGTTTAAAAGCTGAATAGGTGGGGTGTATTACCTGTAGTCCTCAGCAATAGAAGCCAGCAGTTTCCTACAAGTTCTATTATCAAAACGGCACACACAGCGCATTGTTTCTTGAAGTTGAGCCATTAAGTTCTTATCTTGTAAATTAATTGCTTCAGCTATTTGAACTTTTAAGAAGCATACAATTTCATTGTCTAAATAAAAGAAACAAGGATTCTGTTTTTATTGAGAATTTCCATGGGCTTAATTAAGCTAACTCTCAGCATTTGGGATGTCAATTCTGCTTTGTCATGTATCATTAGAACTAAACTGTATTGCCACTCCCAATTAGAAAATACTTTAATAAACTATCAGTAATCAAAGTGCCCTTAAGTGACACTAATATAAACATATTAAGTTGAACCATATGGACTGGCAATTGCATATGGTGCAACCCATAAACATAGGAAAACTTAAATGATCCTGCAGCAATTTACCTTCTGGGTCTGTGTGGTCTGGTAAACCATTCCTCGTTGAGTGGGTCAGCACTGGGAAGGCAACAGAGTCCGCAGAGCAAAGAGCAAGCCTCAGTTTCTTTTTCGCATCTCTGAAAAATGAGTAGAAAACACATTAATTTCTTTAGCCAGATATGGTCACATTTTACAAATATTTACTATACAAATTAATGTTACCTTAGGACTCAAATGTTTCAAACATTTTTAAAAAGATGATTCTTAACTGACACTCCACTTAAAAGAACAGGCTTTCTAATTACCCAAGGAGCCAGGTGATAAAAGTGCTCGGGGCAAGGACCATTCTTTAAGGCACCAGAATCAAACAACAAATCCTTTCTGACCTTTTTTCATACACCGAGTTCTATGACTGGTGCTAGAAGAATTGGAAAAGCATATTATGGCAGAGTGGGAGGGACCACGGAAGTCAGAAGCCCCCAGCACAGATTTGGAACATCTCTTGGCACATCTCTTCAGAAACGCTGATGATGCCACAAGATAAGCTCACTACCTGACAAGAAACGCTTTCTTCTTTTTTTTTTTTTCCTTTTTCTTTTTTATAGAGACAGGATTTTGCTATGTTGCCCAAGCTGGTCTCCAACTCCTGGGTTCCAGTGATCCACCTGTCTCAGCCTCCCAAAGTGCTGGGATTACAGGCATAAGCCACCACACCCAGTGAGTTTTTTAAATCCTTGAATTAACACCTTTGATACATAACATCTACAACTGAAACAAAGTCTTCTTAGTAAATAGCATTTCATTTTTCTCTCCCTGCTTTATACATTTATTGACTCAACACATCACTTGACTTGATGTGACTGCAATGGTGCTGAAAAGTCCAAACCCTAAAGTTCCAAATCCTATAAAAGAAATACCTGTAAGAGAAAGCTGAATCTTGTGGGTGGGCTGCTTGGCTCGCAGAGTCTGGGAGATCATCAGCTGAGATGTTCTGCAGTGCCTCGTCACGGGGAGAATCATGTGCACTTTCACCATCACCCAAAACCTCTAAACAAAACCCAACCCCAAGAAATGGATAACCAGGTTCATTTGGAATATTATGGCACTAGTAGGTATTCAGAGCAACTCAAGAATAAATTACCATTGACTAACAATAAGAGTTCTCTGGAAAAAAAGAAAGAAAAACTTCAAATACTTAACTGAATTATCAGTAGCAACAATTATGTATCAAGAGACTAGTTGCTGAGAAGAGAGTGGTTTTACTTCTTATCCCGATACTAATGCACAACAATGAAAGTCCACATTAACTTAATAAAGTTAACATCTTAGAATCACTGAAGCAGAGAACTAAAAGAGGCTTCAAAAATCATTTTATACCCTCATTTTACAGACATAGACTCCTGCCCAGTCAGAAAATGGCTTGCTCTAAATTCCTTGGTTGGCCAATGGCCAAGATTGACTATGGGTTCAGGTCTCCTGATTCTCTCTACTGGAGGTCTTCCTGCTACACCCAAAAGGAGTCAGGGGACCAACTCACAAATGCAACACGGTCAGATATGTGGTTTGCAAAGTTGGTTTTATGTCTTAATCAAGAATATATAATACACGGCTGGGTGCAGTGCCTCACACCTGTAATCCTAGCATTTTGGGAGGCCTTGGTGGGTGGATCACATGAGGTCAGGAGTTCAAGACCAGCCTGACAAACACGGTGAAACCCTGTCTCTATGAAAAATACAAAAATCAGCCAGGTGTGGTGGCACACACCTGTGGTTCCAGCTGCTCGGGAGGTTGAGGCAGGAGAGTTGCTTAAACCCGGGAGGTGGAGGTTGTAGTGAGCCGAGATTGCGCCACTGCACTCCAACCTGGGCAACAAAGTAAGACTCCGTCTCAAATAAAAAAAAACACACACAAAAGAAATATATAATACAATACATACATGTATACAATCAAAAAGAATAAAAAGTTTGGCCAGGCATAGGACAGGAAGATCGCTTGAGCTCATGATTTCAAGAGCAGCCTGGGCAACATAGCGAGACCTCACCTCTACAAAAAAAAAAATTTAAAAGACTAAAAGTTCCAAAATATAATAAATATATTGAGTTCATATATGAAAATATCCTTATTCTTTGGAAATAATTTCAAATGCTTCAGAAAAAAATACAGAGAGAGACCAGCCTGGGCAACACGGTGAAGTCCTATCTCTACAAAAATATACAAAAGTTAGCTGGGCACAGTGGAACGTGCCTGTGGTCCCAGCTACTCAGGAAGCTGAGATGGGAGGATCACCTTAGCCTGGGAAGGTTGAGGCTGCAGCAGCAAACCATGATTGTGCCACTGCACTTTAGCCTGGGTAACATAGTGAGACTGTCTCACCAAAAAAAAAAAAAAATACATGTATATATATACATATACACATACACACACACACACTATATATATATGGTGAATGTGGCAAAATGTTAAAAATTGTTAAGTCTAGATAGAGGGGAAATGAACCTTCATTGTATTATTCTTTCAATTTTTCTGTTATTTGGAAACTATTCAAAATAAAAAAATACAGGAAGTTCTCCTTTCCACCCCTCTCCCTCTGAGGCTTCCTAGAAGTCTTCCTCAGAGCCAACTCGCGTTACCAGTTTGCTGGGAGATTCTTCCGGGAGATACTCTATGTGCATATAGGCATAAATACGTATTTATGCAGTATACTATTTATGTTTATGTTTTGTTTTGTTTTGTTTTTTGAGACAGGGTTTCGCTCTGTTGCCCAGACTGGAGTGCAGTGATCTCAGCTCACTGCAACCTCCGCCTCCTGGGATCAAGCGATTCTCATGCCTCAGCCATCTGAGGATTACAGGCATCTGCCACCACATGCAGCTAATTGTTTGTATTTTTGGCGGAGACGGGTTTTGCCACGTTGGCCAGGCTGGTCTCAAACTCCTGACCTCAAGTGACTTGCCCACCTCGGCCCCCAAAGTGCTGGGATTACAGGTGTGAGCCACCGTGCTCAGCCCCTATTTATGCGTTTATACACTTTCTCTCTTCATTTATCTTGGGGACTATATCTCATTTTTCTGAAAGCTATTCAGTATTCTATTATGAGGAAAACAGAATCCTTTAAAATAAGTACCAGGTGACAATGGATAACTTGTCCCAACAGTCTGCTCCCATAGCTACATTGAGAGTGCGTAACTGGATAAAATTACAAAGCTGTAGACATTGAAAAAGAACCTCCTCCCATTAAAATATGCCCCAACTCCCTGTGGGCCAGTCACCCCAGAGGCAAAGGAGGACAACTCCAAGGCATCTGAACATTCAGGGGTACCCAGGGCTAGTGGGAAAATCCAGAGAAGGACATCAATTTAAACATTTGTTTAGGTGGTCTGTAATTTTGAGGTAGTAAACTGATTCCCTTAGCTATTCTTTCTTTTAAAGGCCACTTAAATTCAGATTACCTTTATCACTATGATATAAAAGTTTATTACTCAAATCTCTGTCATGATTATCACCTGTACTTTCATAGTTTGCCATTGCTCCATCACTGGGGCTGGTCCGTTTAATGGCATTCCTGTATTTGTCCAGAATATCCTCAGCGACCTGAGCTTGTGCACTGAGTCTAGGGCTGGGATCATCTGCAAGGGAAAGGAGAATAAGAGAATTAGCCCCTTCGGTTTGTACCAACTCTGATGTTAGTATGACACCAGTAGCATAATCCCAAAGGCGGATTAGGAGGTAAGACTTTAAAAGAGCACATATCTCAATGTTAAGAGGCACCATGCAGCTGCCTACTCATCCCATTTCTAGGTCTGAGAGCCTTGCCAAAGCAGGAAATTGGGAAGAGTAGCTCCACCTTCTCATCATCACCAGAATGACAGTGTCAAAGTTCAGGGCAGACTGAATGGATGACAGATTTCTAAAGTGTTTGCACTCAAATCACTGTTATCAGCAATTCATGCTAACAGAACTTCCCACAGTGCAATTTTACATGCAGACTTCATTTATTCGGACATCTCTATGCTGAAGGAGGAAAAAAAAAACCATTCAAACTTAGACTTAAATCCCTTTAAATAATAACAAATGTCTTTTTCCATTCTTCCTTTATGAATCTCTCTCCACGCATTTGAAAACTAACAATATTCATATTCTATTCTCACTAGATCTCACCATGACAGTGCAGCTGCTGGAACAGAGCACTTTTGTGCATGCACTGATGTCAGAGGCACTCCTACAGAATCTAGACATTCTTGGGGAGTGCTAGAATTGTACCTGGGATGCACAGAGAAAAAGCTTATCACAGTCACAAATGCAGCACTGTTTACTGACAGGACCATTACTCTTTCAAAATCAGCACATCAAAAATATTATCCTGGAATCTAAAATAGTAGTCAACTGGGTTGTTAAAGCAAGGGATTGCTATAGATCTACAGGACAAAGTTCCACAGTGAAACACAAACTCCTGGAGAGACCTAGCCCAGGCAGGTGACCATAAACGTTCACATTCTGGTAGAATCCCATTTTCTAAAAATTACAAAAATACATCAAAATCACTAGATTTTATATACACACACACACACACACACACAATGTGTATATATACATATACGTACTCTGTATGTGTGTGTTTGTGTTTGTGTTCACAGCAGCTAATAGCAGCTAATATTTATTGAGCACTTACCATGCCAGGAACTGTGCTAAGCACTTTATAGAGATTATCTCAATTACTGATCAAACAGCCTTACAGAGAAATATTGTTAACATCCTCATTTTACAGAAGACGAAATCAAGACATAGACAAGTTAAGTATCATGCTCATAGGCTCTTCTTTTGTTTTCATGAAACAAATATATGGTTTTCATGTCTCCGTAAAATTGTAGTAAACTGCAGTTGACCTTTGAACAACATGGGTTTGAACTGCACTGGTTCATTTATACAGTTTTTTGCAATCAAATGCAGATTGAAGATACTGTATTAGGCTGGGCACGGTGGCTCACGCCTGTAATCCTAGCACTTTGGAGACCAGTGCAGGCGGATCACCTGAGGTCAGGAGTTCGAGACCAGCCTGGCCAACACGGCGAAACCCCAGCTCTACTAAAAATACAAAAATTAGCTGGGCTTGGTGGCACATGCCTATAATCCCAGTTACTTGGGAGGCTGAGGCAGAAGAACTGCTTGAACCCAGGAGGCAGAGATTACAGTGAGCCGAGATCACGCCATGCCACTGTACTCCATCCTGGGCAACAGGGCAAGATACTGTCTCAAAAAAAAAAAGAGAGAGAGAAAAGAAAAAGAAACTACTACATTTCACAGAGAGCTGTGAAACAAGCATATAGAGAAGGCCAACTTTTCACATACACAGGTTCCACAGGGCCAACTGCAGGACTCAAGTATGCACAGATTAGGGTATGAGGTGGGGAGCAAGGGTCCTGGAACCAATTCCCTGAGTATGCTGAAGGACAATTGTATATAGAGAGGATTTCCAAAGTAATTTAGTATTTCTGCTATAACAGTATTTGAATTCATAAGACATTCTTAATAAAATCTGATCTGTCTCCAAATGTAAACTGATAAAGCATTTATCATTACAGAATCTTGTTTTGAAGGGGAAGTACTTTTTGGCTATTGCTTTTTTTTTTTTTTTTTTTTTTTTTAAATAGAAACAAGGTCTTGCTCTGTCACCCAGGCTAGAGTGCAGTGGCACATAGTTCAATGTAACCTCGAACTCCTGGCCTTCAGCAATCCTCTCACTTTGGCCTTCCAAAAAGAGCTGGGATAATAGGCAGGCACCACCTTACTCAGTTGGTTATTACTTTTGAGTACTGTTGAGAGGTCTGCAAAAGGGACAATACAATATACTATGGCTAAACACAGTGAGAGCCACAATGTTGCTTATAATCTTTATTTCTATTAACACTGTTCTTAAAAATTTTACCCCCAGAGAATAATTAAAACAAACAAGAAATGCAATACATATAAATGCATTGTGAGTACTAATTTCATAATAAAAAATTGAGAACAATTTAAATAGCCAATGTAAGAAAACGTTTATACTGCAGTAAAACCATGAGCAATTATTTTATAGCTAATAAAAATGATTTAAAACCCAACTATGTCTAGTAGAAATTGGGAGAGGTTTTATAAAATAACTTGGTAAAAAAAGAATACAAAGTCATATGCATAATCTAATTCAGTCAAGAAAAAGCCACGTATAAATATGGAAAAAGATTAGGAGATAACAGGAAAAGAATAGTAGTTAGGGTCACAGAATTATGAACAGACTACTAGGAAATTTCCTCCTATAACACCTTTATATTGGTTTAATGGTAACTTTCAATGAGTCATTAATAAGGACTGGGTAGAAACTTCTGGACCAGTAAGGAAGCTAACCTGCTTGAATCACAGCCAAAGAAAATGAATTACTTTATGAAAAAGACTTATTCTACTCTACTTGGCTTCTATATCCAATCTATTGATCTATTTCCAATATCAAGAACCAAGGAAAATATATTGCCTAAAGAGGGTAAATAAAATATAACTCCTTCAAACAAACAATAAAAATAATTTATAACTTCTTCAAAACTATTGAGTCAACATTTTAATAACATGAGATGTCATTAAGAGTAATTCACTTTGTAAACGCTAGTGTTCTTCTAACATTAGGAACATGTGGTAAGGATACAGAAATATTTTGCCAAAAGGACAATGTCTTTCCAACTCTTCCCAATCAGACTGGAAGGTCCTGGAGAGTCATGTGTGATCTGACTTAATACCCACAACACTTAGCACAGTGCCTGGCATGAGTCACATGGTCAACAAGTATTTCCTGACTAAACAAGACAGGCTTGGCTGCTCTCAGCAGGGATCTGTGGCCTGTAAGCACATCTCCTGCTGTTCAAAACCCTTTCTTCTGGGGAAATCACCATTTCAAATAAAGCAAGGACTTACATGCTAGGATATGGAAATACATATAAATACATGGAACTAAACATTAGAATAATAGGCATTAAAATGGGATTCTACCTGTAATGCTGAACTCTTTGACGAGGATGTTATCCTATTATCTATCCCATTTTAAATGAAATTGTTTAATGAAAAAAATTTTTCATTTTAACTTAGTAGAAAAACAATTCAAAATGAAAAAAAAAAAAGAGGTGAGAAATGAACTTCCCTCTAGACCAGGGGTGTTCAATCTTTTGGCTTCCCTGGGCCACACTGGAAGAAGAATTGTCTTGGGCCACACATAAAATACACTAACACTAATGATAGCTGATGAGCTAAAACAAACAAACAAACAAAAAAAGGGTTCCTGCACAAATCTCATACTGTTTTAAGAAAGTTTACGAATTTGTGTTGGGCCGCAATCAAAGCTGTCCGGCTGTCCTGGGCTGCCTGTGGTCTGCGGTCCGTGGGTTGAATAAACTTGCTCAAGATGCTCTATAGCCACTGGAAACAATACACAGCTATCAAACCCAAAGCTGGTCATTAACACTACTCTCAAACTCTCCTTTTAAGGTGCTCATTCATAATGTGCCAAAAAGCAGCTGCAGAAATACAAACGCTTCATCAGGTAAAAACCCAACCCCAGCTGTATTTTCCTTGGGTCAGATGGCAATGTTAAAATGGTTCAAGCTGTAAAAAATTAGTAAACTTTTTAAAACTTTCATTATAATGGTTGGCATTTATGATATTGTTTGAACAAACACTTTATCACAAAAAAGGAAATGATTAGGTAAAACAGAATTTCACTGTGATCCTGAATAATCAAGAACAAACTGTAGATGAAAATAAATGTAGAATTCTACGATCAACATTAAAGAAAACTATTCAATCAATGATCCAAAGATACAGCATGCACAGCACTAAAACTGTCACCACACTTTCCTAAAAGGCACTGTGTGTCATCATCCTACTAGATGTCGAGTTGTAGGGTATGCCTAGAGGCTCAGGATCAGGGGCCTCATCATAAACGGAGTTATGATAATGAGGATGATGATGGTGGTGGCAGTCTGCAGGAAGAGCACACTGAGGTTTACTGTGGCTGCCAACTGGAAACCACAGAGCTATGAAGAACATACTCCCCACTGTACACACAGACACACTCTTCTAAAAAGGCAACGCTTAAGGCACCCAAGAAAAAGTGTTATGAAATATGTGCTCTGGGAATGAAGGAGCCAGGAAGTCCATGGGTCTACAAACCTGTGAGTGTTGAGAATCTGTCAGGCCCCAGATCATCTTTGTCTTTTTCTTGTTTTTCTTTCTTTCTAAATGGTATAGGAGCTGGAAATTAAATAAAGTCAGTAGTGTGACATATAACATACTGCACTACTCGGAAGTTAACTGGTGTGCCAACATTTCTAAGTGAAAGGAGGCTGAAAAGTTTAAAAGCTAAGAAATTCCAAGTGTTGACTGATAATTGTCCTTAAAATAGTAATGAAGGTTTTTAAAGGAGCTTTCAGAATCTGCTGTGGAGTCATCTGTCACAGGAAGAATAATTTAACAGGAATCCATTGGGACTAAAATAAAAACCACTGACTCTTAACCTCTGCTCAAAAATAACACATTCAAAACTCCTAGCTTCATTCTCTCCTCCTCATCAAGCGCTTGAGTATGGCGTGAAAGCAGCTCTCCCCAGAGTTCCTGAGTGCCACCATGCTGAGAAGAGGCCTTTGGAAGAAGTTTCTAGCTTTACTCCTGAATGATCTCTTCTTTCAGGAAGAGATGCTTTTGCCAACTCAAATGATGCCGGGCAGTTCACCAAAAAAGTAAACAATTTTATACAGCTACCTTCCAAAACAAACACTCACTGATATTTACAGTATAAACATTCTCAATGAACATAGACATAAAAAGCTTCAACTTATTCCAGGAATGTAAAGGATGAATTTTCAATGTTTAGTAATCAATACTGTCCCATTTTCCTGCAATAATTAATAGCAATATATATGTCAAAAGTCCTCTATATGTTTAACTTCAATAGTATATGATATTTAAACAATACTGACAGGCATGACTTCCATTTACGAACCACTACCACTTCCTGCAAAGAACAAGAGCATTTCTAAAGCTCTGCCTTAGCATTCATCGGAGTGGAACCACTTTCTACACCCTCAAAGTGGCTAGAAACTTAGGCCCAGCAGATCTTACAGAGGAATTGAGATACTGGCTCTCTGAAAGAGATTCTGGGACTTTGCTTCTCATTGCTAAGACAGTGTTCTAATATTGTATAAAATTACCTTTAGGCATGGCTGAAACAAAACGTTTTCTCCACCAAGGTCTGTTTCTGTCTGATTTCTCATCATCGCTATCTTTGCGTTCTTCAGTCTGTAGAAAAAGTTGGAGGCTTTATTTGGAGTTGAATAGCAGGATAAATTACGAAGAAAAGGATTTCTTTTTGTTTGTTTTTGTTTTGAGACAGGATCTCATTCTGTTGCCCAGGCTGGAGTGCAGTAGCACAGTTAACAGCTCACTGCAGCCTCGACTTCCCTGGCTCAAGCAATCCTCCACATATCAGACTCGCAAGTAGCTAGGACCACAGGTGTCCACAGCACCATGCCCAACTAATGTTTTGTTTTTATTTTGTAGAGACAGGTTTTACTATGTTGCTCAGGCTAAAAAGAATTTAAGTAAGTTTGTGAAATAAGAAAGCCAGTCTTGTTTGCCTTAAGGCACAACTCCTGTTGCCATGTAGGTTGACTACTGGAGCAAGGTAGTTTACCTTTTAAGCACTACTGTCATCCGCTTGAGGGTAGGCACTACTCACTACTGTTAATAAACTGAAGCCTTAGTAAGAGCCCGGTGTAGACTAGGCACTCAATAAATACTTATGAAATAAGTAAATGCAGTACAAATAAACTCCAGAAGGGCAGTAGAGATGGTAGCAGTAGCATTAATAATAATAAAACCAAGTGTGTACTATGTGCCAAATACTGAGTATAGTAAGGATATGTATCATCTCATTTAATCTTCACAGTAACCTCAGAGATAGGTCCTATATTAGGCCCTTTATAACGATAAAAAATATGAGACTAGAACAACCTCTTCCTCAAAGTTACACAGCCTATATGTGGCACAGCTGAGACTCAAACCTAGACCTAAGCAACTTCAAAGTTCACGTTTTGATCACCAATTATACTAAGTTATCATTAAAACATGCCAAAGGGGCTGAGTGCAGTGGCTCACACCTGTAATTCCAGCACTTTGGAAGGCCGAGGCGGGTGGATCACCTGAGGTCAGGAGCTCAAGACCAGCCTGGCCAACATAGTGAAACCTCATCTCTACTAAAATACAAAATTACAAAACTAGCCGGGCGAAGTGGCGGGCGCCTGTAGTCCCAGCTACTCGGGAGGCTGAGGCAGGAGAATGGCGTAAACCCGGGAGGCGGAGCTTGCAGTGAGCTGAGATCCGGACACTGCACTCCAGCCTGGGCGACAGAGCGAGACTCCGTCTCAAAAAAAAAAAAAAAAAATTAGCCAGGGGGGGGGGGCCTACTCGGGAGGCTGGGGCGGGAGAATCGCTTGAACCCGGGAGGCAGAGGTCACGGTGAGCCGAGATCGCACCACCGCACTCCAGCCTGGGCAACAGAGTGAGATTCTATCTCAACAAAACAAAACAAAAACAAACAAAAAAAACACGCCAAAGGACAGGGACTGTAATTCCTTTAATAGCCTATCGTGTGACCGTGGACAAATCACTTAATTTCCATTTTTCATCTACATACCTGGGATAAAGAATTATCAGAACCCCAGCAGAAAGATGAGGGCATCTGTGCCAGGGAAAAGTTAATTTAACAGTGGGGATGAGAAATTGAATACATACAGGGGAGCTGATGGAATAAATATGCACATGAAGAATAGTGAAAGCAGATTTCTCACTGCTGGAGAAAGGAGTTACAAATTTGGAAAGGAAGAAAAATGAAACAAACTCTGTTGTGTTTGGACTAAAATTCAATGTGTCCGTGTAAGTTCATGGTCTTATTTATGGAGAAAGGTAGATAGGTGTGGTGGTGCCTACTCGGGAGGCTGAGGCAGGAGAATCGCTTGAACCCGGGAGGCAGAGGTCACGGTGAGCCGAGATCGCACCACCGCACTCCAGCCTGGGCAACAGAGTGAGATTCTATCTCAACAAAACAAAACAAAACAAACAAAAAAAACACGCCAAAGGACAGGGACTGTAATTCCTTTAATAGCCTATCGTGTGACTGTGGACAAATCACTTAATTTCCATTTTCATCTACATACCTGGGATAAAGAATTATCAGAACCCCAGCAGAAAGATGAGGGCATCTGTGCCAGGGAAAAGTTAATTTAACAGTGGGGATGAGAAATTGAATACATACAGGGGAGCTGATGGAATAAATATGCACATGAAGAATAGTGAAAGCAGATTTCTCACTGCTGGAGAAAGGAGTTACAAATTTGGAAAGGAAGAAAATGAAACAAACTCTGTTGTGTTTGGACTAAAATTCAATGTGTCCGTGTAAGTTCATGGTCTTATTTATGGAGAAAGGTAGATAATTGAAATACACAGGTAAACATGTGTAACACACACTCCCTAGCTCTATTCACTGAGTAGTCCTGGGAGCAGCAACACCCCTACAGCAAATGAACACTGTATCCAGATCTCAATTTCCAAAAAAGCATTTTTCATTAAAAGAAACAAGGGTACTTAAAGAAAGAGCAGTCGACTAGGACAAAGTACAGTATCCGCTTATAACATCTTTTGCCAGAAAGTAAAGATATGCTCAAAGAACAATAGTAGTGCTTTGAAAGAACTCAGGAGCCAGTCTGAAGGGGCTCCCACTGGCCCAATTAGGGACAACTGGGCTTCAAAATAAGTAATAGTGACAAACCCTAACCAAGACAGAAAACTGGGCGAGGCACTGTGGGTGGCTCATGCCTGTAATCCCAACACTTGGGAGGCTGGGGTGGGAGGACTGCTTGAGCCCAAGAGTTCAAGACAAGCACCTGGGTAACACAGTCCCCATCTCTACAAAAACAAACAAACAAACAAAACTTTAGCCAGGCATGTGGTGCATGCCCATACTCCCAGCTACTTGGGAGGCCAAAGTGGGAGGATTGCCTGAGCCTGGGAGGTTAAGGCCGCAATGAGCAGTGTTGGCACCACTGCACTCCAGCATGGGTGATAGAACAAGACCCTATCTAAAACAAACAAACAACAAAACACACACACACACGCACACACACAATTTTTTTTGAAAGACAGAAAACCATAAGACCATAGATATAATAAGTAGGTAAGTTAAAAATGTGATGGAGAACAGGATAGTTACATGTTTTTCATGTACCCTCTCCCCTAAAACACTTACTAATTATAAAGGGAAAAAGAGTAACTTTACAGTGGCAAAGCCTGGTAGACAATATTTCCTCAAATTCTCCAAATGAACACTGTAGAAATGGGACAAATTAAAACTGTACTACCTGACAAAGTGCAATGAAAAAAACTGTCATTTCAGTGATATTCCTGCCGAAGATTAATAACCTCAGTCTAATCACAAGAAAACATCAAACAAACCTAACCTGAGGAACATTCTAGAAAACAAATGGCCTGTAAATTTCAAGGGTGTACAGGTCATATGAGTCAGGAAAAAAATGAGGAACTGTTCTAGACTGAAGGAGACTAAAAAGGCATGACAACTAAAAGCAGTTTGTGATTCTGAACAGAATCTTCCTACTATAAAAAATGTTACTGGGACACCTGGGGACACGTGAATGGGGTGTCATAAGTAGCTGGTAGTAATGTATCAATGTTCATCTGCTGCAGTTGATGGTTGTACCATGAGGTGTAGGAGAATCTGCTTGTTTGCAGGAAACTTACACTCAAGTGTTTAGGGGTACTGGAGCATCATGCTGGCAACTTGCTCTCAAATGGGAAGGAAGTGTTCTTTTATTGTACTTCCAACTTGTTTGTAACTTTATAGTTGTTTAAAATAAAAAATAGTCATGGGGCCGGGCACGGTGGCTCTTGCCTGTAATCCCAGCATTTTGGGAGGCCGAGGTAGGCAGATCACAAGGTCAGGACATCGAGACTATCCTGGCCAACATGGTAAAACCCCATCTCTACTAAAATACAAAAATTTAGCCAGGCGTGGTGGCGCATGCCTGTAGTCCCACCTACTCAGGAGGCTAAGGCAGAGGAATCGTTTGAACCCAGGAGGTGGAGGTGGCAGTGAGCCAAGATTGCACCACTGTACTCCAGCCTAGGTGATAGAGTGTGACTCCATCTCACAAAAACAAAACAAAACAAAACAAAACTCATCTAACATCTCAGAGGGATATTGTAAGGCTTAAATAAAATCAGATACAAAATTGCTTGTATCTGAGAATACAAATCAGAGAAGCTAAAAGTGTCATAAAAATGCAAGATAGTATCACTATAAAACCAAAGTTGTATAGGTTTTCAATGGTTATGGATGTGGGCACACTAGATTGACAAATCATCTTTAATTGCCACTACTCTCTATCTGTAATCCTCCATTTATATATTCCATGTTAATTTCAGACATCAAGAGAACTAGGCAGGCAGAACACAATTCTTCACGGCCTATGTCCCATACCTCTCCTCTTGAGGAGTCCTTACTAGGGGATGAAGATGATGAATGAGGTGCAGCCACCAAAGAAGTAGCACCAATGACTGCAGCTGGAGGCAGTTCTCGCTCTTCATTTCCTGGACGCCGGTTCCAGCTGGGGTCACTCATGGGTCTCCGGACAGAAGATACTATATCAGAGCTCCTGCTTCGAACTAGTCTCTCAGGGTAAGAATGCCTTTGCTTGAATGCCTCCAATTCAGCTGGAGTTAAAACATGGGAACCAAAGTTTGGCAACCTGGCCTCATTTCCTCCCACAGCTCCTTCCAGGATTGGGGGATCTGGTGGTGGATGCGATGGCCTAGCATAGTGAACCTTTGGCCTTACCACAGCAGAAGCCCCTGCAACACAGGAAAAAAAAAATTTTTGTAACTGAGACACTTCTCTAACAAAGGCATTAACAAGGGGGTTTGGTTTCCTCCTCCTATGACATGAGTGAAAAAGTTCATTTCACTGGTGTTTACCTTCATGTGAAGACAGTGGATCAAACATGGCCAGCAGAGACTCTGACTGAGAAGGAGGAGAAGTCAGCTGGTGGGCACCTAAAACAAGAGGGAAACAGTGAGACCAAGCCACAACTCAGGATAAACGGTCTCAACACAGTTTAAAGGGTTCTAAGTATTCTTTGACGGTTCCTTTTTTGATCCATTAGAACTTGAGAGGCATACAAGAAAAAAAAAAATGATTACTTTCAATTTATTTTCTGTTTTTATTAGTATCTTCATACACAGATTTTCTTTTCATTTAAGTGGTCTGGCATCTTTACTTCTAATGGCCAAATGCTAGTATGGTTCATGCAAAGAGAACAAAGCCAGAAGACCTAAACTATCAATGTTTTCAAAATGTCACAGCTTCCCTGAGCCTCGCCTTCCCCTCACCTGAAAACACGGGGCGAAGGCCAGGTGTAGGCGCTCATGCCTATAATCCCAGTGCTTTGGGAGGCCAAGGAGGGAGGACCGCTTGAGCCCAGGAGTTCAAGACCAGTCTGGGCAAGATGGCAGACCTTGTCTCTACAAAAATTTACAAGAACTAAAAATTTAAAAATAAATAAATAAAATATAAACATAGGGGCAATACTATGTACAGACAGGGTATAAATAAAAGGTTGTAAATCTTGAAGTTCTAACACTGCTCTCAGCAAATAACTTTAAAACAGAGAAGTATGTGGAGGATGGAAATTTCAAACATAAAAAAGAAACTATTAATCTAAATGTTTTTAGTCTGAAGCTATCTTTTTTTTGTCTGGAGCTATCTTTCCATAATGAATGAGAGTACTATTATGCCTTTTGATTTTTACTTTTATTCTATAGGTAGATCATTATAAAAGATAGCCTAAAACAGCAGTTCTCAAATTTTGGTCTCAGGACTTTTTTTTTTTTTTTGGAGACAGGGTCTCGCTCTGTCACCCTGGTTGGAGTGCAGTAGTGCAAACAGCTCACTGCACCCTCAGTGATCCTCTTGCCTTAGCTAAGGCTTCAGTGATCCTCTTGCCTTAGCCTCCCAAATAGCTGTGAGCACAGGCGTATACCACCATACCCAGGTAATTTTTACATTATTTTTTGTAGAGACAGGGTCTCACCATGTTGCCCAGGCTGGTCTTGAACTCGTAGGCTCAAGCACTCCTCCCGCCTCCGCCTCTGAAAGTGCTGGGATTACAGGCATGAGCTACCATGCCTGGCCAAGACATCTTTACAACTTAAAAAATTACTGACCCTAAGAGCTTTTGTTTATAGTGGTTATATCTATTGACATTCTATATTAGAAATTAAAACTGAGGTTTAACTATTTACTAATTCATTTAAACATACCCATTAAATAGTAATACATGGGAGTCTCTCTGAACCGACTCTGGTTTGGGAGGCTGTCCATTTTTTTTTTTTTTTTTGAGACAAAGTCTCGCTGTCACCAGGCTGGAGTGCAGTGGTGTGATCTTGGTTCACTGCAACCTCCACCTCCTGGGTTCAAGCGATTCTCCTGCCTCAGCCTGCCGAGTAGCTGGCATTACAGGCACACACCACGACACCCAGCTAATTTTTTGTATTTGTAGTAGAGACGGGGTTTCACCATGTTGGCCAGGATGGTCTTGATCTCCTGACCTCGTGATCCACCCGCCTCGGCCTCCCAAAGTGCTGAGATTACAGACGTGAGCCACTGTGCCCAGCCCCATTTTTTTAAAAAAAGAAAAAAATTTAATGGTAACACAAAAAAGCCTTTTTTAAAAAAAATTAAAAATAACTATTATTTTCCAAAATAAAAAATGAAAAGAATGACACTTCAACATTTTTTGCAAGTATCTTTAATGTACAGCTTAGAACACAGCTGGGTTCTCATGTCTGCTTCTGCTTCAATGTGCTGAAAATGTTCTTTTGGCTGATGTATATAAAGAAAACCTGGCCTCACACGGACATGTAGTTGGAAAAGGAACAATATGTTAGTAGCCTTTTCAGAAAACTGTGGATATTATTCTTTGCTACTCTACCATATCTTGAGAAGTAAAGTTTTTTAAANAAAAGCCTTTTTTAAAAAAAATTAAAAATAACTATTATTTTCCAAAATAAAAAATGAAAAGAATGACACTTCAACATTTTTTGCAAGTATCTTTAATGTACAGCTTAGAACACAGCTGGGTTCTCATGTCTGCTTCTGCTTCAATGTGCTGAAAATGTTCTTTTGGCTGATGTATATAAAGAAAACCTGGCCTCACACGGACATGTAGTTGGAAAAGGAACAATATGTTAGTAGCCTTTTCAGAAAACTGTGGATATTATTCTTTGCTACTCTACCATATCTTGAGAAGTAAAGTTTTTTAAAGGATAGCTACAAGGTAGAATTTGAAACCAAATCAATGAACTTTTTGTCCTCTGTTAAATTCACATTTTCATATCACCACGAATCTCACCAGAAAAGTCTTTAAAAACAACAGGAAGTTGTCAAACTCATACAGGTAGACACACGTTTCCAAAATTCTAATTTTTGTCTGAAAGTTTGAATTTCATCACTGGCAACAAACTCTACTCTATTAGTTGCTTGTCTTTAAGTAACAGAATCATTTTGTTAATTTTTTTTTATTTTTTACTTTTTTAAAGATGGGACCACAGGCATGCGCCACCACATCTGGCTAATTTTTTATTTTTTTATTTTTGTACAGACAGGGTCTCACTATGTTGCCCAGGATGGTGATGAACTTCTGGGATCAAGGAATCCTCCAGCCTCAGCCTCCGAAAGTGCTGTGATTACAGGTGCGAGCCAACGTGGCTGGTCATACTTTGTTAATTTTTGAGATGTCTGCCAAATACCCAACTACGTATTCATAAGAAATACAGTTTGTCATTATTTCAAGTAAAAATGATATTTCATGAAAACCAAATAAAATAAGTGGAAACATTGGCTAGTTCAGCTAACAACTCAAATAATCACATAAGTGCTTCTTGAGACATCTCATCATATCTCAGAATGTGGTAAAAATGCAATATGGGTGTTTCCCATTTCTTCACACAGAATATTAAAAGGTGTATACTCAAGGATTGAGACGTGATTAAGTAATTTTATTCCTTCATCAAAGACATTCCTAAGTAAAACTTTTTTTTTTTTTTTAACTGTGAGTGAAGAATACAATGTGGTGCCCTTGCACCCTGCTAGGGCCCCAGCAAATTTTATCCACTTTGTCTATGCACCATAAATACAAATATTGACACAATGAAAATGGACAATAACTTTGATTTTTCTGAAAACAGTTACGACTTCATCTACCCTCCTCCCTCAAAGGGTCTTAGGACCTCAGTGGTCCATGGAGACCATGCTTTGAGACTGCTGGTTTAGAACAGTGGTTCTTGATTTGTGGCTATCTTATCCCCCACGAGATCACTGGGTAAAGTCTGGAGACATTTTGGTTGTTGTAACCCCAGGGGTATAGTGTATATGCTACCGGTAGGGGCCAGAGATGCTTAAACATCCTAAAATGCACAGGACAGGCCCCCACAACAAAGAATTTCCCAGCCCAAAATGTCAATAGTGTTAAGGTTAAAAAACCCTGGTTTAGAACCAAAAAAACTGTAAAAATAGAAAAAGTACCTCACTGGGCCCAGTGGCTCACGCCTGTAATCCCAGCACTTTGGGAGGTTAAGGCAGGCAGATCACTTGAGGTTGGGAGTTCGAGACCAGACTGACCAACATGGCAAAACCCCGTCTCTACTAAAAATACAAAATTAGCCGGGTGTGGTGGCGCATGCCTGTAATCCCAGCTACTCAGGAGGCTGATGCAGGAGAATCATTTGAACCGGGGAGACAGAAGTTGCAGTGAGCTGAGATTGCGCCATTGCACTCCAGCCTGGGCAACAAGAGCAAAACTCTGTTTCAAAAAAAAAAAAAAAGAAAAGAAAAGATACCTCAAAACCTACCACCCAATATATAAAACAACTGCTAGCATTTTGGTATTTCCAGTACTTACTTCATGCATAGGTTTTTTAAAAATGTTTTACTGGCCAGGCGCGGTGGTTCACGCCTGTACTCCTAGCAGTTTGGGAGGCTGAGGCGGGTGGATCACGAGGTCAGGAGTTCAAGACCAACCTGGCCAATGTGGTGAAACCCGTCTCTACTAAAAATACAAAAATTAGCTGGGCGTAGTGGTGGGTGCCT
This sequence comes from Rhinopithecus bieti, assembly GCF_001698545.2. Taxonomy (NCBI): domain Eukaryota; kingdom Metazoa; phylum Chordata; class Mammalia; order Primates; family Cercopithecidae; genus Rhinopithecus; species Rhinopithecus bieti. The sequence continues at coordinate 1,685,561 of NW_016806112.1, forward strand.
GTAATCCAAGTTATTGGGGAGGCTGAGGCAGGAGGATAGCTTGAACCCAGGAGACCCAGAAGGCGGAGGTGCAGTGAGCCAAGATTGTGCCACTGCACTTCAGCATGGGTGACAGCAAAAGACTCTGTCTCAAAGAAAAAAAAAAAGTTTTATTATTTTGTATGTAAAATTCTACAAAATAAATTCCATGTAGTATGTTCTAGGTTTTTCTCTAAGTCATTTCATATTCTTTAATGCATTTTAAAATAGCTACATAAATTCTAATAAGCGGTTACATCAAAATTATTTAGCCATTCCATTTTCTTCAATTTTTAAGTTATTTCTAATTTTCTGCCAATACAAATTGTTATGAAGAACATCTTTGTGCCAAGGACTTTCTCTATACACGGAATTTTTTCATTATGACTGATACCTAGAAGTGGAACTAACCTGACTAAATTTAGAATGTGAACATTTAAGGCCTTAAATAGATATTGACAAAGTATGTTCCAAAGTGCTATACCAACAGATGCTATCACCAGCAATGTGTCACAATGCCAGTTTCAACCACGAATGTGGTCATTTTTTAAGTCATTCTTATTTCCCCCTCTTACCGTGAGTTATTTCATCCATGTCTGGACTAGTGACAGAATCTTTACCCCCAAAATCAGAGCTGCACTCAGATCTCAAGTCTTCAATCTTATTGGGAATATCCTCAGAGGTTGCACTTATGCCTTTAAAAAACAATAGTAAAAAATAAACAGGAAGAAGAACAAAATAACCACACAAAGAGTATATGAAATTTGGAGAAACTGAAACATTCTTGAATTTTGTGTCACAGTTCTATACATGTGAGTTTAGTATTATACCCTTTATGGTACTACTGCTTAAATATACTTACCTTGCTTTACACAACATAATCAGAATCATACAATTCTAAAATAGGACAGGCTACTAAGAACAGAAACAGTTGTAGAGAGACTGCCAATTACTTCAACAGGCTCCATAAAGCCACACATTAAGTTCTCAAAGATTTCAGGTGCAATGGAAATAAGTTTGTTTCCTGGAAATTACTCAGCTCTTAAATAAAACATATCTCTTTGTATCAACTTTATAAATGGGAGGGGGTAGCGGGAGAACACCTTCAAATCCCTACTCCTTAAAACAAGACAGACATACCGGACACAACACTGAGGCCTGGTGTGCTGGGGCGGGAACTGACCTCCCTGACATCCGTATCATCAGATGTGCTACCCAGTCCAGAACAGCTCTCCAGTTCTTGTAGACGCTCCTCCTGCTTTAGGTCTGGGGCCTCTAAATAGAAGATAAGAGGTGTGTTACATTTGTGATTCTGTTAGCACACCACAATTTGAGCTTTTGTGACCCAGATAAACAAAGCTACCAGGGCATGAATGAAATCAGTGCAAATATATGTCTAAGTCTGGGATAGTTAACAATGCTAGTTAGATTAAGTGTTAAAGAAGTCAAAGTTGTGATTTTCATCCCAATATAAGCCAGTTCATTGTGCACAGATGAAAACGTGGTTTCTAGATCACTAATGTCACGCAGTATGCTATTGGTTAACACGTGAACTGGACAAGAGAGTATGGAATAGCTTGGTATTAAATCAACCACTTCCTAAAAAGTAACTCCTATGAATATTCAACAGCTGGTGAGCTAATCCTATTGTCCCCAACTGGTCTTCAAACAAGGCTAGCATATCTGAATGCTTTAACATTATAAAACAGGCTAGCCATGGTGGCTCACGCCTATAATCTCAGCACTTTGGGAGGTCGAGGAAGGCAGATCACCTGAGGTCAGGAGTTCGAGACCAGCATGGCCAACATGGTGAAATCCCATCTCTAATAAAAATACAAAAACCAGCTGGGAGTGGTGGCAGGTGCCTGTAATCCCAACTACTTGTGAGGCTGGCAAGAGAACTGCTTGAACCCAGGAGGCAGAGGTTGCAGTGAGCTGTGATTGCACCATTGCACTCCAGCCTGGGCGACAGAGTGAGACTCTGTCTCAAAAAAAAAAAAAGAGGGGCCGGGCACAGTGGCTCAAGCCTGTAATCCCAGCACTTTGGGAGGCCGAGACGGGCGGATCACGAGGTCAGGAGATCGAGACCATCCTGGCTAATACG